>NW_006238984.1:1737970-1820292 GCF_000226075.1 Solanum tuberosum | reverse complement strand
TGATAAGTATCTTTGAGTCCTTGAGTTGAGTAGTTCATGCACGTAATTCCACATGAACCCTATGGGTTGAGCATTCTTAAAATGAGTAGTATCATTGAAGTTCTTGAGTTCCAAGTATTGGTTCTGTCTATGCTTATTGAAACCTTGAATTGAGTCGTTTACGTCCATAATTCGGCATGAACTCTATTTTAATAAATCTTTTGCAAATGCTGTAAACTTGTTTAAAGACTTGAGTAAAGAGTAACGAATGAAGTTCATTTTCTTCGAAAGAGTATATGGGAACTATTCCCAAAGAGTAAATATTTTCAAATTTAAGCAAGAGAGGAAACTCTGATTTCCAAAAGAGCCTTTGAGCTAATTTTTCAGTAAAGAGTAAATACTTTCACATTTAAGCAAGATAGGAAACACAGATTTCCAACAGAGCCTTTGGGCTAGTTTTTGAGTAAATATCTCAAACCACAAAAAGATTTATATTTTTAAACATATGAGCTAGTTATGTTTTGAGAGTAGTATTGAGCACCGATATGGAGGAGAGTTCAGATAACTCACAGCCCCCATAAACCATGTAGCCAACGTGTAGAATGGGTCATACTTTTTAGATGATACCTTAGTGCTTTTTAGCATATACTAGTAGATCCACTTAGTAGTTAGGTTCTATACCCCCGACAAGGTATAGGACGGCCCTTGCAGGTCGAGGAAAAATGCTATATCATCATATAGCTCATAAGTGATGGTTGTCGGTTAGAGAAACTCCTACAGAGATAATTTGTATTCTTATATACTTAAAGGTTATTTTGTATTTTCATATAAATATAGAGGTTATATTGTATCCTTGCATACAAACTGAGTTACTATTGTATTTTTCAATACATTGAATTGCTTTCTATTGTTTTAAAAGCTTTCCATATATTGCATTTGTATTGTTGCTTTATATTGAGTGGAGTATCTAGAGTTGAGTATACAGAGTTGAGTTGAGTATCAACAGTTGAGTACCAAGAGTCGAGTATCTGATAATTGAGTTGAGCCTTATTTCACTTAATTGAATATCTTATTCAAGATTACTTGGAGAAAGGTTTGTTCTGGATAGCAGACCGACCAATGGGAATCGAGACATCACCGTTTGCGGGAGAAGTAGAGAGATCAATATGATGTCTGCTGACTTAAGAAAGGTTTTTGACCCACAGAAAGAGTTGGAGGCAGCTGAGCACATCCCATCCCACAAGAGTCAAGTTCTTCAACGGGTTAAACGTGCCATAAATAGGTTTTTGAGTTGAGCCTTATTTAACTGAGTTGAATATCTTATCTTTGAGTTGAGTATCTTATTCATGAGTTGAGTTTAGTTGAGTGAGTTGAGAAGAGGTAAGTATGTTCCTTTTTATCAAGTTAAAGCTTATGTTATGCTTTATAATTCCCCTTACATGCTCGTACATTCAATGTACTGAGCCATTTGTCTTGCATCGTTTGATGATGCAAATACATGTATTCAGGGTTATCAACAGGCTCTTCGTTGATACGACATGCAATTCGAGTTAGCTATGGTTAGCCTCCTGTCTTCAAGAGGGTTCCACTTGTATTTCCAGTTATATCGGTTGTTAGGACGTCATGGGTCTTGTCCCGACTTCCATCTTTGTCAGTTAGAGGCTTCATAGATAAATAGTAGAGCTTCAGAAGTCTGTTCATTTATTTTGTTAAATGTTTCTTTTAAAGACTTAAGTTGCCTGTTTTATGGCGAGTTGAATATATTATTTTTATTGAGAGTTATTCATTTGAGTTATAGATTTGTAATTGAGTTTAATGAATTTTATTCAGTTTTTAAGCTTTGTATGCTTGAGTTAGTCTTCCGTTTGTAGTTAGCCAGGATGAGGGTTCGCTTGGGGACCAGCAATGGTTTTTGAGTGCCGGCCACGTCCAGGGTCTAGGCTTGGGTCGTGAAAAACTTGGTAGCAGAGCACATAGTTCAAATGTCGTAGGGTGTCTTTGAAACCGTGTCGGTAGGATCTTATTTATGGTTGTGAGGTCCCCACTTCTATAAATGTAGGACTACAGACATTTAAGAAAACTTTCCCTTCTTTCATACTCTTAATCGTGCAATAGAACTATTTCATATAGATTCATTCTAACTCGAGCATTCGTATATCCAATCGACTGCCCTTCATACTATAAGTGGTTGAAAAGAAAATTCAGTTCTTTATCAATGAGTTTCTCTTAGAAAAATCTTGAGGAAGTCATGAGACTCTAGAGGGGCTTGATAGAAGCCCATGAGTGAGTTAAGTGTTGAGTTTCAAAGGAATGCACTCATGTACATATGAATCGTGTGTTCAAGCTAAAAATGAGTTGTACTCTTTTCATGAAGACTTGTTTCAACTAAGATCTTTATGAGGAAGTATGATTCGAGCTTGGGTAGTATTTTCACCCTAAAATATAGTATAAATTACGAGATCATGAGCAATAGTAGTGAAAGTACCCATAGTTAGAGGAAAGTATGCAGACGTATAAAGATCTATGTATGGGAGATAGTGATGAGGCAGATTATGTTATTATAGTCAGGCACCCAGTAAGTTATTGATGAGGAGTTTTCCCTTATGGGTAGACTAAGAAATGATGAGTTGTGAAGATCTCATGATAGGAGGTAAAGGAAGAGTTGCTAGTCATGATTAGATAGAGTATATTTTAACAAAAATAGAGTTGATGTCGATGTGTTATCGTGTTAGAGGAGACAAAATGCATGTGTTGAATAAGAGAACAGAGTATTCATGAAGTGGTATATCTAATCTAGGCTTATGATTTGTTTGAGAAGGCCATGATGTTCAGGAGGTTATAGACCTGATTGAGTAATGAGGTATAATAGGTGGGCAAATAGTACTTAAGTTGTGAAAAGGGGATGTAGACTAGTTAGAGATGGTTGAATAAGTCCATAACTTTGCTTTCAAGTGTCAGCTTTAGACCTAAGGGGGAGTGATGGTGTGATAATTCCATCTAAGGTTATAAATGGGGAGGAAAATGAGGATGAGGTTTTACATCAAGTATTTGAGAGTAATATAGTAACGAGTTCCAAAGAGTATGGGAGATATCTCTTTAGAGGTCCTTTTAGTAATGGAGTGAGGTTAGAAAGAGGATGTTGATGTTATTATCGTGATAGTGATGGTGTGATAATTCCATCTAAGGTTATAAATGGGGAGGAAAAGGAGGATTAGGTTTTACTATGAGAAATAGTTAAATGAGAGCCCTTAGTTGGTTCTGAAGGAGTTGATTAGTAGGAGTACATGGAGTTGTTAGAGTACTAAGCCTGAATGTGGTGTTGTTAAACATTAGGTAGTTCTTGATATGAGCCCAATGTGGTGATAAAGAGTAATAGTCTTGGGATGAGATTCCCTATGGAGAGGTATAGAACCCGAACTTAAGGATTTGGGTTAAGCTTGAATATAGTAAGAGCATACCATTATACTGAGACCTTAGTAAGAGTAACCCCATTGCATACCCAGTCCAGCCGTCATTCGAGGATGAATGATCCCAAGGGGGAGATAATGTAACACCCTGGAATATTTTTGAGCTAAGACTCGAACCATCCTTCATTGTGAGTAGGATTTTACAGAGGAATTTAAAATTTCTTAAGTGTTAAGGTAACTAGATGAAGGACCTTGAGATCCAACAAGAACTAAAGAGAGTTCATTCAAGGCATTCCTAAGTTCTTCTAAGATTTGTGTCAACTTCAAACGACCATAACTCTCAGTAGAGGATGAGTTAGGTGGCCCATAAGACATCAAATGAAAGGTATTTGAGTTATCTTTCCAACACCACCGAGTTTGCTAAGTTTCTACGTGGGATGAGTGAGATATGCCCTTTTGAAGTCAGACTGTCAAAATAAGAAAAGTTACTAGAAAATATGAGGGGTATTTTGGTCTTTTCCTTACCCAATAATATTTAATGCATTTTTAGTAAAGTTCTAGGGGTCTAATCTGATTAGGTTTAGTTTTATAATCCTAATATACACCTAGGGTTTTAGTTGAGTTCAAGAAGAGAAAATAAGAGAAAAGAGGAGAAAAGAGAAAGGATCATGACGTTCGTCAAGATTCTTGAGAGTTGTTGTGGATTTTGGCAATGGGTTTGATCCCTAAGAGGTATGTAAGGGTCCATAGTGTTTGTTTGTTCACCCACACACCCAACATGATTTTCATATTCAAATTTGTCCATAAAGATTAAAAGATTTACGTTCTTGTGAAGTGTTTTTCAAGTTCATTTTATATCTTCTTTTGTTGGGGTTTGAACTTAGTGATTGAGTGTTGTTTTGAGTAGATTAGAGTGTATTGTTGTTAAGTAATCAAAATCCAAGTGATTGGGGAAGAAACCATTCGATTCTAGGCGAGTTAGGGTGAGAAAATAAGCAAAAAGAGTCGTCGGATTTTTTTGGGTTGGGCCTGGTGCCCTACGCCAGACAGAGCACCCCAACTACTCCTCTGTAGGTAAGCGTGGCAACGGGAACGAAACCGGGACCACCGGACTGGGAGGACCGGAACCGGAACAGAATCGGGCACCACGGGCCGGAGTCGTATCAGAATCGGGACGGACCGAAGCCGGTAATTCCGGAAAAAAATATGTTTACTGGTACCGGACCGGACCGAAAATTGGGTCCCAACGGCTATATTTAAAAAAAATAAAAATTATTAAAATTAAAAAACTAGGAACATTACTCAAATAATATGAAAACTTTTATAATTTTAAAGTTAAAAATTTATACTTTTAAACTTTTAAATACAAACTTTCAAACTTTAAAAGTATAAAAGTTTAAATTTCACACTTTAAAAGTTTGAAAAATTAAATTCAAACTTTAAAACTATAAAAGTTTAAATTTCACACTTTAAAAGTTTGAAAAATTAAATTCAAACTTTTAAGGGTGGCAACGGAACCGGTAACGGAACTATCGGACCGGGACGTTCCGGAACCGGAACGGAACCGGGCACCACGGGCCGGAACCGAACCGGAACCGGGACGGACCGGAACCGGTAATTCCGGAAAAAAATCCGTGTACCCGTCCCGGACCGGTAACGGACCGGACCGGACCGGACCGGAAACCGGGTCCAACCGTTAAAATTATAATTTTTTTATTAAAATTAAAAAATTAGGAACATTACACAAATAATATTAAAACTCTTATAATTTTATTAGAAGCAAAAAAATTTATGCTTTTAAAGTTTTAAATACAAACTTTCAAACTTTAAAATTATAAAAGTTTAAATTTCACCCTTTAAAAGTTTGAAAATTTAAATTTAAACTTTAAAACTATAGAAGTTTAAATTTCACACTTTAAAAGTTTAAAAATTTAAAACTTTAAAACTATAAAAGTTTAAATTTCACACTTAAAAGTTTGAAAATTTAAATTTAAATTATAAACTTTAAAACTATAAAAATTTAAATTTCACACTTTAAGTTTTAAAAGTTTGAAAATTTAAATTCAAACTTTAAAACTATAAAAGTTTAAATTTCACACTTAAAAGTTTGAAAATTTAAATTTAAATTATAAACTTTAAAACTATAAAACTATAAAATTTAAATTTCACACTTTAAATTTTAAAAGTTTGAAAATTTAAATTCAAACTTTAAAACTATAAAAATTTAAATTTCACACTTTAAATTTTAAAAGTTTGAAAATTTAAATTCAAACTTTAAAACTATAAAAATTTAAATTTCACACTTTAAATTTTAAAAGTTTGAAAATTTAAATTCAAACTTTAAAACTATAAAAATTTAAATTTCACACTTTAAATTTTAAAAGTTTGAAAATTTAAATTCAAACTTTAAAACTATAAAAATTTAAATTTCACACTTTAAATTTTAAAAGTTTGAAAATTTAAATTCAAACTTTAAAACTATAAAAGTTTAAATTTCACACTTCAAAAGTTTGAAAATTTAAATTCAAGACAATAAAAAAATAATTAAGGAGAATAACCTATACTTTTATTAATATTAGTTAAATAGTACAAGTTGAGTTACAAAATATTAGAAGAGTATTAAAAAATCTAATCTACACAGCCACCTTCTAGGAAGGGTTCTGTTTGAATTAGACCTCGAATTAATATACTCCTACTAATAGACATTTAAATTTAATAGTTCATGCTACCAAGGAAATATTTTTTTAAATCATTTCACATTTCTCTAGTAACATGCTCTGTAATTGGTTGATTAGCTAGTTCCTCCCTTGCATCAATGCCGTCGTCACTAAAATCTTGCATTATTTCATCAACGTCATTTTTAAATTTGGTCGGTAAAGGTGGACGACCATAACTCCTTCTCTCGCCATTAATCCAATCTCTAAATAGTACCGATATCTCCAAGCTATCTGCTGCTAATGAATATCTATGCTCTCCAATTTGAAATCTTGCTGCACTAAAAGCGCCTTCCGAAGCTACTGAAGATGCTTGAATAGCTAACACATCTCGAGCAACCAGTTGAAGTTTTGGAAATCTCTGGTCGCGATTGCTCCACCATTCTAGAAGATCAATAGTAGTAGGTTCTGTATTTTGATATATATGCATCAAAATCATTTCTATCATTATGAGAAAAGTTCAAGATAACAATCTATCATATCATCAAGATCATCTTCATTATTATATCTACTCCTAGAATGTTGAGGCTCTTCATTACGTACTACATTCATTATATTAGAATTATACAAGTCATACAATTTTCTAGCTTCAATTTCTATACTATCTTTAACATCTTGACAACTAGGTGTTTCATCATCTTCACTATCAATACCCAAATTAAAATATATTTTGTCAACCATTCGTGATGCACCTTCATCTTTGTAATGTGGGTTTAACAAACAAGCGGTTAAATAAATTTGAGGAATAGGAATAATTTTTTTTTAAAAAAATTCAATCATTTTCTTAATAGAATCTTCAAATCTTGGTTTATTTTTGAATTTATAAAATTTACTAGAAATAGCACAAATATTAGGTAAAACAGAGCAAATAGTTGGATAATAAAGTGCTAAATATTTTTTTTTGTAGTTAAATAAAAAACTTTTAAGAATTCTATAAGTTCTTTTAATGTTCATTCCAATCATTATCATCAAGTCTATATGTCATATTTAAATTAATGAGCATTCCAAACCATTTGTAAAGGTTTCCTATATTCATAAGCGACTTCAAGCATTTCATATAAAGAATTCCATCTAATACACACTAATTTTGGAATTTTTCTAGATGGAAGATTAAATTCACGACAACGATTTTCAAAATCTCTACGTCTAGACTTAACTTGACATTTAAAAATAAAATGACATGCATTTTCAAATTTTATGCAACCATCATTATACATTGCTATACCATCTCTGACAATCAAATTATATATATGTGCAGCACACCTAATATGAAAACCATCAATATAAATAGGGCAAAGAGACGGTTTTAGTAATTCAACAGCATTACTATTATTAGAAGCATTATCTAATGTGACACTACTTATTTTATCACAAATTCCATAGTTTTGTAAAAAATCTATAAGCAGTTCTATTATTAGAAGCATTATCTAATGTGACACTACTTATTTTATCACAAATTCCATAGTTTTGTAAAACATCTATAATTGTTTGAGCTATATAACTACCGGTTTTATGCATTTCACAACATTTATAACCTAAAATTCTTTTTTGCAAAGTCCAATTTTCATCAATCCAATGTGCAGTAGTAGTGAAATAGTCATTACCATTTACAGTACGGCCCATATCAGAAGTAATAGCTATTTTACAATTATTATAATAAAATAAACAACGAAGATATTAAAAATGTTGATCTTGAAAATCAAAGATAGCCTTTTTAATTGTATTTCTAGTAAAACCTTTAAAATGTGGATTATACACAATTTGAATATAATGAATAAAACCGAGATTTTCAGCAAAACTAAATGGCAAACCCATAACAACAATCATTTTAGATAATTCTTCAAGATCTTTTTCTCTACTATATGACCATTGTATACTTTAGCCAGAAACATTAGAAGAATTTAATTGTGTTTGGACCATATTAGAGCCCTCTACTCCTACATTTTCAGGAAGGGTGGTACCATTCTTTTTAGCTTCGGCTACAACTTTAGCATGCAAAAATTCATTTTTACAACATGATATTAAATGATTACTTAAATGTCCCGTCCCACCCTGTTTTCCTACAATTTTATGATTCATTCTATGTTTACATTTATTACAAATAGCTTGTGTTTTATCTTCATTTTGAGTCATAAATTGCCATACAACTGATTTTTTAGCGCGTTCTACCTTAGTCCTAGGATGTACGGGGGGAACGGGAGTAGGACAACGAAAGGGAGTGAGAGGGGAAGAGGGATTGGGAGTGGGAGTAGCCGTAGCTGGTTGAGTTTCATCATCATCATATTCATCAACATTATTATCAAAACTATCAATATAATCATTAACATCTTCATGTTCATCATCTTCAGGTAATTTCTTATCAAAATTACCAAACCTTCTTTGTAAATGTTCATGATAAGGATCTAATCCACTGTTACTATCCATATTAAAAAGAATTTCATCAACATGCGTATAATCATCCGTATTTATTCTTAATTGAGAAGTTTTTTTAGTTTTAGATTTAAAATTACTACTGGTTTTTTTATTTTTCTTGGATTTTGAGCTCCATAAATTAGTGATCGAATCAACTATGGTTGTTTTACCCTTGTCAACATTGTTTTTACCGGAATCCATATTCAAATATAAAAAGTGAGTAAACTATATATAATACGAAAATGTAATGCAAAGTTTTAAACAAATAAATAACTAAATAAGTAGAGACTAGAGACTAATTACTCACAAAATAAATAATTAAATGCAAACAAATAAATAACTAAATGAAAAGTGAGTTGGAATGAATGTACCAAACGTCTACTTAAAAAAGTAGACGTGTATGACCGAAAGCCAAAAATTAGAAAGTTGAATTTTGAAGCTCCAATTTCCAAAGACCAAATTCATAATTTTAAAGAGAATAAGAGATTATAGAGTAGAGACTAGAGAGAGTAGAAGATAACATTTTTGTGAGTGAAAAGAATGAAAGATTGGGGGTATTTATAGTTAAAAAAAAGGGATGAAAATGTAGGTTTTAGAGGTTGGGGTATTAAAAAAAGTTTGGGGGGTAGGAAGAGGTAAAGGGGAGTTATGGGGGTGAAACATCCGTTGGTGGAGCCCAAAACCCGTTGCCCAACGAATCTCAACGGCTATATAATTAAGATTTAAAAGTAAATAAACCGGACCGGATCCGGACTGGAATTGGGACTAATCGGTAAATCCCGGGTTCCGTCCCATTACCCCTCCCAGACCCGCGTAAAACCAAACCTAATCGGTACAAGCCGGAATCGGGATGGAACCGGTAACGGACCGGAATCAAAACCGGAACCGGTACTTCCCGGTTCCGTTGCCAGACTTATCTGTAGGTAGAGGGCTGGTGCCCCACGCCACTCAATGCGCCAGGGTCACCTTTCCACACCCCTTCTCCGTTGTTTCACTCGTTTGAGTCCTTTAAATTGGTACCTTTAAGCCCTATCTATTCTAAACACTCTAAACTACTTCTAAACACCTAGAAATAATTGCTAACATGATCATAACCTTGAATTCATAATTCAAATTCAAAGTAGAGTTAACCATAACTCTTGAATTCATAATTCACATTCAAGGGAGAGTTAAGAATAGATGTCAAGAAAGCTTTTGAGATCAATTGTGAATCCTTTGAGATTAACTATCGATTTGAACTAAGTTTTGAGAAAGTAAGTATGATAATGGGAAGAGTTGTATACATGAGTTCCATGTTGTTATGTAGACCCTCGAGTCAAGTCGTTCATGCCCATAAATTCTGCATGAACTCCATAAGTTGATTATCTTTTAGAGGAATAGTATCTTCAAGTTCTAAGTCTTGAGTATTGAGTTCCTAACCTATTTGAGATTATATTCCTAATCATGGGACTATTACATATTACCCATTAAGTCCTTGAGTAGAACAGTTCATGCCCATAACTCCGGATGAAACCTATAAGCCGAGCAGTCTAGAGATGATAAGTATCTTTGAGTCCTTGAGTTGAGTAGTTCATGCACGTAATTCCACATGAACCCTATGGGTTGAGCATTCATGCTAGATCATGCTCATAATTCCGCATGAACCCTCTGAGTTGAGCATTCTTGAAATGTGTAGTATCATTAGAGTTCTTAATTCCAAGTATTGAGTTCTATCTATGGTTATTGAAAACCTTGAATTGAGTCGTTCACGTCCATAATTCGGCATGAACTCTATTTTAAAAAGTCTTTTGCAAATGCTTTAAACTTGTTTTAAGATTTGAGTTTGTGTTGAGTAAAGAGTAACGAATGGAGTTCATTTTCTTCAAAAGAGTATATGGGAACTATATATTCCCAAAGTGTAAATGTTTTCACATTTAAGAAAGAGAGGAAACTCCAACTCCCAAAAGAGCCTTTGAGCTAGTTTTTCAATAAAGAGTAAATGCTTTTACATTGAAGCAAGAGAGGAAACACTGATTTCCAAGAGATCCCTTGGGCTAGTTTTTGAGTAATTATCTCAAACCACAGAAAGAGTTGTGTTTTTAAACATATGATCTAGTTATATTTTGGGAGTAGTATTGAACACCGATATGGAGGAGAGTTCAGAAAACTCACAGCCCTCATAAACCATGTAGTCAACGTGGGTAGAAAGGGTCATACTTTTTAGATGATTCCTTAGTAATTTGTACAATAGACTAGTGGATCCACTCAGTAGTTAGGTTCTATACCCCGCAAGGTATAAGAAGGCCCTGGATGCATGAGGCAAAACGATGTATCATTACATAGCTCATAAGTGATGATTGTCGGTTAGAGAAACTCCCAAAGATATATTTTGTATTCTTATATACACAAAGGTTATTTTGTATTTTCATATAAAAATAGTGGTTATATTGTATCCTTGCACACAAACTGAGTTACTATTGTACTTTTCAATGCATTGAGTTGCTTTCTACTGTATTAAAAGCTTTCCATATATTGCCTATGTATTGTTGCTTTCTATTGAGTTGAGTATCAAGAGTTGAGTATACAGAGTTGAGTATCCAGAGTTCAGTATCCAGAGTTCAGTTTACAGAGTTGAGTATCCAGAGTTTAGTATCGAGAGTTGAGTATCCAGAGTTGAGTACCTAGAGTCGACTATCTGATAATTGACTTGAGCCTTATTTCATTGAGTTGAATATCTTATTGTTGAGTTGAGTCTTATTTCACTAAGTTGAATATCTTATGTTTGAGTTGAGTATCTT
The DNA here is from genome assembly GCF_000226075.1 of Solanum tuberosum. Classification (NCBI taxonomy): domain Eukaryota; kingdom Viridiplantae; phylum Streptophyta; class Magnoliopsida; order Solanales; family Solanaceae; genus Solanum; species Solanum tuberosum. The sequence continues at coordinate 1,809,003 of NW_006238984.1, read as the reverse complement.
ATTATTGAGTTGAGTTTAGTTGAGTTAATTGAGAAGAGGTAAGTATATTCCTTTTGATCAAGTTCAAGCTTAGGTTATGCTTTAGAGTTCCCCTTACATAATCATACATTCAATGTACTAAGCCATTTAGACTGCATTGTTCCATGATGCAGATACATGTATTCAGGATCATCAACAGGTGCTTCATTGATAGAACATGCAATTCGAGTTAGCTATGGTGAGCCTCATGTCTTCAAGAGGGTTTTACTTGTACTTCCAGTTATATTAGTTGTTAGCACGTCATGGGACTTGTCCTAACTTCCATCTTTATCAGTTAGAGGCTTCATAGATAGACAGTAGAGTTTCAGAAGTCTTTTCATTTATTTTGTTAAATGTTTTGAAGACTAAGTTGCCTTTTATGGCGAGTTGTATATATATTCTATTATACAAAGTTTTCTTTTGAGTTAAAGATTTGTAAAGTTGAGTTTATAAACTCTTTTTCAGTTTTAAGCTCTTGTATGCTTAAGTTAGTCTTCCGCTTGGAGTCAGCCAGGATGAGGGTTCGCTTAGGGACCAGTAATGGTCTTCAAGTGCCGGCCACGTCCAGGGTGTAGGCTCGGGGCGTGACAAACTTGGTATCAGAGCACAGAGTTCAAGTGTCCTAGGGTGTCTATGAAGCCGTGTCAGTAAGATCTTGTTTATGGTTGGGAGGGCCCCACTTCTATTAATGAGGGACTACAGACATTTAAGAAAAGTGTCCCTTCTTTCACACTCTTAATCGTGTATAGAGCTAAGTCATGGAGATCTATTCTAACTCGTGTGTTCTCAGAATCATTCGACTACCCATCATACTAGAGGTGGTTGAAAAGCAGAGTCCGGTCTTTGTCGATGAGTTGTTCTTAGCAAGAGTCTTGAGAAAGTCATGAGAATTCAGAGGGGCTTAAGAGAAGTCCAAGAGTAAGTTAAGTGTTCAGTTTCAGAAGTAATGCCTTCATATGAATCGTGCATTTGAGCTAAAAGTGAGTTGTACTCTCTTCTCTAAGTATTGTTTCAGTTGAGATCCTTACGAGGAGGTATGTTTAGAGCTTGGGTATGATTTTCACCTGAAAGAGTAGCATGAGTTACAAGATCATGAGTAGTAGTAGAGAAAGAGCCCAGAGTTAGAGAGAAAAATATACAGAAGTTTAGTAATTTAAGTAATGGAGATAGTGATGAGACAAGCTATGTTATTGTAGTCATGCACCCAGTAAGTTATGAATGAGGAGTTGTCCCTTATGGGTAGACTAAGAAGTGATGAGTTGTGAAGATTACATCATAAGAGGAAGAGTGTGTTGTAGTTAGAAAGTAGTTAGTGATGAAGTGTTATTGTGTAGAAAATGACCAAGTGCGAGTGTTGAAAAAGAAAGTAGAGTATTCATGAGGTGTTAGATCTAAGCTAGACTTATGATTTTGAGGGAGGTCCCATAACATTCAAAGTGGTATAGAATTATTGGGCATTGATGTATAGTGAATGAGTGAATAGTACTCAAGTTGTGAAGGGAAATGTGATAGTAAATTGTAAGTATGAATACTAAGAGGTGAGGTTTGACTATTGGTCATAAGGTCCTAGTGGACGAGAGTTTCTGAATTTGTACCTAGTAGTTGTAAGTTAGTATAGTAAGCGAGCAATCATATTAATATTCAGGTTTAGTCGTAAACCTTAATCTTGAATTTGAGATGAGTGTCATGATCAAAGAAATGGCAACATGAGAGTGATGATGCTAGTCTTGAGATTTGATCTAGTAGACTTGACATAGAGTAAGTAAGGAATTGAGGTGATTAGCTTCAACTCAATAGATAGGTAGTCGCAATAAATATGAGTGGTACAAGTGAGAGACCTTAACTTTTAGACAAGGGCAACGAAGTGTGACTAAGTCACAAGAGTAACAAGAGCGTTAAGAGGTGTACCGAGAGGGTATGTAACCAGAAGAAGTTAAAGGAAACACCTTTGAAAGAGGGCTTAGCACCGCTTATAGAGAGTTTGGTAGGCATGAGATAAATTTCTCCCAAGTGTTAGATTAAAAGAAGAGGTAAACCAGTTAAATATGTGGAATAGGTCCATAGCTTTCAAGTGTTAGCTTTAGACCTAAGGGGGAGATGTCAAGATGAGAAATGGAGTCAAGTGTTCTAGATTAAGATAGTAATGAATTCAAAGAGTTTGCGAGATATCTTTTCAGAGGTCATTTTAGAAATGGAGTGGTGTTAAAAAGAGGAGGTTGATGGTCTTATCGTGTTGTGATGGTGGGATAGTTCCATTTAAGGTTATTAACAATGAGGAAGAAAAGGATGAGGTTTTACTATGAGAAATATTCAAATGAGAGCCCTTAGCTGGATCTGCATGAGTTGGTTAGTAGAAGTCCATGGAGTTGTTAGAATACTAAGCTTTAATGTGGTTTTAAAGAGCTACAGTCTTGGGATAAGATTCCCTATAGAGAGGTATAGAATCCGAACCTAAGGATTTGGGTTAAGCTCGAATATGGTAAGAGCAGACCATTAGAAGCAGACCTTAGTAAGAGTAGACCTTTCCATACCAAGACTAGCCGTCATTTGAGGACGAATGATTCCAAGGGGGAGATATTGTAACACCCCAGAGAATTTTTCGAACTAAGACTCGAGCCGTCCTTCATGTGGAGTGAGATTTTACCGAGGAATAAAGATTTCTTGAGTGTTAAGTTAAGGTCCCTAGATGTAGCACATTGAGTTCCAAGAAGAGTTGAATTGGAAATAGTCATTTTTGGAAAGAATTCAAAAATCTGGAAAATTTGGCTAAGTATGGAAAAAAGGTGAGTTTTTTGGCCAAATTTGAGCAGTCATAACTTCTAGCTTAGGATGATTTAGGTGTGGTTCCAATTATGGTTGTAATGTTCCTGGAATGATCTTTCCAACGCCACCGAGTTTGCTCGATTCCGAGTTCTTATGAGTGAGTTATGCCCTTTGGAAGTTGGGCTGTTGGCACAGTCGCACAAGGCAGTTTAGTTCGGAAATTTAAGGGCATTTTGGTCTTTTCACAAATCATTTCTTTTGAGGTTACATTGTTGTGTTAGGCTGATTGTGGATCATTTTTGTTCCATTTTAAAAGTAAGAGTTAGGGTTCTTGAGTGAAGAAGAGAAGAAGAGAGAAAGAAGAGAAGAAGAAGAGGAGAGCCAGGAGTTTCCGTCAAAAATCGTCGTGGAAATCATCGGGGGTGATCCCTATCAAGGTATGTGAGTTCTTTGTGTGGGTTGATCCTTTCCCCCACACACCAAGATCATTTTATGATTTGAGAAAACATTGGAATTGTTGTTGAAGTTGTTGAAGTTGTTAGTTGTTGAGGTTGTTAGTTGTGTCGTTGAAGTTATTGTTCGTTGTGGGACATGATTGGGTTGTGTATTTGAGTTGAATCTCTTGTATGTTGAGGGATTTTATGATCCTTAGTGTTGGTTGGTTCATACCCCCACACACCAACTCGTTTTTAATTCCAAAAAAAGATTTATTTTGGTTGTTGAAGTTGCTGGTTGTGTTGTTGAAGTTCTTGCTGATTTGGGATAGATTTGGTTGTGTTTTTTAGTGGAATCCACTGTATGTTGAGGGGTTTATTACCCCAAGTGTTTGGGAAAAGAACCTTTGAAGTTAAGAGGGTTTAGAGTTGGCAACATGAAGGAGAAAAGTCAGGCTGCTTTCAGAAAACAAGTCTGCGTTGCGGCTGTGTTCCCTCTGTGAACAAAATCTGTTCTGTTTTCAGAATTTAATTTCGAAATTCTTCTTAAGTTTAGCTGTCCTAAATTATTCCTAATCATCATGGGGTCCTTCCAAACACAAATCATTACCCTTGAATTCATATTCCAATTCAAGGAGAGTTAGTTCCAAGTCAAGTAAAGTTAGAAGTCAAGTGAAGTTAAGAGTTAAGCTTAGAAGTGAAGTAAGTCAAAACAAGTTTTCTAAGTTATTCAAGAGTCTTTAGTGAATGTTTTAGGTTCATTTTTAAGACTCAAGTTTCAAGTCAAGTAAAAGGGTATAGAGTTTCAAGTCAAGTAAAGGGTATAGAGTTTCAAGCCAAGTGATGAGTCTCAAATTTCAAGTTAGGTCAAGAGCATAAAGTCGAGACCATTTCTCAAAAGTTATTAGGGAACTATGTATTTCCCAAAGAAGTTTCTAAATGTTTTTACATTTAAGTAAGAAAGGAACATCGATTCCAAGAGAGCCTTTGGGCTAGATTTTGAGTAATTATCTCAAACTAAAGAAAGATGTGTTTAAAGACACTTATGAGCCAAAGTATTTTGGGAGTAGTATTGAGCACCGAATTGGGGACACGAGTTCATATTAACTCAACTCTCCATAAGAACCATGCGCCAACATGGGACTTGACGTATCATCTTTTAGAGGATTACGTAAGATTAAGCTAGTGGATCCACTAAGCAAAAAGTAAGGTCCTATATCACGGCAAGGTATAGGATGGTCCTTGGGCAACGTGAGGTAAAACGTTGTATCATCACTAGGGCTCATAGTGGTTATTGTCGGTTAAAGAACCTCCCACAAAAGTTATATTACTTTTATATAAGTAAAGTTGAGTATATTATCGTTTTATCCTTAATGAACTAAGTTGTTGATACTGTTTTACCAGTTATATATATATATATATTGCATGTGTCTTATTGCTTTATATTTAGTTCAGTTATTCAAGAGTCGAGTGTCCTTGAGTTAAATATCTTTGAGTTGAGTATCTATCTTTTAGTTGAGTATATATCTTTGAGTTGAGTATCTGTCTCTGAGTCCAGTATCTATCTTCTGAGTTGAGTAAGTTTGAGTAGTTTTGAGTATTCCTTGAGTTGAGAAAGTTTGAAAAGAGGTAAGTTATTCAGTTTATTCCAGTTTTTCTTCTAGCCTATGTTGTTTAGCTTTCCAGCTTACATACTCGTACATTCCACGTACTGAGCCATTTGGCCTGCATCTTCTTATGATACAGACACAGGTATTCATGATCATCAACGGGAGATTCGTTGATACATCCGGGAGTTCCAGTTAGCTATGACAAGCCTCCTTGCTTTCGGAGGATTTCATTTACCTTTCAGTTGTATCAGTTGTTAGGAGGTCGTGGGTCTTGTCCCGGCTTCCATCTTTATCAGTTAGAGGCTTTATAGATAGACAGTAGAGTTTCAGAAGTCTTTTCATTTATTTTGTTAAATGTTTTGATGACTAAGTTGCCTTTTATGGCGAGTTGTATATATATTCTATTATACAAAGTTTTCTTTTGAGTTAAAGATTTGTAAAGTTGAGTTTATAAACTCTTTTTCAGTTTTAAGCTCTTGTATGCTTAAGTTAGTCTTCCGCTTGGAGTCAGCCAGGATGAGGGTTCGCTTGGGGACCAGCAATGGTCTTCGAGTGCCGGCCACATCCAGGGTGTAGGCTCGGGGCGTGACAATGGAGATGCTAACACAAAGTACTTTCATGCACAAATGAAAATAAAAAATGCCCATAATACTATTTCCTCTATTTACAGTAAAAATGGGATTATGTTAACTGAGCCAAAGAAGGTGGAAAGAGAATTTGTAGCCTTTTTCACTTCTCTAATGGGTGACAATATTATAGAGATGCCTTACCCAAACTCTATGGTGATCAAGAAAGGGCGTTACCTTAATAGGGACCAACAAATATTATTGATACAAATGGATACTAAGTGTGCTCGGCGATGCTCATGCTTCAGCTTCTTCGTTCTTTTCAGCCTTTTTTGTTCCTTTTTGTTCCTTTTTGCGCATAAGTATCCATGCTTCCACTAAAACTTCAAATAATTGAAACTTAAGTGTTTTCATTAGATATTTAGAATAAATAAGCATTTGAGGACACTATTTCTATTAAAATAAAACCCTAAATGAGTCCAATTTGTGGACTCATCACGCGTATCTTTTAGATCATGCCTCCCGAAGAGCTATTCGATGATGTCCTAGTAGGAGAAATGTTGATCCTCAGGATCAAGGGTTCCCTAATACACCATAAGTGCAATACCAAGGAGAGGTCACTAATGCTAAGTTGCGGGATGCTATGCGGATGTTGAGTCAAGTAGTGACAAACAAAGCTGAGAAACAAAGAGGGATTCGTCAGGATGTGGCTGATTTTTCTAGGATCCGTGAGTTCTTGAGGATGAATCCTCCTGACTGCATAGGATCAAGTGTCACTTAGAATCCGAAAAACTTTGTGGAGGAACTGCAAAAAATATTTGAGGTGATGCATGCCACAGATTAATACCGTGTGGAGTAAGCTTCATACCAACACAAAGGTGTTGCAAGGATTTGGAACGACCAGTTGAAGAAGAGTACAGATGAAAGGGCACCAATTGTGAACTGAGCTGTGTTTGGAAGTTCCTTCACGGGGTGTTTCTTTCCCCATGAGCTGAGAGAGGCAAAGGTAAGAGAATTTTTACTCTTAAGCAGGAATCCATGAGTGTGCATGAGTACACCCTCAAGTTCACTCAACTGTCCCGCTATGCTTCAGAGATGACTGCACATATGAGGAGCAGGATGAGCTTGTTTGTATCTGGGTTGTCTCGTTTGTCAAGCAAATAGGGTAAGGCTGATATGCTGATAGGGGACGTGGATAAAGAAAGTCTTATGATCCATATGCAGCAGGTTAAGGAGGACAAGTTGAGATATAAGGAAGAGTTCCGTGATTTAAAGTATTAGATTACACCACTTCCAATTCTAGGTGTAAAGACGATCGTTATCTAGTATAAAACCCAACGAAGAGTTGGCGTCGAACCCACAGGGAGTGTACAATGTTCAAATTCAATTACGAAATACAAATGTGGTCTAAGCGGTTATAGGAATAGAAATTATCGTAAACATACAAACAAATTTAAGGGTTCAACAACGAATGTCAGATGGGGGGTTTGGATTTGTAATTAACAGCTAAAACAAATACGATAACAGGGGTTTCAACAAGATTAAGAGGAATTCTCGGGATATGATCGGTTATAAGTTAATTATGCTATATGGGTAATTAAAATTTAACAATAATTTGTTGAATCATTGTGGTAGGCTAGGCTATAAGTGCAATAGTTTTCTCTTGAACAACTATTATGGTTCAGATGAGTTCTCTTGAACCTCGACAAGCATGACAAGATAAACAACCACAGCCTTAATGTATCCACTCTCTCGAGCTAGATAGGTAGAATCGAGCTTAAGATTCACTCTCTAGAGCTGAACCCATATCAACCCAATACCTACAATCATTAATCAAAAGTTTTGGTTCCAAAACCTCTCTCTCAAGCAAGCCAAGAACTCTATGTTAGAATTGCAATTGCAACTACAATCCATAGATTAAAACACAACTAATGATCAAACCCACATTAAAACAACAATTATATCATTAAACAACAATACTCATAAGATAATTAGACAAATAAACACATGATCACACCCTAAGAATTGGGGTTTTAGCTACACATCATAAAAAAAGAAAAACTATTATCAAATACATTAGCCATGATTTGGGTAAAGGTTCTCAAGTCTTTAAAATTGTCCAAATTGAATAATTTCAAAAATCCAGTTATAAATCCTCAAAGTCTACAACGGAAACTCAAAAAGTAAGAGAAAACTCTAACTCTCAATCTTGGGGATCAAAACTCTGAAGGGAACTTCCCAAATTTCATTTAAAATTCTAATTTATAATTGCCCAATTTTTGGCCTGAAAGGCCATTGGGAAAAATAAGTCGTGCCTCGCCGAACAGGTCGACGATCCGCCATTTGCTCCCTTCCATCGCCAATTTGCAATGGCCATCAGTCCTCCAGGTCTTGTAACTTTGTTGTCCTCGCGGAGTCATTCGACGATTCGCCGACTGCCCATTCCTGTCTCCATGTTGGTTCTTCCCCAGGGCAGGCATGCTGGAACTTTAGGCGAGCTAAAGAGCCACTCGGCGGTTCACCGAGTAGTCTTGGCGATGCTTTTCTTCATTTCTTTAGCTGGTTTTCTCCTTTTTGCTCGGTAGTGTCCTTGACTTGCTCCTTAGTCTACATACCTGCAAATCAATGCTTTAACATCAGTTTATACCATAAAGTAGGTATTTGAGGACACTTAAACTATCAAAACAAAGCCCTAAATGATCCAAAATCTGGGACTTATCAACACCCCCAACTTAAACTTTTGCTTGTCCTCAAGTAAAACTCAAGATCAATCGATGCAACAAGAATGTATACAAAAACTGTTGCTTAAGACTCAACATGAATGCAAACAGAAGGTTCAAACTACACATATAATTCTCAATTGTGCAATCAAAGATTCAAATTGAGACTCATCATTATCAAGTGTACTCAAGCTCACAATGCTTGATTCAAGTGCAAGTTCAAGCTCAACAAAGGTACTCAAATGCCCTCACAACAAAGATGATTCAATATTCACACAAAATTCCTCAAAAATTTAAGGTCCCGGAATCACATACAAGTCTCACAATCAAAAACACGAACACATGCATGAATCCACCCACATGCTTGCCCTTATTTCCCAATCAACATTCGTTTCAGCTCACTAATGATTACAAAGGTCTTTTTAAGGATTGTAATGGTGTTGAATGTAAAGGTATGGTCATTTAGGCTTAGTGGCTTGTACCTTCATGAAGTATGGACTGAAAATCACTTTTTCTCATTCTCTTTCACATTCAACATGTTTATAATCTACCCCATTATTCAACTAAACATGAATCACCGGATACCCCATTTTTTCACTATTTTCACACACTTTATTTCATAACTTTTACTTTTTTTTAGTCTTTTTCTTTTCTCTTTTTTTTTTACATGGAGGGGTTCCATCTTTTTCAAAATAATCCATCAAAGGGAGAATTTTTCCCACTTCTTGACTTTCCTTCTTTTTCACCACACCCCCAACTTAGGCTTTTGGCCTAAGTTGGATATTCAAACGAATCAATACTTCATGAAGGTTATGGGTGATGGGATAAAGAGGTCAAAGTTATTCAGATTTCTTCCAATAAAATGATAGGCTCAAAAGGTGCCAGGTAAGGTTCACACATCTCACAAGATTGGCCACAAAGAGGTATATTGTCAAATTGGCTCACTCTCCAAAAAATCCGCCTATGATCATTTCAATTTATTGCCTCACTCAATCAATTGAACCAATGGGGAAACTTCTAAGTGTCATCAAGCACAATGTTCAAGACAACTCACCACACAAGGCATTGGTACAATTATCAAACAAGACTCCACACTTTATAGCTAGCGTGCAATGTTCATCACAAGAAACTTAATCAATAATCAGCTAGTCAAAACGAGATGCTAAAAGTTCACATATTGCCTATGTAACTTAGTTTGAGTCATTGTAGTTGTATGTTCATTTTGTTCAATTAAGAGCACTATTAAAGTCATCAGTATTGACCATAACCGACACTCAAATTAGCACAAGAACAACCACAACCACACACAAAAGAGGTGGCAAAAATTTTAAACTTGGTTAAAAAACATCTCCAATTAAAACAATGGGCCAAGATTTATGAACAACCAAGATATATATATATATATATATATATAAACCAATAAGCTCTAATATTCACAGAACATAATCAGAATCAAGTCAATATTCACAAAAAAACCCACAAGAGGTAGGTATGGAAATACCTCACCCCACCAACAAAATACGTAGTAGTCCTCAAATGCAACTAAAAATAAAAATAGTCTGAAAATGAACAGAAAATGAGGTAAGAAGATCATCTTGCCAAGCTACGCCTTGGGTGAAGTCTGCATATCAGTCACTCCCTCTGTAGGGGAATCAGTGCCCGCTATCTCAACATGCTTGGTTCCACTGGAGCTCACCATGGAAGTGTCTCGGAGCGATGTTTGTCTAGCAGTCTCAAACATAACATCCTCCAAATCGGCCATATCCTCATACACTATCTCCTCACGAACACCAAGCTACTCTTCATCTGTCTCGACCTCGGACTCAACATCATCATCATCCGCTCTAGTCTCATCTCCGGTAATAGTCGGAGGCACATCAGAACAAGCTAGAACATCGGTGCTCGGGACATCTGGGATCTCTATAGTGCTAAAGAACATGGACATATCAGTAGACTTTAGCTCGTCCACATCTCTACGTAGCTCAACAATGTCGGCCTTCAAGGCCGTGACAGCATCTGTAACACCCTGGCCTCTCTAACAATCCTCTACCCTCATAGTAAGGGCATCTAACACCAACATTTAACTCTCAATCTGTACACAATACTCCCTCGTCTCATCCCTAATGGGGGCTAAGGGAGAAGCAATAGCCCACTTTATCATCCCAGGAACAATGACCTCTACCCGGGAGGCACAAACATCTGCAGATTAGGCCAAATGGCCCATCTTGTAAAACATCGCTCGGGTGATAGGAGGTTGGGAGGCAGACACAACAGTAGTAGAAGATCTAGGGGGAGCGGGTGCAACAGATGAAGCGGGAGTATCATAAGAAGTAGGTCCAGAAGTACCTGAAGGACCACTAGCCTGAGGGGGCATGATCGCCCATATCGGCAATGTCTCAACATCAACCTCCGCGGAGGTATCCATCAGTGCTACCCTCTTTTGATTAGCCTCATCCCGTAAATCTCATCCTCTATACACCAGATGTCAGTAGAAGTGTTGGGTGTCACCTCCACATCTGTATTCTCATCTCTAGGAACACGGGCCCATTTGCAAAACTCTGTGATCGAATGGGAGCGAGGTCTTTCTCTGTTTGGCCCTCATGGACATCCCCTTCTCTATCAACAACCCCAAATTCAACTTCTGGTGAGCAATGATTAGACAAGCTGCCTTCGGGTGTCTGAGGATGGATTCATTCTGAGACGACATAATAGTGTTGCTGATAAAATCGAACCAGTATCTGGGAGCCACGTTCAGATCCCTTTTCTCTATATGTGCACCTTTCTCTATCCACCTCGGGGTGGCGTAAAAGATAAAGGGTGCCAGCCAACCCTTCTTGCCGCGAACTACCACAAAATCTATCGATTTGAAGGCACTAGCCTTCTTCTTCCCATTCCGCACCAAATCTCTATAACCTAAATATAACTCTTGAACTCAAGTATGAATTTACGGGGCCTACGGTTTTGTGAAAATCTTGAACTTATGGAACTTGAGAGTGTTCCATACCTCTTGATACCTGTCCATCACACCATTTGTGGACAATCTCTTCTCCTCTAGAATGGTCCTCGAATCCTTAGCATTTAGTCGATTGAGTGACCGGGGAGGAGGACCTTGCACTGGTGGTGCTTGCACTACTTCTTATGCTGGAGGAGGCACTGGAGCTGAAGTTGAAGGGGTAGGTGTCAGAGGCAATGGGATCCTAGACGGATTGTTCATATCTTTGGAGCGTAGCTCCACTCTCCTAGCCTGTAATAATTTGTTGTCCTCAGGCTCGTAGATAGAAGCCTGAGAATCTTGAGAGTCACCCTCACTGTCAGATGTGGTGAGGTGTGTCTTGTAGACCCCCCTTACTGTCTTAACTTGCCTCCTTAGGTTGCACAACTACGAGTGCCTTACCCTTGCCTTTACCTCTCTTTGGAGGTAGTTTAGTTGCCTTCGCTTGAGAAGCAACAGCTTCCTCATCAATAAAAACTCCATGTGCTCACTTTTGGTGCGACATGTCTCGACGAGCAACTTTAGGTCTAGTCATTCCTACAAAACAATGTAGAAACACTTAAAAATAGTCAAGAAAAACATCAGAAAATAGACTGCAGGAAGACTAACTGAACCGGTCGACAAGTCGCTGAGCCACTTTGGCGAGCCAGGCCAGGCTCGCCGAAAGTTCTATAATTTTAAAAAAAAATAATTCAAAATCTGGTCGGCGATGTCAAGGTCCATTCGGCGGATCGCCGACACCAATCGGTGAACTAAATGTAGCTCACTGAAAGTTATAGGGCATTTTAAAGAATTAGGGGCACAAAGAGGGATCAAGAACAACAAAACACAATCTATAGAAATAAAGGACGATCTAGGGGGCCTTAAGAGAACCGCAGAACCACTCGGCGAGCTCGACCCAGCTCGCCAAATGGCCCTTCGTGTCAGTTTTTCACCCCACTTTTCAAAATCAAACCCGCAGCCCACAAAATTAAAATTAAACACTTACACTATGAAATTAAAGTAAGCTCCATACTACCCATCCCCTTGGTTACTCGTACTTCCCACGATTTGGCAAAAATTGGCCAATTGACGTTTTTCGCCCTTAAGAATGACGTGAACTGCTCCATCACAGGGAAAAATACAACATTTGGCACAATTTGGGGTTACTCACACTTAACCCCACTAGACCCACCAAATATTCAACACAACCCAATCATTTAGACATAATTATAACAAGCAACGACACGGGAATCAAGATTTAAGGCTGATTAATTACGATTTCATTTAAGATTAGGCAAACAAACTACAATACGATGATCAAAATGACATTGACAATATTTATCAATCAACAAAACATCACAAGCATTTGATTTCAACTACGATTAAGTTTGGGGTTCGGAAAACCAACCTTTTATGCTGAAATATATTTGAAATGCTAGGCGGCAAAGAATTCCAAAATCAATCCCGAGCAATGATCCCAATAAAATGAAAGTAAAAATGTGAAAATATTAAAGAACTAATATCGGATGAGAGAATGTATGAGTTAAAACGTAGGAAAGTGAAAGGATTTAAAATTTTAAACCATTTGACCTTTAAAACCTTTTAGTTCGTGTGCCAGTCGGGGGAGTAAGTCGGGCCCACCGAACATCTTGGCAATGCACGGAGTTGTATTTTGGATCGCCAATTATACCAAACTCCCAACAATTTGAGGGTTCAAACCGCGGACAAAGTCGAGCTTGTCGACCTGTTCGGCGAGTCACCAACTGAGCTTTTGGCTCTCCGAGTTTTACAGAACTCCCCATCAAGCTGGGTGGTCCCAACGGCGGTCCAAATCGACATGCCGACTTGTTTGGCGTGTCATCGATTGGACTTTTAGCTCGCTAATTGCCCATTTTCCAACACTTTCACTTTTCAATCCTGCAATATCAATACCCATTATTTAAAAGCAATAATGAAAACATCAAAAAACTAGGGTTTCCTCCCAAGAAGCGCCTTATTTAACGTCGTGGCACGATGAAAATACCAATTCAAACTTCATTTTTGGGGTTGGCCATTGTGTCACTAAGCAACCCTCTTTTTGGACTTGGATTTAAATGAGTCGAGATTTGACCCATTTGTGTCTCGAGCCGATTAATAGAGACTGAGTGAGAAATCACCGTCTGCTTGAAAGTTGAGACATCCTTCTTCATCTCTTTCAACACTTTGTCCGACCCTTCTACCTTATTGAGAATGTGTGCATGCATGTCTTCCGTGTGGAAGTTTCTCCAAGTCAGCTCTTTGCTCTTTAGGCTTTTGGAGTTCATGTGGTGGGATCTATTTTTCCTTTTCACCATCCCTCTCCTTCCAAGTAGTATTAGTGGCACGCCATTCCCTACCACAATCTCTCCATCCATCATCTCTATTCCAACCCGAATTTCCACTTGGCCTTAGGTAATTTGTACGAAATCCTCCTCCTTGATTTGCAAGGAAGTTCAATTCCTTATGGTACAACGCTTTAAATTGTGCTTCTTCGAGGTTTTCTCTACTAATATTCACATCATTTACACTCTTCAACCCACTACCCATCACATTTTTTGACAATAAATCAAGTTGGGTCATTATATTGGCAATATTTTGGTCTCTCTCTTGATCCTTCTCGATCTACTCTTTTGTCATCCTAAAAGTGAGAGGAGACACCTGGTTCTCACGAGTGCTCCATGCTCTATTTATCTTGGTCATGCCATCAAGGAGTTGAGACGCTACTTCATAGGATTGTTGAATTATACCTCCAGAAACAAGTTGATCAGCAACTCCTTTGTTCACCAAGTCAAGACTCCTATAGAAGTATTGTAGTAATAGGTGGTTTGGCAGTTAGTGAGTCGGACACTAAAGTACCAACTTCTGAAATCTCAGCTACGTCTCGTGTATTGGTTCACCCTTCAAGCGTTTGAAACCTTAGATACTATCTAAGAGTGTCATCATCTTTGATGGGGGAAAGAATCTCACATAGAACGTTGTGGTCAGCTGATCCCAATTAGTGATGGAGTTCCTGGGTAAATCAGCTTACCATTAGGTAGCTTCACCCATAAAAGAGTATGGGAACAGCCGAAGATGGACTGATTCTTGTGATAAATTTTTGAATGAGAACGGACCACACACGTCCACGAAGTTCCCAATATTCTCATGGGGGTCTTCATGGTCCAACCCTCCTTATAATCCGTTCATTTTTAGGAGCTGTAGCATTGTGCTCATAAGATGAGAGAAATCATTACCCTCAATATGAGGTAGACGTATTGCACCAACACCACCTAATTAAATTGAGTCATTCACATCATTCAGATTTCAAATATCGTTTTGGTGGCCAACTTAGGTACCATTACTCCCGTTCACGCTTATTTCTTCCTCTGATAAAAACTATCAACACAAACACAAAACAAAGTAAGTCGATTCAACTATAACACAAAAATATCACAATTCAACTTCAATAATAGAATTCTAAACAACACAACGCCCCGGCAGCGGTGCCATTTTGACTTAACGTATCAAATTACACCACTTCCAAGTTAGGTGTAAAGATGATCGTTATCTAGTATAAAACCCAACGAAGAGTTGGGGTCAAACCCTCATAGAGTAGTACAATGTTTGAATTCAATTACGAAGTACAAATGTGGTCTAAGCGGTTATAGGAATAGAAATTATCGAAAACATACAAATACGCTTAAGAGTTTCACAACGAATGTCAGGTTGGGGGTTTGGATTTGCAATTAACAGCTAGAACAAATACGAAAACTGGGGTTTCAACATGATTAAGAGGAATTCTTGGGATATGATCGATTATAAGCTAATTATGATGTATGGGTAATTGAAATTTAACTATAATTTGCTGAATCATTGTAGGTAGTGTCGGCTATAAGTGCATGGTTTTCTCTCGAGCAATTATTACGATTCAGGCGAGTTCGCTCTAACCTTGACAAGCATGAAAAGATAAACAGCCCACAACCTTAATGTATCCACTCTCTCGAGCTAGATAGGTAGAATCGAGTTTAGGATTCACTCTCTCAAAGTTAACCCATATAAACCCAATACCTACAATCATTAATCAAAACCTTTGGTTCCAAAACCTCTCTCTCAAGGAAGCCAAGAACTCTACATTAGAGGTGCATTTGCAACTACAACCCATAGATTAAAACACAGCTAATGATTAAACCCACATTAAAATAGCTATCGCATCATTAAACAACAATACCCATAAGACAATTAGACAAATAAAAACATGATCACACCCTAAGAATTGAGGTTTCAGCTACACATCATAAAAAAAGAAAAATGATTACCAAATACATTAGTCATGATCTGGGTAAAGGTTCTCAAGTCTTTACAATGGTCCAAATTGAATAATTTAAAAAACCCGCTTGCAAATCCTCAAAGTTAAGCTTAGAAATCCTCAAAGTTTACAATGGAAACTCAAAAACTAAGATAAAACTCTAACTCTCAAACTAGGGGAGCGAAACTCTAAAAGGAACTTCCCTAATTTCATTTAAAATTCCAATTGATAGTTCCCCAATTTTCGGCATGAAAGGCCATTGAGCGAAATAAGTCGCGCCTCGCCGAACAACTCGGTGATCCACCCTTTGCTCCCTTCCATCGGCAATTTGCAATGGCCATCAGTCCTCCAGGTCCTGTAACTTTGAGCGATCAAAGTTTCCCTCGTGAAGTCATTCGGAGATTCGCCAACTACCCATTCCTATCGCCAAATTGGTTCTTCCCCAAGGATAGCATGCTGGAACTTTGGGCGAGCTAAAAAGCCACTCGACAGTTCGCCGAGTGGTCTTGGCGATCACCAGGATCGCATTTCTTCATTTCTTCAGCTTGTTTACTCTTTTTTTCCTGGTAGTGTCCTTGCCTTGCTCCTTAGTCTATATACTATAAATCAATGTTTTAACATTAGTTTATATCATAAATTATTCATTTTAGAACACTTAAACTATCAGAACAAAGCCCTAAATGGGTCGAAATCTCGGACTCATCATTCCGTAGAGAGAAATCTAAGACAACAGGTAATGAGTTTGGGTAGCAAAAGGCCGATAATGTGAACCGGTCATCTTTCAAACAGAAGCCAACTAGACCTACTCCATCATCTGTTTGTGAACATGCACCAAAAAATAGATGTGAGTTCAGGAATTAGAATTCCCAAAACTTCAGAGCTAGCCTACTCAATCTTAGGGTTGTGTGGCACAATGGGCCAACTGGACCCCTACTTGTGCTAAGTGTGGTAGGAACCACCGAGGAGCGTGTCGTGATGGCTCCACAGGATGCATCAAGTGTGGCCAGTCAGGTCAATTCATGAGAGAGTGCCCTAAGAACATGCAAGGTAGTGGTAATACATGCAATATAGCCCAATCTTCTTCAATGACTCTACCAGACAGAGAAGCACCTAGAGGAGCTACTTCAGAGATAGACAGAGAAGAAAATCGTATGTATGATATTACCCATCCTCAAGAGCAAGAGAATTCACCAGATGTTATCACTGCAATGATCAACATCTTTACTTTTGATGTATATACATTGTTTGATCCAGGTGTGAGTCTATCATTTGTGATTCCGTATATTGTTATGAGTTTTAATAATCTTCGCGAGAAACTTCTTGATCACTTTAGTGTTAACATACCTGTTGCCGAGTCCATTCTAGCTAAGAGAGTTTATCGTGATTATACCATTTCTATCAATCACAAGGACACTATGGCTGACTTAGTCAAGTTAGACATGGCAGACTTTGAAGTTATTCTAGGTATAGACTGGCTTCATGCCTGTTATGCCTCAGTTAATTGTAGAACTCGAGTAGTTAAGTTCCACTTTCCTCATTAGATAGTAATAGAGTGAAGGAGTAGTTCAGCGGTGCCTAAGGGTCGTTTTATTTCGTACCTTAAGGCCACAAAGTTAGTTTCCAAGGGGTGAATCTATCACTTAGTCCGACTTAATGACTTTAGTGTTAAGACACCACCTACTGAGTTAGTTCCAGTTCTGAGTGACTTTCCAGTGGTCTTTCCATAGAGAAATAGACTTCGGTATAGATATTCTTCCTAATACTCGACCTATCTCCATTCCTCCATATATAATGGCTCTAGCTGAGTTAAAAGATTTAAAAGAGTAGTTGAACTATCTTCTTGATAAGGGTTTCATGGACCTAGTGTCTTACCTTGGGGAGCTCGGGTCTTTTTTTTGAGTAAGGAAGATGTTTCTCTTAGGATATGTATTGCTTACCACCAATTGAACAAGGTTACTATAAAGAATAAGTATCCCCTTTTGAGAATTGATGATCTATTTGATCAACTTCAGGGTGCCACTTGATTTTCTAAGATTGATCTTAGATCTGGCTTTCACCAGCTGGGAGTAAGATAAAGTGACATCCCGAACACATCATTCAAGACTCGTTATGGTCACTATGAGTTTCTAGTTATGTCTTTTGTCCTAACTCATAATGCTCTTGCAGCGTTCATGGACCTTATAAATAGAGTATTTAAGACATATCTGGATATGTTTATTATCATGTTTATCGATGACATTCTGATTTATTTGAGGAATGAGGAGCATGCTAGTCATCTCAGAGTAGTTCTCCAAACCCTCAGAAATAGAGAGTTGTTATCACGCCCCAAACTAAGGGAGGCGTGACTGGAACTCGATACCTTATGCATTCGATTAAGCCACTGAAACATACCAACTAATTCAATTGTAGGTCTAGAATGTTAGGCAGCATAACATCTAAAATACTACGACTCGATAATTAAGGTAATAACTTGAATAACAACAAGTTATATAGACGAAAGTAGACAAGCCAAAGCTAATAAATTACTAGCTAGACGAAGAGGCTACAACTGAAGATATACATATGTACATACATATATATATACATGCCAAGCCTATGTGGTTGGAGACTAGAAGCTGCAGAAAGAAACCTAGAATATCGTGTCCACAATAGCCTCTAAGAGTGTCATAAGCATTGGTTAGGACAAGGCCCCGATTATGCCCAAACTGTACAATAAAAGTAAACATCTTATGAAAGCTCGGGGAAGAGGTAGAGCTTACCAACTCATAGCTGAACCTTGAATCCTAGCGGAGGGGGTCAATCAGAATCCCTATCTGGATCTGCAAACACGAAAAAAAATGCAACGTCCCTAGGCAACGGGACGTCAGTACGAATAAAAATGTACTAGTATGTAAGGCAGAAAGTAGAATCATAAATAATTGTTGTAAAAAGGGTAATACGGATACCACATGAACTACAAACTCTGATAGCCTCCATGGCTGACATCTAACCTTACATAAATTAAATATGCATGTTATGCTCGTATGTCGTGAGTACATATATATAGATGAACGTGCATGGCATACCCAACCAAGTGGTAGCAATGGTGGTCCCTTCCGGTAGCGAACCGACATCATATTCACCAATTTGTGGCCATATGTGTCTCATATGTATAAATATAGGCAATACTCCCCATGCCTTCCGATTATTGCTCGGGAGTAGAATGCATAGCATGTCATGTCATGGATTCATAATGCATTTGTGTTACCATAATCATGTTGCCAATCTTGGCCCATTGGTACTCTTGTTCTCATAATCTCGTAATCACTTTTGTATCATATGTAAATGTCTTGTAGAACCTGATATACTTGCAGATCAAACTGGAACGCTTATCACGGATTTAAAAGAGTAACTTAAGCATGAGGATGTTCATAAAGAGCTTAAAGTTCTTCACTTAGTTTATATATATGTTTCCTTAGTAGTTTGTAAAAGAAAGTATTTCAAAAAACGTGTCCTTTAGTATTTACATACGAGTTACATTTAAGAGTTTTGGAGATGAACGTATTATTTTAATTTTTTTCAAAAAATATAAATTAGCGAGGAAGGAGAACTGATTTCAAATTGATATTGTCCATCCCTAATATTTTAAGTTACAACACCTAAAGAAGAATAAGAATTTGTACACATGGACCTATAGTCAAGAAAAATCAACAAAATGACATAAAAATACTGAATATCCTATATAACCAAACGAGTGGAATACCAACATAATGGAGTCACAAAAATACGCCAGCTGCAATCTCAATACCTTTCACAAAAGGTCTTTCTGGCAATAGAATAGTAAAACAACATTTGACGATTTAGGATTCCAAAATTCGCGCTAAAAGGAAGTACATCTCTTAGCCTCAACATACCTCAATTATGGGTCTTGCGGTATTAGTATGGATTGTACCTCTTTCTTACAGTGTGTAATCTACAGAAAATCATGTCACACAACCATTACATGCAAAATATTAACATGTTAGGGTCAATGTGGCAATTTAGAGCTTACTAGCAGAGTGATTATCTCGCCAAACCCTCTTTAAATGTATGCTTCATTACGTTTTCTTCTCCAAAATACAACCCCAAATTAATGACATAACCTAAATTTTTGCAACAACTATTAACAAGTGGAGGACTACACAATAGTCAAGAACAACCAAATAGATTATCCCTGCACAATAATAAAAACTCAGCGTATCGCCACACCTCTCCTTTCCCACCCCAAAATAACCACAACCAAATCCCAACCATGAGTCTTCAAATCATTATAGCTAGAAAAAAAATATTTGTAATACAATCCTATAATTATTCAATATAACCATAATAACTCAAACTTACAGCTTCTGATCACCATCCTGTGAGTTCGTTCAATAATTATGTTTGGAATCATGTCTTTCTCTTCATTAGCAATAAAAGAATAAAAGGGAAGAACATTAACTTAAAATTGATGGAGCTGGTAGTATTTTACCATGTCTCCTCAATAACAAACAGTCTCCTCAATAACAAGCAATCCCCTCAAACAGAAGACGTTGAACCAAGAAGTAACCATTTCAAAATTTCAATGCAATAATAGAACCAACGTTACACTTATTTATCTTACAATTAATTACACATCTATACTTATTCTTCTCTTCTAGGCTCATATCAACAACATCCACATATAAAAAAATCATTTCTGAAAATTCTAGCAACAACAACATCAGAAAATACTTTAAAAATAGGCCAATATCACATAACTATCCATATATGATTTTGCAGCTGTCTATTCGTGTTTTTGCTTATATAGCATATCTATAACTTAGACTCACACAATAAAATGAAGGGTGTAAATTATTACCTCCAAATAGCAGCAACACCACCTATAAAACGAGACTCCTTCACTATGAAGAATCATCCAAATCACAACTAACGAGGAGGAAAGAAGTAACACAATATCTATGAACATTCCAAGGGTGAAATCATGTTGAAATCTTGTATATCTTTGCTTTGATGATAGGGGACCCTTTAGAGAGGAGTTAGGACTGTTTTCTTCTTCTTTGCTAAAAATATGATAGTAAAATAAACCCTAAAAATATTATTTATAGTTACATGAATTTTGAATTTTTTAAAAATATAATAAGAAAGCTGTAATTTCCAAGCTCTTCCGATGCTTTGCCTGACGGTTAGTCACTTTGGCTATGGTGTGCTCTTCTAAGAGTAGTTGTAACCCTAAATGTATGGCACTACGATTGATGGCTCGTTGGAGGTCTGATGGTTCATCAAACTATCACGACCCTAGGTTAACCCTGGGAGTAACATGGCGTATAGGACCCCGAGAGGCCCTACACAAGCCATTTAGCATGCATAAATAAGATAATAGAAAATCAATAGATTTAAAAAACAAGTCATATCATAAAGAGTTTATAAAATTAAGCAAAAGTCTACAAAGTCTCAATAGCCATCTATTACATCAATAGTGACCGAGATGTAACCCCGACATCACGTACGGTATCTGAAAGTAAAGACTGAAAGCGTTAAAAGGTTCAGTCCTCAAAACATAAGGTGTCACAACTAATAAGTACGATCAAGGTGACTCCTAGCCACATGGATTAGAATCTGTAACGTCAGACCCTACATTGGAGAAAACTATGTAGACAAGAATATGTGTTAGTACAAAAATGTACCAAGTATAATAGCAATGCATATAGATATCAATCATGATAAAAAGGACCATTTCATGCTCATGCAAAGACCAAGTTAATGTCATAAGAAAAAGGTTGGAAAACATCATAATAGTCATGGTAAAATGCAAGTAAAACTTCTCTTTTGAACACTTGGAAATACTTCTTTAAGTAACCTTAGTTCGTCTTTTGTGTGGGAATTAGCCTTAACTGACATACAGACCATGTGAGCTATAACATGGGATCTGGTGTCTGCCCCATACTAAAAATGGGTGTTCTCACTTGCTAAGGTAAGAACCTCAAGTTCTAGCTTATGTGGATCCACTAGGTAATGTTTATCTAAGACAATCATGTCTATCTAAGACCATGATCCTATAGTGGAACATAGGTAAGGGATAAGTATGTTAATCTAAGACAGTCATGTCTATCTAATACCATGATCCTACGGTGGCACATAGGTAAGGAATAAGTAGATTGCTACTAAAAACCCGGCTTCAAGATACGAGAGCTTCCATCTCAGTATCCTCTTGGTGCTAAGCATAAATTCCAGGGAATATTCATAATTCTCTAATTGACTTATCTTTCATGGAAGGAACTTCAAATTGCCAATCCAAGCTAACTTTCTTTAGAATAGCTCATAAACCCGATTCTATGTTAGTTGAGAAAATCGTTCAACCTTTAAGAATCCTTATGTAAGAAAATCCTTTCACATGCATGTATTGAGTATTATGTGACCAATCCTTTCACAAGAATAACAACAGCATATAAGCTTTACTCTCAAAGCATCTTGCATCATTTTCATCACTTTGATAAGAACATTCATATTTTCATAAACTTTTTCTTTCATGGCTAAAAGTCAACTTAATCATCTTAGCTTAGAAAACATGGGGTATGTATGGGTTCTTGATGATTCATCTTAAAATCATTGGATTATCTCAATTCATGCTTCATACTTTATGAAACATTCCAAAAAATCAATATTGAAAGGAACCCATAACATAGAAGAAAACCTTAACTTCCATTGGGAATTTCTAACATCAAAATTGGGGAATTTAGGAACTCCATGGAGGAAATGACTCCATAGATGAAGTCTATCATACCTTAGTACTAAAAGACCACAAGCAATGGTCAATAGGAGACTTGATCTTGAAACCCTAGGTTTAATCCTTCTTCTTCAAGAGAGAGAAATATTTTTGGGAAGATGAACTTGTTCTTCTTTTTGGTAAATTGAGAGAAAAAATTGAATAGATGATTTTGGTGGGTAAAAAACTTTATATAGGACTTTGGGTTAAGGGTAAAATGACATGGCATTGAATTAACACAATTTGGAAAAGACCCAAAGACCCTGACTAAAAACAGTGCCAAACCTACCTGACGATGGCCTTCACGACCCGTCAACAGTTCCACGGCCCGTGAACCGGGTCATGAAGAGGCCCTTGACTGCGGGTTTTTATTATGGCACTACCACGACAACCTTAGTGGCTCATCAAAGGTAGTACAGGTCTTTATGGCTGCCGTGGTCCTTGACCAGCGGCAAGGGAGTAACCCCTTCCTGGTGAGTTAATTGACAAACCCTACCACGGCCCGTCAACCTCACCATGGGCTGTCTAGTCCTCCGTGGGAGGGATGCTGGCCCTAGCAGCTCTGGCAAGCTTTCACAAACACATAACAGGTTGTAGTCCCCTTCCTGGCCCATCAAGGGCTCCATGGAGAGTCCCATGGCCCATCTATGGGCTAGTGACTTGCCTGTTTTTTCCCTTTTCTACCCTTCTCTATTCCAGGTGTTACAATATCTCCCTTTTGGGAACATTCGTCCTTGAATGATATTCAAAACATCATCATGAAGATAGAAACTCAAACCTAACAGCCCAACATGCATAAAATCACATAAATGCACGTATCCGAGGACGAAACATCAACTCAAAGCTAAAACATGTTGAAAACATCCAATCATGAAGTCTATATGCGGCTCATACACAAATGCATATAAACATGAGGAAATCAATCAACTAACTCATTTTTCTCAAAAATTAAGCTTTTTTTTCATGAACATGCATAAATTAGGATATCATGGAAATACCTAACATACATGACACAAAAGGAGTACACCATGAGGAGCTAAATACCTCCAGCTAAAGTAATAATCCAGGGAAAGGGATGAGGATAACATGATATCATAGCCTCCCAAGTAGCACCCTCAACTAGCTAATTCCTCCAATGAACTTTCACCGAAGCAATTTCCTTATTTCTCAATTTTTGAACTTAACGGTCTAAGATCTCAACCGGAACTTCTTCATAAGAATGATTATCCATTATGCCAAGACTCTCCAATGGCACTAGAGATGCCGGATCACCAACACATTTCTTCAACAAGGAGAGATGGAAAATTGGTTGCACCAATTCCAAGTCATTAGGCAATTCTAGCACATAAGCAACCTTACTAACATGCATCAAAATCTGACTGGGGCTTCGCCTCCCATTCTTTCCAAATCTCATTTTGAGTGAAATTTTCAAGTAGACCGAATCATTGACATCAAACTGGAGATCGCTCTTTCTAACATCTGCATATGACTTTTTTCAACTTTGAGTCATTTTCAACCTCTCTCTAATAAGCCCAACTTTCTCCATAGCCCTATGTACCAACTCGGGACATATCAAAGCAACTTCGCTCACTTCAAACTAGACTATAAGTGATCTACACCTCTTACCATATAGGGCCTCGAATGAAGACATGCCAATACTGGAATGATATATATTGTTATACATAAATTCAATCAAAGGCAAATGATAATCCCAATTTCCCTTGAATTCAATTGCACATGCTCTCATCATATCTTCCAAAGTTTGGATATCATGGTTTGCGGATGAAAGGCTATACTAAGCTTAACACAAGTACCAAGACCCTTTTGGAAAGATTTCCAAAATTAAGAGTGAATTTTGTACCACGATCGGAGATAATGGACAAGGGCAATCCATGTGACCTAACCATTACCCTCAAATACAACTTAACATTGTACTCCACTGAATCAGAAACTTTGACAGGAATTAAATAAGCTGAGTTCTTCCTTTAATCTACTATTACCCAAATCGAGTCATGTTGTCATTGGGTGCGAGGTAACCCAACTTCCAAGTAGGACTACTAATATCTTGAGACAAACCTTCCAGTTTTTGATTCTCAAATTTTACTTGTCAATAATTAGGACAATTAGCCACAAATTCTACAATATCCTTCTTCATCCCATTCCACCAATAGACCTCCCGCAAGTCACAGTACATCTTGGTGGCTCCCGGGTGAATGGAATATCGAGGACTATGGGCTTCTGATAAAATTTGATCTCTCAAGTAATCTACATTAGGAACACACAAATGACCTTGATAACAAAGCACAACGTGTCCCCCTTCTGAGAAAGCCTCTACTGACTTTTTAAGCACTACTTCCTTTAATTCAACCAAAGTTGGATCAAGACCTTGCTTAGCTTTCTTATCTTCTAGAAAGGACGATTCTACATAATCTTGAACCATAACACAACCCTTGGTGGAGTCTACCAATGGAACACCCATCTAGGCCAATTTATGAACATCTCCAACCAACTCATTCTTTCTATCCTCTATATGAGAAACACTACCCATCGATAGTCGATAAAGATTATATGCCACCACATTTGCTTTACCGGGGTGATAGAGAATACTCATATCATAGTCCTTTAGTAATTAAAGCCACCTTATTTGGTGAAGATTTAGATCCTTTTGATTAAGCATATATTGCATACTCTTGTGATAAATATAGAGATCAACATGAATACCATACAAGTAATGCGTCCAAATAATGGACGTTCACTAAGGCGCTGCTTGAGAGGCAACCCAAGTTTTATTTGCTTTCTTTTTAAGTTTGAAATAATGGTGTGTTGATTGTGAGGGTCAAAGTGTGGAAGGTGTTTGAAAAGTGTAGGTTGGCGAGCTAAAAGTCTAGTCGGCGACTCACCGAAGAGGTCGATGAGCCCAACTTGGACCACCATTGGACTCAAGACAGTTTTAAATTGGAGTCTGTAAAGCTCGGCGAGCCCAAGAGCTGATTGGCGAATCGCCGAACGGGTTGGCGATCACGACTTTATCCGCTGTTTGGACCCCTACAATAACTAGAGGTCCTGTAAAAATTGGCGAGGTAAGTGCCCATTCAGGGTATCGCCGAGTGGTTCGGTAAACAAAATTTATGTCATCGAATGGGCGAGAATTTGATGGTTTTTAAAGGCCAAAGGTTTAAACTTTCAATTTTTTTCACTTTCCCTCACTTTTAAAATTCCCAAACTCACACCCGCATAATATTTTCCATATTTCTTGTATTTTTATCACATTTTAGTCATCGGATTTGTGTTCGGAGTTGGATTTGTTTGCTGCCTTGCGATTCAAAGTATCTATTCGGCTTCTAAGGTTGGTTTTCTAAACCTCGAATCTTTCTTTAGCAATTTCGACTCATTTTCAATTGATTTTGTCTTAGTGTTGTATGCTGGGCCTATCCTATTGTAATTATATATGTGTGTGCTTGTTTTAATTTGAATATCGTGCATATAATGCCTTTAATGTTATATTCCCAAAATTGTCGTGCTTGAAACATGATTAAAATTGTGGGGTTGTGCTTGCATGTTGTTGGGTCTAGTCGGGTGAAGTCTAAGTAACCCGCATTTGTGCTAAATGACGTATTTTTCCCAATGATAGTGGTTGACGTCATTCTTAAGGGAAAAAGTCATCATATGGCCAAAATTTGGCCAAACCGGGAGAAGTCTTAGTATCCCAGGGGCATGGGTGTAATGGGTCTTAGTTTAATTGAAAGTGTGCATGTTTTGATTTTCTTTTCGGGTGCTGCGGGGTTGAATTAGTAAGTTGGGGTTGAAAGTAGGCACGTTGGGCCGTTTGGCGAGCTGGGTCGAGCTCACCGAACCACTCAACGGTTCACTGAAGTCCCCCTTATTGCCTTTAATTTCATGCTTAATTGTGAGTTAGGTTCAGTAACTTTCAGCGAAAAGCCTGAATTCACCGAGTGCACTCGGTGACTCATCGAATGTCTTCCTTCATCGCCCTTTTCTGCGCCCCTAATGTCTAAAATGTACTGTAACTTTCGGCTAGCTCTTCCTTGCTCGCCGAATGCTGTCAGTATTTCACCGAAAAGGCCCTTCCCATCGCCGACATGTCATTTGTCTGAGAAATTTTTGAGCCAATCCTTTCGGCGAGCCCGATCTGGCTCGCCAAAGTGATTCGGTGACTTGCCGACTGGTTCGGCGAGTCTGTCTGCAACTAATTTTCTGTGCATTTGCTTGAATTGATTCTAACTCTTTTTGATGCATTTGCAGATATGTCTAGACCTAAAGTAGCTGGTAGAGACATGCCATCCCGCAAGAGGGCCAAATGGATAAAAATAAATGAGGATGCAACTGTATCCAGGGCCAAGTCCACCAAGCTTCCCACAACTGGTGTGAAAGAAAAAAGGCAAAGGGAAAGCACCTGCATCATCGGAGGCTAGCTCCGACAGTGGCAGTATCTACGCTGCTCACCTCCCCACTTCTGAGAGTGAGGGTGAGAACCAGGAGCATTAGGCTGTAACTTCAAAGCCAGAGGAGGATGAGTCACTAGCAGCACAGAGGGCAGAGTTACGATCCAAAAGGATGAATGTTCCGTCTAGGATCAGGACTCCCCAGGCCACCACTACTCCTCCTCCTGCTCTAACACATGTTGTGGTCTTAGCACCACTGGTACAGGGTCCTCTTCCTATGTCTATGAACAGACTGAAAACTGAGGGGTTAAGGACAATCATCGAAGAAAAGAGGTTGTCCACTGATGGGGTTATTGACAGGTACCTAGAGATAATGAGTTGCCTAAAGTCGCACAACTTCCAACTCTTCACCAAGCCCTGTGGCCCTTACATTCCTAATTGGGTCCAGGAGTTCTACGCTGCTTATGGAGCCTTGGTACCACAGAGAAAGAAGCAGGCAGTTGCATTCAAGCCGGTTGACTATGTAGTTGTCCGGGGTAAGAAGGTCAAGTGTGATAGTGAGGCTATTAGTGTTTTCCTGTAATGTCCTGATGATATTGATGACGATTGCCAACACATGATCCGGACAACTACATTAGAAAATATGAAGAAGTGGTTGGCCCCTCTCATACCAACCGGTACCCCCAAATGGCTTGAGGTTGGAGCACCTATTGAGAAGAAGGATCTAAACATAGCTGCAAGGTTCTGGTTGTGCTTCCTCAGCAGTACCATTATGCCATCCCAGAACAAGTCGATTCTCCTCCATACCAAAGAAGCTTGTCTGGGTTGCATCATTGATAAAACAAGGATAAATATGGGGATGATTATGGCACAAAAGATGGTCATGAGGGCCAAGCAGTGCCAGACTTCCCTCCCCTTTCCAGTGTTGATCACCAAGTTATGCAGACGAGCTCAGATTCCTAGAGATGTGAAGAAAGATATGGAAGTGATTCCCACATCTTCTACTGATATCCAGAGAATCAAGGCGGAGTATTTAAAAGATGAAGCAGAGAAGAAAAAGGCAGCCCCGATGGAATCTTCCCCGGTTGTGACCATATACACATTACCTGCAGAGGCACCTTTACCTACTCCTCGCCCTAGGCCTTCAGGTACTTCTAGTGTTGTTCCTTTTGATACTCCCGGTTCTTCTACTGCTCCATTGCCTCCCAGATCGGCTGCTACTATTTCTCGACCCCCACTCACTCAGGCTGCATTACTCCAGATGGGGCAGCTAGCCCATTTTGCCAATCGTCGTGCTGTCAGACTTGAGGCCTCCATTCCAGGCATGATTCAGACAACCCATGTTTATGTTGTGACACCATTGAGTGCTACCATTTATGCCCTTGAGGCTAGGATATCGGTGTGTAAGCGTGGCCAAGGGGCCCACCGACGAGGTGACAACTCTAAAGGCCGCTATTGCTTCGCTGAGAAGAGATGTGGACAAGCTGAAGTCCACTGACATGTCCATGATTTTTGGGACGGTAGAGCTCCCAGATGTGCCAGTTGATCCAGATATGCCTCCGGCTACCACTGGAGATGATGTTCGAGTTGCTGAGGCAGTTGATCCCGATTTTGAGCCGGAGACAGATGAGGAGATGATTGGGGTTTCTGAGGAGGTTTCTTACAAGGGCCTTACAGAGATTGTGGAGGCTATGATCGATGCAGCTGTGCAGACTTCTTTGGCAGACACACCTTTGGTTGACCCTAGTGGAGCTGGTGATACTGTGGATGTGACTCCGGGCATTGATGCCCAAAATCAGAGTGTTGCACCGGGCACTGATGCCCTCATATATGGATCGACTATGTAGACAGGATCCCTTTTTACCACCCTCTCTGTCTTATTTTTATTGACTTTTTGGATACTTTATTCCATTTAAGGACAAATTGCTTTTGTTTTGTGGTGGGGTGAGGTCCACCTTTTGTGACTATTGTTCTATCTATATATTTGGGTTTTGTGCTATTGATTGTGTTTTGGCATCGTGTTTGAATGCGGTTGTTCTCTTGCAAATTTAAGTATCGGTCTTGATCAATACCAATGACTTGAATAGTGCTCATAATGGAACAAAAATGAATATACGGTTTCGATGAGGCCAAATGAAATTGGGTAGACAATATGTGAACTTTTTGCATCTCGTTATGACTAGCCAATTATCAAATTGAGTGTCTTGTGATGAACATTGCACACTAGCGAAAGTGTGGAGTCTTGTTTTATATTGGTGCAATGCCTTGTGTAATGAGCTTACCGTGAACCATGTGTGATGACATTTAGAATTTGCCCCGTTGGTCCGGTTGACTAAGTGATGAAAGTTCTAGAGATGATCTTAGAAATTTTTTGAAGAGTGAAACAATTTGACATTATACCTCTTTTGTGGACAACCTTGCGAGTGTGTGATCCTTGCTTGGCCTTAGCACTTTTCTTGGAAGAAACTTGATGAAATTGTTACCTTTCTTTATCCATTACCCTAAATCCTCATGATGTGTGTTTGCTTGAATAGCCAACTTATGCCAAAAGCCTAAGTTGGGGATGTGGTGAACAGAGAAGGTAAATCAAGAAATGCAAAGAGTCACCTTTTACCCATGGTTTTGAGAAAGATGGAATCCCTCCATACAAAAAAAAAAGAGAAAAAGAAGAAAAGAATGAAAAAGAATAAAACGAATGAAAAAGAATAAAACGAATGAAAAAGTTGTGGAATAAATTTGTGAAAATGCAAAAAGAAATGGGGTGTCCAACAGTCCATGGAAAGTGAATAATGGGGTGACTTTTTAGTATGAGTGGAAAATGATGAAGAAAAGGGAAGAAAGAATTGTTCATACCACATTTCATGAGGATAGCAGCCACTGAGCCTAAATGACCATACCTTTACACTCAACCCCGTTGCAAGTCTTGGAAAAACCTTTTTTTATCTTGAGTGAGCTGAAACAAGAGTTGATTGTAAAATAAGGGCAAACCTATTGGTGGAGTCATGCATGTGTTCATCTTTGTAAGTGTCAGTGTAGATTGTGATTCCAGATCTATTAATTGTTGAACCATTGTTTGTGAATATTGAATCATTCTTTGTGTGAGGGCATTTGAGTACCTTTGTTGAGCTTGACTTGCATTTCAAGAAAATATTGTGAACTTGAGAATCTTTGATAACGCTGAGTCACAACTTGATTCTTTGAGTGCATTCATGATTGAGTCTTGTGTAGCACTGTTTGAGACATCCTTTTTGAACTGCTGAACTTGAGTTTTATTAGAGGACAAGCAAAATTTTAAGTTGGGGGTGTTGATGAGTTCACGATTTGGACTCATTTAGGGGCTTTTATTTGGGATAGATTTAGTGTCCTCAAATGCTTATTTGTGCCAATAACTAATGTAAAATCCTTGATTTCTAGGTATTTAGATTTAGCAACAAAGCATGGACACTAATAGGCACAAAGGAACAAGGCACCCAAAAGAATGAAGAAAAGAAGGCCTGTTCATCGCCTAATCCATTGGGCGAGTCGCCGAGTGGCTATTACCTCGCCTAAAGTTCCAGTGTGCCAACCCTGAAGGAGAAAATCAAGTCAGTGAGAGAAAAGAGCAGTCACCGTGTCACCAAACGGTTCCGTGATGCAGTGATTGGATCGCCCAAAGTTACAGAACTTGAGGATGCTGAAGGCCAAAGAAAAAAGGCGATGGAACTGACCAACGGGCGGATCGCCGAGCTGATTGGCGATCCCGACTTACTGCTCTGAATGGTCCTTCGCAACATACTTTTGTCGACTATAAATATATTTTTGATTATTTAATTTAGTATCAGTTTTTATTATATATAATTTTTTCTGTTTTGGAGTTGGAACTCGGAGTTTTGAGATAAACTTTTCCTTAACTTTGAAGAATTGAAGTTTTCCATTTTTGAGAAATTGGAAGTGCATCTTTTAGATTTTTCAATTTGGACCTTTGTAAAGACGAAATTAATCTTACCAAGTTGATGGAAACAAAATTTGGTAACGATTTCTATCTTTTTATGATGTCTAGCTAAAACCCCAAACTTGGGGTGTGATTATGTGATTATTGGCTGATTTAGCTTATGGGTATTGCTAATTGATAGTTTAAATGCAGTTTAGAAGTGATTTCATTCAGTAATTGTGGTTTAATTTAAAGGGTTGTAGTTGCAAATGCAATTCTACCTTAGTGTTTTTAGGATTGCTTGAGAGATAGGTTTTAAAACCAAGATTACTGAATTGATGGTCTGTGTGTATTGGGTTGTCATGGGTTCAGCTCGAAAGAGTGAATCCTAAATCCTTTTCCACACATTCAGCTCGAGAGAGTAAATGGACTAAAGCGTAGGTTGTTCTTAATTGCTTGATTGTTGGTGTTTGAGAGAAACCAACTTGATTCGAGGTAAATTTTTTGAGAGAAAGTTTATCCCCACTAAAGTCTAGATTATTCACTGATTTACAACTATTTACTATTAGTTGCAATAACCCATTTGTCTATAGTAGCCTATAATCGAATCAAATCCCAAGAACCAGTCTCATTACTTGTTAATTAGTGTTATTTGTTGTTGGTGTAGCTGATAGTTAAAACCAAAACCTTCTTATTTGACACTTGTGTCACCACTTAATTTGAATTATGGTTTTATTCGTAAATATCTATTCCTATGATTGACTTGAACATATTCGTACTTTGCTATTGAATCTTAAACACATACCACTCCCTGTGGGATTCGATCCCAACTCATTTAGTTGGGTTATATTACTAACTAATGATCATTGCCACTTAGAATTGGATGAAGTGTCTTTGAAATGTTATTAATCAGGTAAGGAAACGGGATGATTTCTATAGACTCTCTTAGGCACAATAGATTCACCGATAGGAGTATAGACAGAAAATTGAATTGTTCTAACAACACATCTGGAAGAATATCAAACCTCATAGCCATATAGGGCATCACAAAAGAAAAGGTAGCATTGGGATCAAGCAAAGCATAAACATGAAGAGGAAAGACTTTCAACATACTGGTAACCACATCGAGAGAACCCTCTTTCTCTTGGCGAGTCTGGAGTGCATAGAATCTATTTTTCTTTGGAGCAATTGAACCCGAACCACTAGGCGGAGTTTCATACCTTCTCTCCCCTTACCCGTAAGTGTTGGACAATAACTTATCCTATGACCACTCTTACCACAACCATAGCATCCATCAATACCGGCTAATCATTTGCCCTCATGCTTCCTTCCACACTTGGCACAAGTTGACAATGAAGATCCACCACCATTTCCTCTTTGCGGTTTAGGGTATTGGAGGAACCTTGACCAGAAAAACTTTGTTGGATCTTTGAACGACCATGTCCATCGGACCTTAAATGTGAAAGTCACCATCACCGGTTCTTGTCTTATTCACCTCACTAGACCTTTTCTTAAGTTTCTCCTCTTATATTTATTGAGACTGAACCATAAGATGAGAAATATCCATATCCTTGATAAGCATGGCAGTATGATATTCCTTAACCACCATCTCAGACACACCCTAAAAAACTTACTCATCATTACCCTAGTATCGACAATCATAGTAGGAGCATACCTATACAATTTTTTGAACATCAAAGCATATTTTTTCACACTCATGTTTCCTTAACGAAGGTTGATAAATTCAAACACCTTTTCCTCCCTCACCTCAAGGGAAAAGAACCTATCAAGGAAAGCAACCTTAAACTTTTCCCAATTGAGAGGAGCCCCATAAACTGCCCTCCTTTCTTTCCATTGATTGAACCAAATATTAGCAACACCCTTAGGTTGGTAAGCGGCCAATTCTGCCTTTTTCACCGGCATCACTCCCATAATCATCAACACCTTATATACCTCATCAATGAACTCTTGAGGATCTTCCTCAACCTTAGAACCATGAAATTCTGGAGGATTCCTCATAGTGAAGTCCCTCACTCTCGATGTCGCAGTACCCACATTTGGGTTCACGGGGGACCACAACCTCTCTATTGGCTTGAGCCAATACCTAGAAAGCAACTCTAAATTATGCATTGATCACATGCTCGACCAAAGGACCAGTCGGATCCTGAGGAGATTGAGGAGGAGCTTCTTGTTCCATGTTCTCATTCGCATTTCTCCTAACATAAGCTCTAGGAGAAAGGACTTATAGAGTTACACTCTATTGCACGACTTAGAGTAATGAAAGAATTGGAGTTTCCTGATCATATTATAGCTTCTTATTCATAAATATGGAGCGCTTCACATTCATGAACAAGACACTACTTGATGTGGCTTATGGGACATATTAGGATCTTTCTAAACCTTGTGTTGTGAATACCATGTTTGTCACGACCCAAGGTACACCCTAGGAGTAATATGACCTATAGGACCCCAAGAGCCCCTACGCAAGACACTTAGAATACATAAAAATATAATAGAAAATCAAGAAATATAAAACAGAATTCATATAAAAAAGCGTTTAAATAATGAAACGAAAGTCTACATAGTCTTAATAGCCATCCATTACATCAAGAGTGACCGAGACATAACCTTGACATCACGTACAATATCTGAAAGTAAAGACTGAAATCGATAAAAGGTTTGGTCCTCGACACATGAGGACTTATCACTACTAAGTACGATCAAGGGACTCTGAGCCACAAGGATGAGAATCTGTAACGTTGGACCCTTCATCGTAGAAAACAATATAGACAAGAGTATGTGTTAGCACAAATATGTACCAAGTATGATAACAATGCATAGAGATATAAATCATTCTAAAAAAGGACCTTTACATTCTCATGCAAAGGCAAATTTAAAGTCATAAGAAAAAGGTTAGAAATCATCATAATAGTCAGGGTCAAATGTAGGTAAATCTTCTCTTTTGAACACTTGGTAAATACTTCTTTAAGTAACCTTAGTTCTTCTTTGGTGTGGGAATTAACCTTAACCGACATAGAGACCATGTTAGTTATAACATGGAATACGGTGTTTGATCCACAAGGAAAAAGGGTGTTCTCACTAAGCAAGGCAAGAACCTCAAGTACTAGATTATGTGGATCCACTAGCTAATGTCTATCTAAGACCAAGAACCTAGGGTGGCAGATAGGTAAGGCATAAAGATATTGCAACTAGAAACCTGGCCTCAAGCTACGGGAGAGCTTCCATCTCAATATCCTCTCGGTACTAAGCATAAATCCCACAGAATAATCATAATTCTTTAATTGACTTATCTTTTATGGAAGGCACTTCAAATCATCAATCCAAGCGAACTTTCATTAGAATAGCTCCTAAATTTTATTCTAAGTTAGTTTTAAAAACCTTTCAACCTTTAAGAATCCTTATGTGAGAAAATCCTTTCACATGCATGTATTGATTATTATGTGAGCAATCCTTTCACAACAATAACAACAAAATATAAGCTTTACTCTTAAAGCATCTTATTTCAAAGCAATCCTTTCACAAAACTCATTTTCGGCACTTTGATAAAAAACATGCACATCTTCATAAACTTCTTCTATCATGGCTAAAATCCCACATTATCATCTTAGCTTAGAAAACATGAGGTATGCATTGGTTAATGGGGATCCGTCTTAAAATCACGGGATTATCTAAATTCATGCTTCATAATTCATAAAATAATCAAATAAATCAATATTGAAAAGAACCCATAACATAGAAGAAAACTCTAACATCCATTGCGAAATTCAAAATTCAAAATTGTGGAATTTAGGAATTCTATGGAGGAGAGGACTCCATAGATGAATACTATCATACCTTAGTACTCAAAGCCCACAAGCAACGTGAATTGGAGACTTGGTCTTGAAACCCTAGGTTTAATCCTTCTTCTTCTTTTAGAGAGAGAAATATTTTGGGGAAGATGAACTTGTTCTTCTCTTTGGTAAATTGAGGGAATAAATTAAATGGGTGATTTTGGCAGGTAAAACCCTTTATATAGGACTTTGGGTTAAGGGTAAAATGACATGGTATTGAATTAAAACAATTTTGAAAAGAGTCTAAAGACCATGACTAAAAAAGCTAATGGACCTACCCCACGATGACCTTCACGGTCTGTCAAGGGTTCCACGGTCCGTGAACTGGGTCATGAAGAGGCCCATGACTGAGGGTCTTCACTGTGCCACTTCCACGGTAGCCTTGACGGCTTATCAAAGGTACGTGGGGAGGAACACCTTCATGGTGGATCAATTGACGACCCCTACTATGGCCCGTCAACCTTATCACGAGACGTGTAAGATTCCGTGGGAGGAGCACTGGCCCTGGCAGCTCTTGAAATCTTTCACGTACCCCGTAACAGGTTATGGTCCCCTTCACGGCCTGTCAAGGGCTCTGTGGAGGTCTCATGGCCTAGCTTTTGGGCAGTTGACTTGCCTGATTTGCCCCTTTTCTATCCTTCTATATTTTAGGTGTTACATAAACCCACCGTCTCATGAACTTCAAAAAGTAGACTCAACTCTGCAGGTGTGATGCTTGGCCTGAAAGCCCATCATTGGATTTATGGTACATCATATTTTCTATCATCTAAACTTTGGAACTTTGGGATTTCTCTGCAGGTGTGACGGTTCACCTGGTGGCCCTTCATATGTATGACGGTCTGTTGGGCTTGCCGTCAGATCTCTCTCTTGGCTGCACTTAGTTTCATTTTGCTTTCTTTCTCTACTTGGCCGATTTCCGGTATAACACACTAGAAAAATTATGAAAAGATACTATTGTTATTTCAGAACTAACAATTATTCGTAGTTAAAAAGTATCAAATGTACTGTCAGATGTTGGCACATTAGAATTTGAAAGAAAAAGGAGGAAATAATTAAAAAAAAATCTTTAATCCAGTGTCTGTAAAAGTAGAGATAGCTACAAATAATTAAGAGATAAGTGTCAAAAACACACCTAAACTATCCATTTTTTTAGTTTCATACCTAAACTATTGAGAGTGTGAGTTTCATACCTAAACTATCACTTTTTAGTTTGAGAAACAAACCTCACTGGTGTGTGTCATGCACTTTCTCTTTTATTTGATAAAACCTTGACACATGGCATTCTATATGGATAAAATATTCCACCTTGAAAAAATTAAATAATAAACTATTAATATTAATTAAAAAATAAAAATTAAAGTACTACTATCCCCCCCAAAAAAAATTATTTTTAAAAAAATTTAAATTATTTTTCTTACCCCATTCCACCACCTCCTCTCCATACCCCCTCCCGCCGGACAATTCCCCGTCCTTTTTTAAAAAAAAAAAAATCTTGTATAAAATATTTTTTAAAAATTCATACTTCACCCTCTCCCCCACCCCAAACCACCCACTCATTCTCCAAAAAAAATTGATATTATTTTATTTTTTTAAAGTCAAAATTTGCCCCATCCTATTAAACCCTCCACTCCTATTTTTTATTTTTTTATTTTAGATTTTTCTCATTTTGTGTTAGATATGCACATACATATATGTTTAGAAAAAACATTTCTACAAGTGCACCGTATATAACATAAATAAATAAAAAATTAGAAACAATCTTGGGGCGTCAAGTAAATTTTTTTTTGATATGTATATATCTAACACAAAATGAGAAAAAAAAAATTGGAAGCGAAGGGTTAGGTGGGGTAGGTAGAATTATTATTTTTTTAAAAAAAATTAATATTTAAATTAGTATTTGAGGGGGGTGGGGGAAGGATATGAAGTAAAAAATTAAATACTTTTATAAAGGAAATTTAAACAAAAAAAATGGTCGGGGGTGGGGGTTGGGGGGGTGCGGTGAGAGGAAGTGATGGAGTGGGGTAAGAAAAATATTTTACATTTTATTTTATAAAAGAATTATTATTTTTTTTGGATAATAATTTTTAAATTTTTTATTTTAACTAATACTAATAATTTATTTAATTTTTGTTATGGTTAAATGTTTTGTCCATGTGGAGTGTGATGTGATAATTTTTTAAAATAAAAGGGAGAGTGTATTACATACACCATGATGAGAGTGGTATAAAAGAGAGAGGTGTGTTTCTCAAACTAAAAAGTGATATTTTAGGTATGAAACTCACACTCTCAATAGTTTAGGTATGAAACTAAAAAAAAGAGTATAGTTTAGGTGTGTTTTTGACATTTATCTCAATAATTAATTATATATATATATATCTATTAATCAGATTCAAGTATATATAGTACTTATACGGTATTATAACTAAATATCTAATAAAATATATATGTACTAGTGGTAATTTTGGTCTTAATATATTCCCCACAAAATTTTCTCTTCCAAAAAATCCTAAGTCCCACACCGTTGTAAGGACTATTTTTTCCTAAAAATTAAATATAAAATAACCACCGATAGTCACTAATTGAAGGACAAAATTTGGAGATTTTTAGGTGTGAGAGCAGTGCTCTTGTGTGTAATGAACTCACGATGGTTTGGCATTTGAATTTTGAGATTTCCTAACTTTGTTTGTGGTTAACGGGGGAAGATGGATAGCTGGTCATGGTCCTAGTTACTTCTCCGCAAGAGGTAATTAGCTCCTTTCCTCTTTTATTTTCGTTTAGTTTGATTGCGTATAATAGATATATTTCCGAATTCGAGTTTCAATTTTTTCATTCATGTTATTGTTTGTTTAAAGTCCTTTTATTTTTTGTGCTTAAAATAGATATATTTCGTTTGTGTTTGAGCTTCAACAAGTTTGAATTTTTCTAGTCTTTCTCTGCTTAAGCTATTGTAGTCCCTAATATATGAATGTTATAGCATGATTTGTAGAGTTCAGGTCCTTCGTCATTATACTCAATATGTATTGATAGAAATATCTCATTATGAATTCGAATTTAACTCTGTTTAGGCAGATTTCATCCTAAATTTTGCTTCTTTCATATTCTAATCGATTGCCACTTTTTTTTATCAATTTTTTTTTTCTTGAAATAAAATGGACACTTTATTTGGAAGTATTGCTGATTGTTGTAGTTGTATATGACTTGTAGTTAAAAGATCTTTGAATTTGAAATGAGGTCTAGTCTAAAACAAAAGGCCTCGAATATTCTTAATAAGTGCTAAATGGTTATACCTTCTTAAGGTTTAGGTTTCCATTTTACCATCTTTGTGGAAATAAATACCTGAGTTATTTTGACACGTTTAAATTGCTAATACTTGTTACACTGTCTAAGATGTAGATTAAGTAAATGGGTACATCAAGATTATCCCTTCTTTTATCTAAACAATTTGTTTGTCTTTAATCTTGATGATTTTATGCCTGTTGGCCATGGTAGCATAAGTTATCTTCCTTTTTTAACATGATAATTTACTTGGTTAAGAGTCTTGACCTTAGAATTTCCTCTTCTAATAGATAACCCTTAAAAAACTAGTTAATCTAATGAATATTCAACCCTCAGTTATGATGATCTATGAGTTGAAATCAATCCATGTTTGTGTCAATTGAGAGTATTATAACATATTTATGTTTAACCAACAAGGACTAAAGCCTAGAATTTTATAAAAAAAAATTAAAAGAGGTTTGTTTAGGCCCAAAATGGATCAAATCCAAAAATCTCTAAAAAAAAATCAAATATAATAAAGGTAAAAGGAAAATAATTAAATATAAATTCGTTTGGGTAGTTCTTATTTGAAAATTCTAATAAACTCTCACTCATATCTCAAAAGTCGGCAGAGACTAAAGAATTTAACTGCAAAGTTAAGGAGCTCCATTTGTTGGTCTACTCCGGCAATGAGATGAGAAGATGAATATCTTGAATCCATTGATCTGCATCTATTGTAATGACTATCTATTTCAACAATGTATATTTCTTATTTTTTGGCAAAATATGTAAAATAAAATTGGCCAAATGTCATTATTTTTATCCTAATTAGTCAAGTTCTAAAAAGTTGATAAAAAAATTATTTCAGCCCCAAAAAATTTTAAAAACTTAACAATTTTGAAAAAATTAAATTATTAGAAAAAAAGACATAAGAACAAATAAAAGTTGAGTTGTCTACAAGCGCATCTCCATCTGCCTCTTCTAATTTTTCACCTTAATATATAGGTTCTTCCTCCTCCTCTCTCTAAGATGATGAGCATATAAGTAACAAAAATGCAGGGATAAATTGGGCAACTTGGTATATTGATATGTTAGTGTATGTGTTGTAAAAGAAATAATCCTTGAGATAAGTGGTTCATACAAGGAGTCACTTCAAGCATGGTTGGGTTAAAGGAATTCTCCAAAGAAAAGTGTTTGTGCTATGTTCCATGTCAACAACATGAATAGGGTTCTACTACCTTTCTATTTCTAGACTATAAATAGCACAAAATCTTTTCTTTGGGGGTTCCTTTAACCAATCATCCTTGTATGAGTTGTTATGTCTTGACTTGAAGGAAAGTTTCTTTCACACTAGATGCATTGGTACATCAACATACCAAGTTGTTGAACTTGTTCCTGCATATTTCTTTATTTCATGTTCATAATTTTATGAAGAGGAGGATGAGAATATATATATATATATATATATAAAATAGAAGAGGCATGGGAGTTGAGTTTGGAAACAACTCAACTTTTATTCAAATTATGAATGTATTAGAAAATATGTCCACTATTTTACTTTATTTCTTTATTTGGTGCTTGTGCATTCATTGTGATACTTTTTATTTGGTAAAACCCCCTAAACTTATCTTGTTTGATGTAGAACTCATTGAATTATTAGTAATCCTAATTACCCCTCTAAATTTGTCGGTTTGATAGTATTTGCCCCTGCATGATCTCTTCCTAAGAGAGTGAGGTATACTCGCCTATAACATATATTTTTTTTTCATGTATCATTTTTTTAGAAAACATAAAAAAAAAAAAT
The DNA here is from genome assembly GCF_000226075.1 of Solanum tuberosum. Lineage (NCBI taxonomy): Eukaryota > Viridiplantae > Streptophyta > Magnoliopsida > Solanales > Solanaceae > Solanum > Solanum tuberosum. Next base: position 1,769,629 of record NW_006238984.1, on the reverse strand, counting down.
TAGATTTTGTCAAACCAAATTTATTAAAACAAAATTAAAAGAAAAAATATTATTTGGGTAAAGATAATGAGATTTGGCCAATTTTGTTGTTAAGTATTTCACCAAAAATATATTATTGAAACAGATAGTCATTACATCTATATAAGATATAAGGAAAAAAGGACAAATATACCCCCGAACTTTCAAAAATGGTATGTATATACCCTTCGTTATACTTTGAGACTGTATATACCCTTGTCGTCCAATAATCGGTGCACATTTACCCCTCCCACTAATGGCACACTCTTTCTGTACATGTGGCACAATCCTAAGTCATTATGCGGTTGACAAAATTTTTTAACCCAATTCCTAAGAACCCGTCCATGACCCAGTAAACCCACCCAATTTAAATCTAAAGGGAAGACCCAAAATTAGCACCCCATAGCTAGAATTCGGACATGCCCAAGAGAGAAGATTAGCACGCCGGAATTCGGACATGGGTGTCCCCTTCACACTTATTAGATAAATCCCTACAGCTACCATATTTTGGTGCAACATAACATACAGTTCCTCTCATGCTTGGAGTGCTACTGATGCCACCACTTTTATGTGATTTGGTGAATTTGGAGCAATTGAATGTGGCACATAATATGCTTTGTAGAACAATTCTGAAAGTATTTGTTAGCTTCACCGGTGAACCGTCGGTGTATTTGGGGTTGCCGGAGTTTCATGATGAACGGAATTGTTTGCCCAAAATACCGATGCAACGATCTCCGGGACAGTATAAGGCGTTTTTGTCTAAAAAAATTCATTGTAGTGCTTTTAGGTGTCATAAATTTGTTCTTGTTTTTCCATCTCCACCACCACTTTCACCGCCGTTGCCTGCCCCTCCTCCGCCTGTTGTGGTGCCTATTTTTCCTCTTCCGCCACCTGTTTATTCCCCTCTGCCACCAGTTTATACTCCTCCTTCACCTTCACCACCACCTCTTCCACCTCAAGTTTATTCACCACCACCCTCTCCACTCCTCCATCACCTCCACCACCAGCCTATTCACCGCCACCACCAACTCCATCTCCTCCTCCACCACCACCACCATCTCCACCTTCTCCACCACCTGTTTATTCACCACCACCGCCACCACCATCACCTCCACCACCTGTTTATTCACCGCCACCACCCCCACCATCTCCACCTCCTGCATCACCATTGCCTTATTGTGTAAGCTCACCTTCACCTCCCTTGCAGGCCTTCCACCACTCCCTTGCAGGCCTCCTCTTCTCCTCCTTCACATTTTTGCCGTCATCTAATGAAACCCACCAATCTAACCGCTTCCTATGCTTTTCTTTTCTATTTTTCCTGCTGGTCCTGAACTCGACGAAGCCCCAATTCACTCTGTCTTTGGCCTCTCCTTCTTGATCTCACCAATCTAATCGCTTCCTAGGATTTGGGTCTTTTCTTTGAATTTTAGGGAGTATATTTTACCCATAAATTTGGTGGGTTTATTGGGTTATGGGCGGGTTTTTAAGATTTGGGTTAAAAGAATTGGTCAATCGAGTAGTGGCTTAGGATTATGCCACGTGTACAAAAAGAGTGTGCCGTTAGTGGGAAGGGAAAATGTGCACCGATTATTGGATGGCAAGGGTACATACAGTCTCAAAGTATAACAAAGGGTATATACATACTATTTTTGAAAGTTTGGGGGTATATTTGTCCTTTTTCCCAAGATATAATAAGAGTAATTGTAATTACTCTCGTGGTCATTTGTTTGCTTTTTTGTGAATTTACTATTATGCCTCTTCTTGTAGCTTTTGTACAGTGTATGGTGTGTGTTGGGATGAATGACATGATTTCTGAGGTGGTCGGGAGAATTTTGACTAAACTTTTAATTTTGGAAGCATTTGAGTTGAAAGAGTTGACTTTGATCAACATTCGGAGAATCAGACATTGAATCAGATTTTCATCAGCTCAATCTGCTCTAGAAGGGTTATTTTAGACTTGTGGCATGGTTGATTTAGGTCCTTCTTCACTAGTTTGAGTCATTAGGCTAGATGTTTGTCAAAGTTTGGCAAAGGGTTGAATTTAGTCAACATTCTTGGTGAACATGCCTATATGAGAATTCCATTAGCGTGGGTTGCTCTATACCATTGAGTTTGGTCTAGAATAAATTTTCGTCTAGATCCCAAGGTGATCAGGGTGATTTTGTGCTATTGTGCATTTTCCTTGTTTGGTTGCCTTTGTGAGTGTTGACTTGGGTCAACATTTTATCGAGATGACCTCTGTTGGTTGTTTTGTCGATTCCATTGAGTCGGGTATGTCATTTTGGTGGGGTAGCATAATTCATTTGCATTCTTAGGGTACCAAATGAATCTTGAGCCCTTGTTGGAAATTTTCTCAACACAAAAATTAGTTGATACAGCTTATGTTGTTGCCACCAGCTTTGCAATGCACGACCGCGAGCTGGGTACCACAAATGTGAAGACCGCCTTATACTTTGTCAATGCATTCAAGACCATTTATTCACGATAGCGACTCTAGGGTCTCACGATCGCGATGAATAATTGAGTTGAGTTATATCAGTGTTCTATTTTCAACATGCATTATTTCTGAAAGTGAACCTCTTTTGGGCAATTTTGAGCTAGATTTTGGAGTAAAATTAGCTAGGATTGTTAGGAATTGTTTGTGGTTAGCTTGTAGGGGCATTGTGTGGGTTTTTTCTTCAGTATATCTTGAACGTTTCTTTGATTTTCACTCTTTATGTTTTATCAATCTTGAGCTTAATTGGTGGGACTTTTTTGAGCTAAATCGATTCTCATTTTGTGCCCCTTTTCGAGGCACAAGTTCCTTGATCTAGGTGGGAGCTAGTGAAAAAGTCAATTTTATGTTTCCACGCGTGGCTCCCAGATTCCAATTTTGACCTGATCTTTTAGTCCAAATTCGTTTATTGCATTTTTGGCATCATTTCACTCATCTTGACATTCATTTCGCTAATTTGATAGTGTGGCACAAATCAGAGGCTCTTTAGAAAGAAAAAGCTCTAGAATAAAGGTTCGAGTGCGGTTTTAGCCTTGAGGTATGTTACGATATTGAGTAATATTTATCATTTGGGAGGCTTTAGATTGAGATTCTAGGTTGTATGATCCTTAGTTGTATTTTTGGCCACTTAGTGTTATTAACTTAGCTTTTAGTCGTAAAACCTTGTTTTAGGATGATCCTTTGCCTTGGTTAGCGTTATAGGGTCCTTAGAATGCTTCTAGGTGCCTTAAACTTAGATTTACGCACCTTGGGTTGGTTTGATATGATTTTGTGTGTTTTTGATTATTTCTAAACTTTTATTGTATTATTACTGTCTTTGTGAGCTTGAGGCCTTGGACTTGGACTGGCTAGAGTTTCGGGTTAGTATGATTGCACTATGACGGGTATCTACCCAGCAAATTGTGTGATGTGATTGGCTTATGAATGTATTTTTTATGCAATCATGTGTATGACATCTGTATTTAAAGTGTTTGTATTTGGTTAGAAGATAAAGATGTGTTTGAGACATGTAAATGGTTTTCCCCTTGTTTTGATCTTTGAGGGAGCGAGTTACTATATTTACTTGAGGGAACTTGGGATTTTGGAATAGAAATGTATTATTCTCAAGGTTTTGTGATTTAAAGGGATATTTACTTTAACACAGGTTGGTTTGCAAGTCATGGTTTGATTATTTGAAGGAAAAATACTTTTTTATAAGAAGCTGGGTAAAAATATGGTTTCTCTTTAAATATATGAACTTCTACATATTTTTATTGAAAGAGGTACTATTTTACTTGATATCATGAGCCCGAAGGATTATTTTGGGTTGCACTTCATGCATACAGGATATGTTGATGAGCTCCAATGACCTGCATATTGAATTCCATGTTTTTATGATTATTGCATATGTAGTTGAGTTGAGACGGGTTACGTACTTGTCCTGGATATTCCATGGGGCTGCCAACTAGATAATTTTGGAACTATTTACTTTATTCATGAATTGGCCATATATGCATTGCATCACCTCGTGTTGTATGTCTGTCTTTGAGTGACATTATTTGGTTGACAAGGGTCGGTGGTCTTATTTTTTACTTTGTCAGTGATGTCGGTTAATTCTAGTTTCTTTTAACTCTTTTTATTAGTGCTATCGTACTTTTTTATGAATATATGATCTATCTAAGCTTGACCGGCCTATGATACCTACTCATTACTTCGTGTTTTGGTACCCATGATTCACTTTTGCATCTTTTTCTCATGAAGCTCCTAGTATGTGAGCCATCCTCCCTGAGTTTCAGATCTCTCATGGACGTCGCATATTTTGATCGTGGTGAGCTCTTAGCGTCCAGATATTTGTTGCTTTCCTTATTTCTCTACTGTCTATGTATTTGGTATTTTGATTAGACACAGTTGTTGTATATATCCTTTTTTTTACTTAGACGATCTTGTACCGATGAAACCAAGTCCGGGGTTGGATTCGTATGTATTGTTTTGTTTTTCTTGGTCACTTTTAGGACTATTTTGTATCACACAAACATATCTATGCCATGGGCCCTATTATGTGTCTCTATTTTGCTTCGGCGTTCTTATTTTCAAGTTCTTTATTGCTTTCTACTTTGCTTTTTTGAGTGCATGCTGGGTTTTATAGCTTGCACAAACTTGGCTGATTTCGGGTCATGACAACATGGTATCAGATCTTTAAGTTCATCAATTTTACATGTACAAGAGCAAAGGCATAGTAGAATCATGCAGATCGGTATGATGATATGCCACGACCTAAAATACACCCTAGATGTTACATGACATATAAGACCCGAAGAGTCACTACACAAGCCACTTAACATGCATATGAATAGTATAATAGGATAAGTAGGAAATCTTATTTAATGAAAAGAGTTTGACATAAAAGTGGAAATCTAATCGTAGTTTTGACAAGAAAATCTAATACATTAAGAGTGGTTGGGACGTAATTCATACACCACATACAACATCCAAAAACTAAAGACATAAAAGAATGTAAGGTTAGGTGACAAGGTCCTTGGAGCATGAGGACTCACCAAGTTTTCAATCAACAAAGTACTCCACTAGCTACGAGCAGGAGGATGTAGATTGTCATATCCTACATTAGTTAAATAGTGTAGGCACAAGTATGAATTTGTACATGGAATGTACGAAGTATGAGGGACATGCATATGAACAAAAAACATGATCATAAGGAGGGATAAGGGAAAACATGATATGCATGACCAAGCTAAAACTTGTAAAACCTTTAAAGCAAAATCATAGGTCATGAACATTGTCAATGCATCTTAAAATCATAATGAAAGCTTCATAAAACCTTTGAAGTAACTTTAGTTCATTTGTGGTATATTAGCTTTAACCGACAATAGACTATGCGAGCTATAACATGGAATTTGATGTAAATCCCACATCGAGAAGGGAGAATTTACTTGCAAAGGAAGAACTTTGTATCATGATTCATATGCTATTTGTGGATCCACTAGCCATGTCATTTAAGACAATCCTACAGGGGCCCTATTTTGGAACTAGAGGTTGCTACTAGAAATTATCCTATTTGAGCCTCCACTTGAAAGTTCTCTCAGTGGTAAGCTAAATCCCAACGGAATAGTCATTTTTATAAACATAACATCATACATGGAAAAACATTATTAAGATACTAATCCAAGCTCAAATCATCATAGAATAGCTTCTTAAATCATGAATCATGCGTGTGTGAGAAAAGATTTCATCAATCATGATTCCTTAATATGTGAGAAAATTCTTTCACAATTTCATGATGCTAATCTTAAAACAACATACATCATAAAACAATCATTTTCACAATTATGCATAACTTTCATAAAAACTTCATTTATAGATTCGTAGATTCTTCATATCATGCCTTCAAGAGATCATAGTCAAAATAATTAAAATTGCATGGTTTTAAGTTAAATCAATTGTAATGCATGTAATTGAGTACAAAAAATCATGATAAAATCAAAATGAAACAACTAAATAAATACAATTAGAACTGATGAGGAATTGAATGAAAACATAATCAAATTAATGAAAATTTAACTTGGAGAATTGATAAATCTTTAGGGCTCAATGGGTGAATGAAACCCAAGGATGAAACTCTACATATCTTGAAGATCAAAGCCCAAAATCAATGGATGAATAAGTGACTTCAATATTTGAAACCACATTCTTCTTATTCCTTGAGCCTTGAGAGAATTTGGATGGGATTTGAGAATAAAAGAGAATGAGAGAGTTGGGGTAATTTTAAGAGTAGAAAGTTAGTTATAGGACTCCAAATTATGTTCAAAACAATACATTATAGGTACTTAATGCATAGGAAAACACTCAAATACCGTTTAAAATAACTGTCAGATGGACTTTTACAATTTCGACCTACGATCCATAGAAGTTTCAACGGCCCGTACTAGGCAACCTTAGAATGAACTTCAAAAGCCCAAAATTTACCCATAACACCTTTCTACGGTCCATCGACGCCATCTGTAGAATATAAGTTCAAGTTGAAAATTTCACCAAGTTTGTGACCCTTCTACGGAACTCATCTACAACTCGTCAAACTTTCTACGACTTGTATTGTTCACTCGAAGGTCAAACTTCATAAACTTGAATTTCTAAAAACTCAACTCCAATTCTATGACTTCCTTCCTACGGCTCGTAGGACTTCCTACAGTTCGTAGATAGGACTCATAGAACCTGTTTCAGTTAAAAAAATCTGACTTTTCCTTTCCTTTCAAAAGTTCCAATTTTTGAGGTTATACATGATGTAAGTATCTTATCTTCGAGAGGTTATAGAGTACACATAATACTTCTATTTTCTAGTTTCTTGTCATGCATTATTGACTTTATCAACTTCTAAAATTTATTTGTTTCATTCTTGCTGAGATTGCTTTCACGAGATCATTTGCGGGTGGGTGAGAGCCTCCAACACTAGCAAATAGAGCCTTAGCTAGGGGTAAAGGCGAGGTTGACCTAGGGGTCGTGGTAGAGCACGAGCTCCAACACCAGCTCAGTACAAGGATCGGGTACTATCACCAGAGCCTATTATAGAGGTAAAGTAAGTCCAGGGTCAGTTGGATGGTGCGGGGTCAACCCATAATCTACTAGGATTTATTGTCACACCAGTTCTTCAAGTCACTTTAGCTAGGATCCTTAGCTTCATGGAGGGTGTGTCCTAGGCTGGGACTCTACCTAGTACTTTGGCTAACCTTTATGTTAGGGATGAGGTGCAAACTTCAGCCTAGATAGGGGCATGTACAAGTACTAAGGGTACACCCTATTTTTGTGGCTCTTCATTTAGCAGTTCCGCCGGTGCCGCCTAAGAGTCCCTACGCATGCCACTTAGCATACATAAAACAGATAATAGAAAATCAAGAAATTTAAAATAGAATTCATATTAGAAATAGTTCTTGTAACGAAAAGGAAGTCTACATAGTCTCAATAGCCATCCATTACAACAAGAGTGACCAAGACGTAACCCTGACATCACGTACAATATCTCAAAGTAAATACTGAAAACGACAAAAGGTTCGGTCCTCGAAACAAGAGGACTAATCACTACTAAGTACGATCAGGGGGACTCCTAGCCAGATGGATGATAATCTATAGCATTGGACCATTTATTGGAGAAAATAATTTAGACAAGAGTATGTGTTGTACAAATATGTACCAAGTATGACAGCAATGCATAGAGATATAAATCATTCTAAAAAGGACCTTTTCATTCTCATGCAAAGACAAAGTTAAAGTGATAAGAAAAAGGTTAGAAAACATCACAATAGTCATGGTCCAATGCAAGAAAATATTCTCTTTTGAACACTTGATAAATACTTCTTTAAGTAACCTTAGTTCTTCTTTGGAGTGGGAATTATCCTTAACCGGCATAGAGACAATGTTAGCTATTACATAGAATACAATGTTTGCTCTACACGGAAAAGGGGTGTTCTCACTTGGCAAGGCAAGAACCTCAACTTCTAGCTTATGTGGATTCACTAGCTAATGTGTATCTAAGACAATCATGTCTATCTAAGAACAAGAACCTATGGTGGCAGATAGGTAAGGGATAAGGATATTGCTACTAGAAACCCAACCTCAAGCTACGGAAGAGCTTCCATCTCAATATCCTCTCAGTGCTAAGCATAAATCCCATGAAATAGTCATAATTCTTTAATTGACTTATCTTTCATGGAAGGCACTTCAAATCACCAATCCAATCTAAATCTCTGTAGAATAACTCCTAAATTTTATTCTAAGTTAGTTGAGAAAACCTTTTAACCCTTAAGATTCCTTATGTGAGAAAATCCTTTTGCATGCATGTATTGAGTATTATGTGAGCAATCCTTTCACAACCATAACAACAAAATATAAGTTTTACTCTCAAAGCATCTTATCTCAAAGCAATCCTTTCACAACACTCATTTTCGTCACTTTGATAAAGAACATGCACATCTTCATAAACTTCTTCTATCATGGCTAAAAGCCCACATTATCATCTTAGATTAGAAAACATGAGGCATGCATGGATTCATGGGGATTCATCATAAAATCATAAGATTATCTTAATTCATGCTTCGTACTTCATAAAACAATCAAATAAATCAATATTGAAATAAACCCATAACATAGAAGAAAACTCTAACTTCCATTGGGGAATTTCTAAATTCAAAATTGGGGAATTTAGGAATTCTATGGAGTAGAGGGCCCCATAGATGAAGAATATCATACCTTAGTGCTCAAAGCCCACAAGCAACGGTGAATTTGAGACTTGATCTTGAAACCCTAGGTTGTATCCTTCTTCTTTTAGAGAGAGAAATATTTTTGGGAAGATGAACTTGTTCTTGTCTTTGGTAAATTGAGGGAATAAACTATATGGGTGATTTTGGGAAGTAAAAACCTTTATATGGGACTTTCGGTTAAGGGTAAAATGACATGGTATTGAATTAAAACAATTTTGAAAAGACCCAAAAGACCGTGACCAAAAAGCTAATGGACCTACCTCACAATGGCCTTCACGGTCTGTCAAGGGTTCCACGGTCCGTGAACTGGGTCATGAAGAGGCCCATGACTGAGGGTCTTCACTGTGCCATTTCCACGACACCCTTGATGGCTTATCAAAGGTACCGCGGGGAGGAATCCCTGCATGGTAGGTAATTTTACGACCCCCTACCATGTCCTCTCAACCTTACCACGAGCGGTCTAGGCCTTCGTGGGAGGAGCGCTGGCCCTGGAAGCTTTGGCAGGCTTTCACGTGCCCCATAACAGGTTGTGGTCCCCTTCACAGCCTGTCAAGGGCTCCGTGGAGGTCCCATGGCCTAGCTTTGGGCTGGTGACTTGCCTGCTTTGCCCCTTTTCTATCCTTCTCTATTCCAAGTGTTAGATAAACCCACCGTCTCCTGAACTTCAAAAAGTAGACTCAACTCTGCAGGTGTGATGCTTGGTCTGATAACCCATCGTTGGATTTATGGTACATAATATTTTCCATCATCTAAAATTCGGAACTTTGGGATTTCTCTGCAAGAGTAACGCTTTACCTGGTGGCCCTTCATAGGTATGACGGTCCATTAGTCTTGCCGTCAGATCTCTCTGTTGGCTACATTTAGTTTCATTTTGTTTTCTTTCTTTAATTGACTGATTTCCTGTCTAACACATCAGAAAAAATATGAAAAGATACTATTGTTATTTAAGAAGTAACAATTATTCATAGTTAAACAATATCAAATGTACCGTCAGTTGTCGGCACATTAGAATTTGAAAGAAAAAGGAAGAAATATTTTAAAAAATAAAATCTTGTATCCATTGTCTATAAAATTAGAATTAGATACAAATAAGTAATTATATATATATATCTATTAATTTGATTCAAGTATGTATAGTACTTATCCGGTATTATTATTAAATATCTAATAAAATATATAGGTATTAGTGGTAGTTTTGGTCTTAATATATTTCCCACATAATTTTCTCTTTCAAAAAATCATAAGTCCCACACCGTTGTAAGGACTATTTTTTCCTAAAAATTAATTATAAAATAACCATCGATGTTCACTAATTGAATGACAAAATTTGGGATTTTTAGGTGTGAGAGCAGTGCTCTTGCGTTAAATGAACCCACGATGGTTCGGCCTATAAATTCTGAGATTTCCCAACTTTGTTTGTGGTTAGAGGGGGAAAATGGATAGTAGGTCGTGGTCCCAGTTACTTCTCCGCAAGAAGTAATATCTCCTTTCCTTTTTTTTTTTAATTTTCTTTTAGTTTGATTGCTTATAATAGATATATTTCTGAATTTGAGTTTCAATTTTTGCATTCATGTTATTGTTTGATTAAAGTCCTTTTAATTTTTTTGCTTAAAATAGATATATTTCGTTTGTGTTTGAGCTTCAAGAAATTTGAATTTTTCTTGTCTTTCTCTGCTTAAGCCATTGTAGTCCCTAATATGAATGTTATAACATGATTTGTAGAGTTCCAGTCCTTCGTCATTAGACTCAATATGTATTGATAAAAATATCTGATTAAAAGTTCGAATTTAACTCTGTTTAGGCAGATTTCATCCTAAATTTTGCTTCTTTTATATTCTAATCGATTGATACTTTTTATTTTTATCAAATATTCACTTTTCTTGAAATAAAATGGACACTTTATTTGTAAGTATTTCTGATTAATGTTGTAGTTGTATATGACTTGTAGTTAAAAGATCTTTGAATTTGAAATGAGGTCTAATCTGAAACAAAAGGCCTCGACTATTCTTAATAAATGATAAATTGATATACCTTCTTAAGGTTTAGGTTCCCATTTTACCATCTTTGTGAAAATAAATATGTGAGTTATTTGACTTGTTTAAATTATTAATACTTGTTACACTGCCTAAGAGGTAGATTAAATCAATGGGTACATCTAGATTACCCCTTCTTTTAACCAAACAATTCATTTGTCTTTAATCTTGATGATTTTATGATTGTGGTCCATGGTAGCATAAGTTATCTTCCTTTTTTAGCATGCTAGTTTACTTGGTTAAGTCTCTTGACCTTAGAATTTCCTCTTCTAAAAGATAACCCTCAAAGGACTAGTTAATCTAATGAATATTCAACCATCTGTTATGATGATCTATGAGTTGAAATCATTCCATGTTTGTGTCAATTGAGAGTATTATTACATATTTATTTTTAACCAACAAGGACCGAAGCCCTGAATTTTATAAAAAATAATAAAAAGAGGTTTGTTTAGGCCCAAAATGGATCAAACCCAAAAACCTCTACAAAAACAAAAGAAAATATAATAAAGGTAAAAGGAAAATAATTCAATAAAAATTCATTTGGGTAGTTCTTATTTGAAAATTCTAATAAACCCTCATTCATGTCTTAGAAGTCGGCAGAGACAAAAGAATTTAATTGCAGAGTTAAGGAGCTCCATTTGTTGGTCTACTCCGGCGTTGAGATGAGAAAATGAATCTCTTGAATCCATCGATTGTTTCTATGGTAATAACTATCTTTTTCAACAATGTATATTTCTTATTTTTGGGTAAAATATGTAAAACAAAATTGGTCAAATGTCATTATTTTTATCCAAATAGTTCTTTTTCCTAATTAGTCAAGTTCTAGAGTGTTTATAAAAAAATTAATACAGCCCCATAAAATTTAAAAACTTCACAATTTTGAAAAAATAAATTATTAGAAAAAACGACATATGAACAAATAAAAGTTGAGTTGTCTACAAGCCCATCTCCATCTGCCTCTCCTAATTTTTCACCTTAATATATATGTTCTTCATCCTCCTCTCACTAAGATGATAAGTATATAAGTAACAAAAATGCATGGATAAATTGGGCAACTTGGTAAGTTGATATATCAATGTATGCATTGTAAAAGAAATATTCCTTCAAGCCAAGATTAGCGGTTCATACAAGGAGTCACTTCAAGAATGGTTGGGTTAAAGGAACCCTCCAAAGAAAGGTGTTTGTGCTATGTTCCAAGTCAACAACAAAAATAGGGTTCTACTACCTTTCTACTTCTAGACTATAAATAACACAAATTCTTTTCTTTGGGGGTACCTTTAACCAGTCTTCCTTGTATGAGTTGTTATGTCTTGAGTTGAAGGATAGTTTCTTTCACACTAGATACATTGGTACATCAACATACCAAGTTGTTGAACTTGTTCCTGCATATTTCTTTATTTTATGTTCATCATTTTAGAAAGAGGAGGACGAGAATATATATATTAAGATAAAAGAAATAGAAGAGGCATGGGAGTTGGGCTTGGAAACCAGTGAACTTTTATTCAAATTATGAATGTATTAGAAAATATGTCCACTATTTTACTTTATTTCTTTGTTTGGTGCTTGTGCATTAAACCTCATTGTGATACTTTTTATTTGGAAAACCCCCCTAAACTTAGCTTGTTTTATTCAAAACGCGTTGAATTATTTGTAATCCTAATTACTCCTTTAAATTTGTCTATTTGATAGTCTTTGCCCCTGCATGATCTCATCCTAAGAGAGTGAGATGTACTCGCTGATCACATATATTTTTTTATGTATCATTTTTTTATAAAACTTAAAAAAATAATTAATTTTTTAGATTTTGTCAAACCAATTTTTTTAAAACAAAATAAAAAGAAAAAAATATTATTTGGGTAAAGATAATGAGATTTGGCCAATTTTGTTGTTAAGTATTTCACCAAAAAATAAGAAATACATTATTGAAACAGATAGTCATTACATCTATATAATATATAATAAGAGTAATTGTAATGAATCTCGTGGTCATTTGTTTTCTTCATCCCAGATAGGGGCATGTAAAGGTACTAAGGGCGCACCCTGTTGTTGTGGCTCCTCATTTAGCGGTTCTGATGGTGCCGATAGATTCTCCTCTAGTTTGCTAATTTTGGTATATGGCTAGTGGTAAATAGGTTCGTATCTCACTTTTTGGTCAGTAGTATTAATATTATTTTAAAATTTTTTGTATTCTTCACTTTTAGTTTTCTATTACTACTTTTTTTTCCGTATGTTTGTATTGTCTATACTATCATACTACTGTTGCTTCTTAATTATGTCTCAAAATTGTTATGTTTTCTTTGAGTCGAGGATTTATCAAAAATAACCATTAGTTTCTACCTGACAAAGTAGGATTAAGGTATGGATATACTCTAACCTTGTGAAACGGCTCATATGAGACTTTACTTAGTGTATTATTTTACTATTTAAGTCACGTGTTATATCCTAAAATCAATCATAATCATATATTTATCATTCCAAACTCACGATTTATCATTTATAAGTACTTTCAGTTTGATTCTTAATATGTTTATTATCTCTAGTCACTGGTGACATCTAGACCATTCAGCATGATGAAACCCTTGATAGAGGGAGTGTTTTACCCGAATGAGACCCACATAATGCGAATTCATATTAGGCAGACTTGAATGCAGGTTTAACACCAATGGGGAAACATAACTACAGACGAAGTTAATAAAATGTTCCTTACCCAGCTGCCAAAGTTAAAACAAAAAGTGTATGTCTTGTGTATGGTAAATTTTTAATAAGTTGATCAATCTTTATGTTTTATTCATTGAACTCATTACTCAATTAAAATTCTGAGCTCAAAATTGTTGTGTTTAACATCTTTTCCCCTTATTATGTGGATAAATAAAAATCTTATTTGGTCCAGCCCACATTAGCCCATAAGTACAATATTATGTGGCATATATAAGACTTGTTTAGGGCTTATATTCAGACACTCGAGAGAAAAAAATCAAGAGAGAGCCATTTTAGAGATTGAGAGAGAAAGAGAGAGAAATCTCATTTTTTGCTTCAAGGAATTTCTTGCTCAAGCAGTTCGCTTCAAACATAGTTTCCTGCTTCGTTAAACGTTGGATTGTGCTTAAATTTTAACTGGCTATTTTCAGCACCAGGTAAGGAGATTATATTTGGTTGTCTGTAGCGTCTGATCTTGGAGCGTGAACAGTAGCTCGGTTTTGTGTGAATTCTCTCCTTTAATTATCTAATTTTGGTGAAATATTGTTTTGTTGTTTCTCGTTGTTTGACACTTGTTTTGTCGCAAACTTTGGAGAACAATATTGTAACTCTTGGTGATTATAGTGGAGCTTTTGGTTTAGTGGTTTTTTACTCTTCACATCAAAGGGTTTCCAAATAAATCTTTGTGTCTTGTGGGATTGGTTTATTCTTATCTTGTTGTTTTTGTTTAGTTGATATACTTGTTTTCCATTCTTTTTAGTGCTTGATTTAATTTGTCTTCTCTTGGTTCAAATTGAAAGAGAAAGTTCAAAGTTGGATATTATTTTGTTGTTATCCTATAAGATATTGTTTATTAGTGTCTTACCTTTCCCAACAAAGTGGTATCATAGCCTAAGGTTATTGTTGATTATTTGACTGATGGAGACAAATATGCGCAAGAAGATATGTTTGAATGATAGTAACTATCATACTTGGAAAGGCAAGATGAATGATATTCTATTAGTCAAGAAGATGCATTTACCTGTGTTTTCTTCTAATAAATCTCAGTTCACGATGGATGAGAAATGGGATTTTGAGCATTTGCAGGTTTGTGGCTATATCAGACAATGGGTTGAAGATAATGTTAGAAATGAGATTGTGACTGAGACACAAACAAGAAGTTTATGGGACAAGCTCGAGACACTTTGTGCTTCAAAGACTGGCCAAAAAAGTTGTTTCTGTTGAAACAATTGATGAACATTAGGAATAAGAGCGCACTCCTATTTTTGATCATATTAATGATTTTCAGAGTGTTCTTGACCAGCTGTCTGGAATGAATGTAAAGTTTTATGAAGAGATACAAGGACTTTGGCTTCTTAACACTCTACGAGACTCTTAGGAAACTCTTCGAGTTTTTTTGACTAATTCTTCTCCAATTGGTGTTTTAACTATGAAATATTCTAAGAGTGGTGTCTTGAATGAAGAGATGAGAAGAAGATCTTAGACCTCTTCTTCTTCAATTTCACAAACCGATGTTTTGGTTATACAATACAGGGGGAGAAGCAAGTTCAGATGTCAGAATGACATAGATTAAAGTAGAGGTAAGTGAAAGTCTAAATACCAAAATGTTACATGTGACTATTTCCACACGAATAAGAATATAAAAAAGTATTGCGATAGGTACAAGAGATATATAAGACAACAAAAGAAAGAATGTGATAATGAAAATTGCGTTGTTTTTGTTGCCTATGATGATCTTTTTATTTCTTGTGATGAAAATGTCATCAATCTTGTTTGTGATGAGTCTAGTTGGTTTGTGGATTCTGGTGCTACTTCTCATGTCACAATAAAGAAGGAATTATATTCTTCTTATACTCCAGGTAATTTTGGCATGCTGAAAATGGGCAGTAATCACAAGGTTGTAGTTCTTGGCATTGGGACAATTAGTTTGGAAAGTTACAATGGTTTCAAATTAGTTCTCAAAAATGGTAAGGATGCTCTAGATGTTCGCTTGAATTTGATTTCTATGGCATACCGTGATGATGAGGATTATGTTAATACCCTTGGTGTTGGCCAGTGGAAGCTTACTAAAGGTTTGATGATTGTGACTCGTGGTGACAAGTTGTCTAACTTGTATGTAATCTAGGGGTCTATCTCTAGAGACTCGGTAAACAGGGTGGAGAATGATACTTCATCAGAGTTATGGTATAGAATACTAAGTCATATGAGTGAGAAATGGATAGATAATTTGTCTGAGAAAAAATTGCTTTTCTAGAGTAAAACAAGCAAAGTTGAAGAAATGTGTTCATTTCTTAGTCGGTAAACAGGAAAAAGTTTCTTTCAGAGTCATCCATCTTCAAGGATGTTTTGATTTGCTAGAGTTGATAAATTCTGATTTGTGTGGTCCTTTTAAGGTAAGGTATCATGGTGGTGCATTTTACTTTATGACATTTATTGATGATTATTCTCGCAAACTCTGGGTATTCTCTTTGAAGTCTAAGGATCAAGTCTTTGATGTGTGTAAGAGTTTTCAGGCCTTGGTTGAGAGACGGATAGGGAAGAAAGTGAAATGCATCCACTCTGATAATGGTGGTTAGTATACTTATCTTTTTGATAGATATTGCAGAGAGCAGGGTATTCGACATCAGAAAATTCCTCCAAAGACTCCTCAATGAAATGGTTTAGTAGAGAGGATGAACAAAACTCTAATTGAGAGGGTTAGATCTATTCTTTCAGATGCTAAGTTGTCAGACTCGTTTTAGGCACAAGCACTTAATACTACTACCTATCTTATCAATTTATCTCCTAGTCTTGCTTTGAATGGTGATATCCCTGACAGAGTTTTGTTTGGTAAGAATGTCTCATATGATCATCTTAAAGTTTTTGGGTGTAAAGCTTTTGTGCATGTTCCTAAGGATTAGAGGTCAAAATTCAATGTTAAAATTAGACAATGTATCTTTATTAGTTATGGTCTTGATGAATTTGGCTATCGTTTCCATGATCCAGTTGAGAAGAAATTTGTTAGACGTCGTGATGTTGTGTTATTTGAAGACCAAATAATTTAAGATCTTGACAAGGCTGAGGAAGTTGATTCTGAGAGTAGTGAAAGCCTAGTTGATGTTGTTCCAGTTCCTCTGACTATTGCGCCCGAAAAAAATCTTCAAAATGATGAAAATCAAGTTGCTAATGAAGATAGTGATCATGTTCAAAATGACCAGTATGAAGTTGTTGATTATCCAGTGCAAGGTGATGTGATTGACCCGCAACCAATTATTAATGACCTAGAGAGTTCTTTCAAACGATCTGCTAGAGAGATAATTCATTCATATCGTTATTCTCTGAATGATTATGTACTCTTGACTGACAGGGGATAACCTCAGAGTCTTGATGAGGCCATGGAAAGTGAAGAAAAAGAAAGGTGGTTTGATGCAATGGAAGATGAGATTAACTCCTTAGATGATAATCATACCTTTGATTTGGTTATGTTACATAAAGATAAAAAGGCTTCAAAAAATAGGTGGATTTTTTAGGTAAAACATGAAGATGGTAATCAAGTTCTACGGTACAAAGCTAGATTTGTAGTGAATGGATTTAACAAGAAAAAGGGAGTTGATTTTGATGAGATATTCTCTCCAATTGTGAAGATGTCATCCATTCGTGTAGTTCTAGGCTTGGCTTCAAATCTAGATTTAGAGGTTGAGCAAATGGATGTTAAAACTAACTTTCTCCATGGTGACTTAGATGAAGAAATAAATATATGGAGCAACCAGAAGGTCTTGAAGTCAAGGGTAAAGAGAATTACATTTGCAAATTTAAGAAGAGTTTGTATGGTCTAACACCAGCTCTTAGACAGTGGTACATAAAGTTTGCGTCTTTTATGAGTCAATGGTGCTTCAAAAAGACTTCTTCAGACCATTGTGTTTTTGCGCAAAAATTCTCTGATAGTGACTTTATTATTTTGTTGATTTATGTTAATGACATGCTTGTTTTTGGTCGTAATACTTGCAGGATACAGAAGTTGAGCAAGAGTTTAGTACATCTTTTGATATGAATCACTAGAGACCAGCAAGAAAGATTCTTGGCATGCAGATTGTCTGTGAGACAAAGAGGCCAAAAAGTGGTTATCCCAAGAGAAGTTGTAACACCCTGAATTCAAAAGAGGGCCACATAGAAAAATATACAAGTTGCAGGTACCAGCCACGAGAGTCAACTATGGCCCGTGGGTAGGACCATGGACCGTATGTGGAGGTCGGTGGACTAGCACCCAAGAGATGTCCACAGGTCTCGGAACCACGAACTGACCACCGAACCGCCAGCTATACCACGGTTCCTGGTCCAACATCCGTGGTCCAAAACCTTAGAAACATGTTTTTGACGACCAACAACGGCCGTGTAGGATGAACCGTCGATCAAACCATGATCTATCAGCCGTGGTCCGTCGTTGGTGATCCGACAGTTAATTATAGGGGCAGTTGGGTATTTTCCTAATAATTTTATATTGATATTAAGTCATTTTACCTATGTTTAATAACCCTATATAAGTGATTTTAACCCCTAAATTAGATCATTCGAGTCATTCTCTCAAATTCACCAAAGAAAATCCAAAGTTCTTCCATTCCAAATATTTTTCTCTCTAGAAGTTGAAGAAGAAGGGTGAAGCTAGGACTCAAGGTCAAGTCTCCATTATCCAATTGCTTGTGGGCTTTAATAACAAGGAATTATAGCTTTATTCATAAATGGAATCCTTTCATCCACGGAGCCCTTAAGATTTCCTAATTGAAAAGTAGAAATTCCATAATTTGAGTTAGGGTTTTCTTCTAAGTTGTGGATATTGATAGATGTTGATCCAATTTATTTGGTAATGATTGTCTATGCATGAATTAAATGGAATACATGTTTCTAGGATGAATTTACATGTATCCATGCTTAACCCATGTTTCTAAGATGAATTTGATATAAATGGGTTTGATGTATTCTTGTCGGATGAATAAGATACATTGTGAATTGCTTTGATATTGAAGCATGTATGATGATTATATTATAAATTGCTCTGAGAGTGAAGCATATATGTTATGAATTATTAATTATTGATGTGATTGTTGTGGAAGGGATAGTTCCCACATGAATTGCTTAAGTATAAATGTTGAAGGCTTTCTCACATTGAATCTAAGCTAAAAGACTAACAAAATGATGAGGCTAGAGGCAATTACCCTTGACCTTTAAATATGAAAGATATGAGGCGATTACCCATATTACTTAGAATTGAAGAAGAGTCGACTACCCTCGTTCCTATTATGATGATTAGACATGGAGGCGAGTACCCATGATCTTTATATAATGATATGGAGGTGAGTACCTATGTCATGTGATGTTGGGCACGGAGGCGAGTACCCATGATTCCACAAGTTGGACATGGAGGCGAGTACCCATGATCCTTTATGTTAGGCAAGAGGCGACTACCCATGAGCCTTTATAGGAAGGCAAAAGGTGATACACCATGTCTATAAAAGATAAGCTAAAAATGTTATGATAAGTGATGATCTTGGAATGTTGCTTGTATTTCCATCCATTACGAGTAAGACTAGTGGAGGATTACCCATGTCTTGGCTAAGTATGCTTTGAGGTTACTTCAAGAAGTATTCCTTATATGTTGATATGATCTATTATGTGCATTGATTATGCTTTATGACTTATCTTTTCTAACTTTTATGTTTATGTTGATGTTTATGCAAGTTATCATATTTAGTACATTCATGTACTAACAAATAGTCCTGCCTACATTTCTTATCCAAATATAGGGTCCGACATTCCCAACTCTCATACCCTATGGCTAGGATCCATAGTAGAGGTAAGGTTCAAGATTGGTGAGTCCTCATAGCATTGGAGGATTTGGCCACTATTTCTCTCATGTTCTTTGGTTTTATCTTTTGAACATTGTTGTATGGGTTGTGTCCCAAGATTCTATTGTACTAGATGGTTATTGAGACAAGTTGTATGATACTTCCTCTTCATTTTATGAGACTTTGATATTGTTGAAAATGTTTTAATTCTTATCGCAATTCTATTATCTTGACTATGAAAGATAAGTTGCTTATATGAGGACTCTTGATGTTTGCGTAATCGAGACACAACTTCCAATTCGAGTGTCTACGACCGTACAATAGTAAAGTAACCCAACAAAGGGTTGGGGTCGAGTCCCAAGGGAGTAGTGTTGAGAATTAATAGAAAAATAAAATTTAGTTCTAATTAGTCATAGCTATAGACATTATCGAATATAAACATACTGAATCTAAAGGGGGTGACACAAGCGTCAATCAATGGGGGGTTTCGTATTAATTAACAACTACAAACAACAAATATATGCAAAAACTAGATAGAGAGATGGGATTCTTGGGATGTGATAGGAATACGGGATAAACTAAACTGTCGGGTACATGATTTTGATAGTAAATTGTTGAGTATTTGTGATTAGGCTAGACTATAGTGGGGGTAAATTCTCTCTCGAGCAACTTACCCCGAATCGACTTAGTTTCTCTCGAGCACCGAGTTGACACTTTAAGCACAACCTATGCCTTAGCCCATTCACTCTCTCGAACTGAATGTGTGGTAGAAGGACTAGGATTCACTCTCTCGAGCTGAACCCATGTAAACCCAAAACCACCGGCTGTCAATTTAGTAGTCTTAGTTTTACGACCTCTCTCTGAAGCAAGCCGAAAATACTAAGATGAAATCGTATTTGCAACTACAACTCCATTAAGTTCATACACAACTACTAAACAAAATCACATTTCAACAACAAATAAACCATCAACAAGCAAAACCCAACAGATAATCTAACCCATATTCACAAAATCAAACCCCAAGAATTGGGGTTTTAGCTAGACATGCAAAAGAGATAAAAATTATACCAATATCACTTTCCATCAACTGGGTATGAAGGATTAAGTCTTAAAACACGTTAAGAGTGAAGAATTTTCGAGACCCAAGTCCAAGATCTTGGAGTTGAAACCCTTTGAATCTTCAAGGTCTTAGAACAAAGTCTCCAAAACCCTCTAAAACTTAGAACTAAAAATAATTCTAAGTCTGAATAATAATTGTCTATGAGTTGATACTAAGTTAGTTAACAATTTAAACAAGTATTTATAGTGTTTGAAAATTTGTGCTGCAGCGGATCACTCGGCGCAGTTAGTTGGGATCACCGATGCACTTGGCAATCCGCCTTTTGGTCGATTTCATAGCCTTCTTTCTTTAGCCTTCTTGCTTTAGCCTTCAGCATCTTCGTGCTTGGAGTTGTTGGGTGATATAGTACTGCTTTACGGAACTACTCGGCGACACGCCGACTGCTCCATTTCATCGCCAACTTGATCTTTCCCTTCAGGACCTAGCACACTGGAACAAAAGGCGATCTCCAAGCCAATCGGCAACTCGCCAACTAGGCTCGGCAATCTTCAGGCCTTCAGTTTTTCATTCTTTTCAGCCGCCTTGTTCCTTCTTGCCAAGTAGTGTCCATGCTTTGCCTCAAACTCCAAATACCTAAAACTTAAGGGTTTTCATCAGATATTTAGACAAAATACGCATTTGAGGACATTAATTCTATCAAAATAGAGCCCTTAATGAGTCCATTTTGTGGACTCATCAACACCCCAACTTAATATTTTGCTTGTCCTCAAGTAAAACTCAAGTTTAGCAGTTCAAAAAGGATATCTCAAAAAGTGCTACACAAGACTCGATCATGAATGTACACAACAAGACTCAATTTACTCAAACAAGGATCAATTGTGTACCCAAAGATTCAAGTTGTGACATACCATTACCAAAGATTTTCAAGCTCGCAATACTTGCTTCAAATGCAAGTTCACGCTCAACAAAAGTATTCGAATGCCCTCACACAAAGGATGATTTCATATTCACACACAAAGGTTTAATCATTTAAAGTTCCAAAATCAAATGCAACGCTCACTCTCTAAAAAGAAGAACACTATACATGCTTTCACCTATAGGTTTGCCCGTATTTTCCAATCGACATTTATTTCAGCTCACTCAAGATCAAAAGGGTCTTTACAAGTCTTATAACGGGGTTGAGTGCAAAGGTATAGTAATTTAGGCTTAGTGACTTTCATCCTCATGAAATGTGGTGCTCACAACACTTCTTTTCCTCTTCCTTCATAATTTTCTTTAGTGCTCATAAGTCATCCTATTATTCACTTTCCATGGATTGTTCGGGAACCCCATTTATTTTGTATTTTATTCCACAACTTCTCTTTTTTATTCTTTTCTTATCTTTTTCTCATCTCATTTTTTTTTTGCATGGAGGGGTTCCATTTTTCTCAACACCATGGGTTAAAGGAGATTTTCCTTACACTTCTTAACTAGTCCTTATCCTTTCACCACACCCCCAACTTCGTCTTTTGGCCTAAGTTGGCTATTCAATCAACCACAAATCAAGAGGATTATAGGTAGTGGATTAAGAGAGGTCTGGTTTTCATCAAGTTTCATCCAAAGAAAGATAAGGTTCAAGGGGTGTTAAAATGAGGTTCACACACTCACAAGGTAGGCCACCAAAGAGGTATGTGTCAAATCGGCTCACACTCTTCGAAGTTGCCCAAGACCATATAAAGAGATAGCCTTACTTAGTCGACTAGACCAACGGGGCAAATTCTAGGTGTTCTCATGCATGGTTCACAGTAAGCTCATCACACAAGGCATTGACACTAAAGTCAAACAAGACTCTACACTTTTGCTAGTGTGCAACGTTCATTGCAAGAGAATCAATTTGATACATGGCTAATCATAACGAGATGCAACGAGTTCACATATTGTCTATGCAACATCATTTGGTCTCATCGTAGCCGTACATTCATGTTCGTTCAATTATGAACACTATTCAAGTCATCGGTATTGATCAAAACCGAGACTTAAATTTGCTAAAGAATAGCCACTATCAAGTACATACAAGAGGTGGTGAAAATTTAAAAAAATTCGGAAGGGTCAAATCATTTACAAAAGGAAAAGGAGCTATATGCTCAGACATCCATAAAAACAAGTCTAAAATGGCATTGTGATTCACAACCCAACAAGAATATAGTACACAAAGGTAGGCCACACTCCACCACAATTAAAAATATTTGTCCTCAAATGCAAATAAAATAATATCCAGAATTTAAAATAAAGAAAGACAGTGAGGGGTTAAAGAGGGCGTCCTGTCTAAGCATTTGCTCCATCTGTCTGCGTATCAGTGCCTGGGGTATCAGTTTGGACTTGGATAATAGTCCCCGGAGATATTTCAAAAGTTTCAGCGGCAACTGATTTGCTAAAATTGTCCAAGTCATGAGCCGCCAAAAAGGAATGTATAGCTGTGTAGAATCCACGAGTCCACAAAGGGATATTGGGATCTCGGGGGATAGATCTCTCGCTGGAACTAGGCTTTTTTCCCTCACTTCCCGTCTTGGGAGGATTAGCTTCATTTGTATCTTTCCTAAATTTTTTTGCTATTATCTGTCGGGGTGGAATGATTCTCCCTGTAACTATAGGTCTAGCTATGTCTGTAAAGCTTTGAGGCAAAGTTAGAAAATATTCGACAAACAAAACAAGGACAATTAGCTGCAGGCAGACTTACCAATCCTTTCGGCGAGTCGCCAAATACTTTCGGTGAGCAAGTAGTTGCCCGTCGAAGGTTTTAGTGCAGTGGGGTTCAAGGGGTGTAGACAAAGGACGAACAAGAAGACTTTCGGCGATTCGCCAAGTGCTTTTGGCGAACTAATGCTTCTCGCCGAAAGGTTCAGAAACCAACAAAACATATAACATGAAATTAAAGGCGAGATGGGGTCATTAGGCGAGTCACAAATTGGTTCGGCGAGCTCGACCCAGCTCGCCAAACAGCCCAACATGCCTTCATGCAACTCACCTTCTCGAATTCAACCCTGCAATCCCCGAAAACAAAATCAAGGCATGCACGACTCAAATTAGGCATAGACCCAATGGCACTCATGCACAACCCACAATTTTTCATCTCCTTCAAGGTACAATTTTCAGGAATTAACTGTTTAACTCGGTACGGGCAAATTTAGTGAATCTAACAGGCAAACAAAATTTTTTAATCTTACCAGAGAGGTCCATCACACATCAATAAGGTAATATCATTGCATTGAGTACAAAATCGATAGAAAGAACTCAGAGTTTGGGAACCAACCTTCCGTGCTGACTAAAATGAAATTGAATTATTAGGCAACAATGTAATCCAAGTTCTGAGCACAAATAAACAACTAAAAATACCCCAAAAAATGCAAGAAATATAAATACTAGAATGCGGGTGTGAGTTTGGAAAGATGGAAAGGTGAGGGAAATGGGATGAATTTGAAACTTTTAAACCTTTGGCCTGAAAAACCATCCAGTTTTCGCCCATTCGATGACATTAGTCAGGATCGCCAAACCATTCGGCGTTTCGCCAAGTATCCACTTGCCACACCGAATTTTACAGAACTTCCAGTTATTTTGGGAGTCCAAACGGCGGTCTCCGTCGGCGATTTGCCAATAATTTCCTGTGCTCACCGAGTTTTACAGACTCCAATGTAAGTTGGTTTTGTGTTTAATGACGGTCTAGTTCGGGGTCATCGAACCGTTCGGCGATTCATTGATTGGACCTATTGCTCGCCAATCTACACTTTTCATTCACTTTCCACACTTCCATCTGCACAGTCAACACACCATTATTTTATCAAAGTAACATAAAGCAATAAAGGGTTTTGGGTTGCCTCCCAAACAGCGCCTTAGTTAACGTCGTGGCACGATGCAAGTCTACTTTTAAACCTTAATTTTGGGGTTGACCATAGTGTCACTAGGCAAACCCCTTTTTGGTCTCTGATTTAGGTGAGAAGACATCCAACCCATTTGGGTCTCCAGCTACTTGATTGATACTGAATGGGAGGTGACGGTCTGGCTCAGGGTCAACAAATCTTCCTTCATTTCTTTCAAGATCTTGTCTGACCCCTCAACTTTGTTGATACGAGAAAGCATATCCTCAGACCGACCACCTTCCAAATCCTTTGGCTTTTGGTGCTTATGGGGAGGCACATACCTATCCTTCTCCCCATCCTTCCAGTTAGGATTTCGGTCCCTCCATTCTCTGTCGCGATCCTTCATACCATCTTCTCTAGCCCAACCTTGGTTACCACCCTGCCTCAGGTAGGTTGAATGATAACAACCGCCTTGGTTGGCTAAAATATTTACCTCCTCATTATACAAGCCTTCAAACTTCGTCTCCTCAGGATTTACACAGCCGACCCTAACGATATTGACAGTACGGGCACCAGCCCCCATGACATTTTTGGATCAAATGTCAAGTTGTGACATGATCTTTGCCATGTTTTGGTCTCTCTCATAATCCTTTTCCATATGCTCCTTGGATAGCTTGAATGTGAAAGGGGAGATCTGGTCCTCGCGGGTGTACCACGCTCTGTTGATGGTTGTCATGCCATCTAGAAGTTGGGTTGCTATTGCATATGGTTGCTGCATTAAGCCTCCAGGTGAAAGTTAGTCAGCAACACCTTTGTTTATCGAGTCCAAACTCCCGTAAAAGTATTGTAGCAGCACATTATCTGGCAAACCATGGGTTAGGCATTGAAGCACCAACTTTTCGAACCACAGCCAAGTTTCGTTCAAAGGCTCTCCTTCTAGATGCCTAAAGCTTTGGATACTGTCCCGAAGAGTCATCATCTTCGAGGGATGGAAAAATCGCACATTAAATGCGGTGACCAACTCCTCCCAAGAAAAGATGGATTCGCGTGGAAACTGCGCCAGCCATTTGTACGCTTCTCCCATCAATGAGAAAGGGAATAACTTTAACCGGACTGACTCCTGAGAGATGTTTTTGAAAGAGAATGGTCCGCACACATCTACGAAGTTTTGAAGATGCTCGCGAGGATCCTTATGCGCCAATCAACTGAAAAGTCCTTTTAGTTGCAATAGTTGCAACATAGTGCTCGTTATATGAAACACTGCATTTCCTTCGGCTGGAGGTAAACGGATGGCCCCAATACCTCCCATGAGATAGGGGTCATTAATGTTGGGCTCTTGGACATCGTTGAGATTTCTGATGTCGTCTTGGTGGGCCACCTGGCTGCCGTTGCTGCCATTAACACTCATGCTTTCTGAAATATTTGCACAAACCAACGAAACAAAACTACAAATTAAATAAGTAGAACAACAACTAAGAAGAACAAAAAGTTTACTAAACTAAAAATTCCCAAATAAGACCACTCCCCGGCAGCGGTGCCATTTTGATGTTTGCGTAATCAAGACACAACTTCCAATTCGAGTGTCTACGATCGTACAATTGTAAAGTAACCCAACAAAGGGTTGAGGTCGAGTCCCAAGGGAGTGGTTTTGAGAAATAATAGAAAAATCAAATTTAATTCTAATTAGTCATAGCTATAGACATTATCGAATATAAATATACTAAATATAAAATGCGTGACGCAAGCGTCAATTATCAATGGGGGGTTTTGTCTTAATTAACAACTACAAACAGCGAAAACATACGAAAACTAGATAGAGAGATGAAATTCTTGGGATGTGATTGGAATACAGGATAAAGTAAATTGTCGGGTACATCCTTTTGATAGTAAATTGTTGAGTATTTGTGACTAGGCTGGACTATAGTGGGGGGAAATTCTCCCTTGAGTAACTTACCTCGAATCGACTCGGTTTCTCTCGAACACCAAGTTGCCACTTGAAGCACAGCCTCCGACTGGCCCATTCACTCTCTCGAGCTGAATGTGTGGGAAAAGGAGTAGGATTCACTCTCTCGAGCTAAACCCATGTCGATGCAATACCACCGACTATCAATTTAGTAGTCTTAGTTTTACGACCTCACTCTCGAGCAAGCCGAAAACTACAACTCCACTAAGTTCATACACAACTACTAAACGAAATCACATTGAAACAACAAATAAACCATCAACAAGCAAGACCCAATAGATAATCTAACCTATATTAACAAAATCACACCTCAAGAGTTGGGGTTTTAGCTCGACATGCAAAAGAAATAAAAATTTATACCAATATCATTTTCCATCAACTGGGTATGAAGGATTAAGTCTTAAAACATGTCAAGAGTGAAGAATCTTCGAGACCCAAGTCCAATATCTTGGAGTTGAAACCCTTTGAATCCTCAAGGTCTTAGAACAAAGTCTCCAAAACCCTCTAAAACATAAAACTGAAAAGATTCTAAGTCTGAATAATAATTGTCTATGACTTGATACTAAGTTAACAATTTAAACCAGTATTTATAGTGTTTGAAAATTTGTGCTGCAACGAATCAGTCGGCGTAGTTAGGTGGGATCGCCGATGCACTGGACGATCCGCCTTTTGGTCAATTTCATCGCCTTCTTGCTTTAGCCTTCAGCATCTTTGTGCCTGGAGTCATTGGACGATATAGTACTTCTTAGGGAAACTACTCGGCAACACACCGACTGCGTTATTTCATCGCCAACTTGATCTTTCCCTTCAGGGCCCAGCACACTGGAACAAAAGGTGATGTCCAGGCCGATCGGCGACTCGCCAACTAGGCTCGGCGATCTTCAGGCCTTCATTTTTTCGTTCTTTTCAGCCACCTTGTTCTTTCTTTCCAAGTAGTGTCCATACTTTGCCTCAAACTCCAAATACCTGAAACTTAAGGGTTTTCATCAGATATTGAGATAGAATACACATTTGAGGACACTAATTCTATCAAAATATAACCCTAAATGAGTCCAATTTGTGGACTCATCACCTCTCCGGGTCCTGTAGGCCATGTTACATCTAAGGGGTACCCCTTGGTCGTGACAAACTTGGTATCAGAGAACTAGGTTTAGAATAGTTTTAGGATGTCTAAAAAACCACGTCAAGTAAAGTCTTATTCATGAGTATGAAGCGCGCCACATTTATGAGTAAGAGGTTATAAGATGTTTAGGAAACTTTACTTCTTTGTTCATTACTCAAAGTTGTACGATAGAGTTTAACTCTATAAGGTTTTTCCCCTAATCCTTACCCGATCGTCTACATGATATGATTAATAGAAGAGATTTTGCTAGGAGTACTGAGGTAGAAGAAGTTGGTCAAAGAGCTCCTCCTCAAGCTCATCAAGCTCCGATTGACCCTTTAGCTGAGCAAGTGACTAATGCGGAGTTTAGGAATGCTTTTAAAGTGTTGGCTCAAAGCGTGACAGCCCAAGCCAATAGGGAGGTTGTGATTCTCGTGAGCCCCACTGTGGGTATGACGACATCTAGAGTGAGGGACTTCACTAGGATGAATCCTCTGGAATTTTATGGTTCTCAGGTTGAGGAAGATATTTAAGAGTTTATTGATGTAGTTTACAAGATCTTGACTATTATGGGAGTGACTCCGGTGGAAAAGGCCGAATTGGCCGCTTATCAACGAAAGGGTGTGGCTCAAATTTGGCTTAACCAATGGAATCAAGAAAGGTCTGTAGATGCGGGTTATCTAGAGTGGGAAAGTTTTAAGTCTGCTTTTATTGATAGATTTTTTACTCTTGAGATGAGGGAGGAAAAAGTGCTTGAATTTATCAATCTCCGACAATGATACATGAGTGTAAACGAATATGCTTTGAGGTTCACTAAACTGTCCAAGTATGCTCCATCTATAGTTGCCGACTCTAGGGCAAGGATGAGCAAGTTCATTTCAAGAGTGTCCAATTTGGTAGTGAAAGAGTGTCGTACGGCTATGCTTGTCCATGACATGAATAATGCTC
Source organism: Solanum tuberosum (assembly GCF_000226075.1). Taxonomy (NCBI): domain Eukaryota; kingdom Viridiplantae; phylum Streptophyta; class Magnoliopsida; order Solanales; family Solanaceae; genus Solanum; species Solanum tuberosum. Next base: position 1,741,417 of record NW_006238984.1, on the reverse strand, counting down.
ATCTTATGTTTCATGCCCAACGGATTGAAGAGGAAAACTTAAAGAGAGGTCTAAGTAGACAAAGAGAGCTAGAACTGGTGATGGTAATTTATCTTATAATAGGTCCGATGGACATGTCCTTCCTAGATTTTGACAAAGGATCTCTAGGCAAGATTCCTCTAATTCTCCTAAGTTCAACTAAGAGAGGTATCGAACCCTAAACTTCAAGGAGGAAATGATAATGGGTCTTCTTTGCCTAATTGTGCTAAGTGTGGAAGAAATCATGAAGGTAAATGTTTAGCGGGTTCCAATGCCTCTTTTGGTTGTGGTAAGATGGACCACAAGATAAGAAATTGTCCTTCAATTGCTAAGAATGAGGGAGATAGTTGTCGTAGGGCTCAACCCTGCAATTCATCCGGTCTAAGTTGTTCGAATTTGAATGATCCAAAGCAAAATAGGTTCTATGCACTTCAGACTCGTGGTGAACAAGAGGGTTCTCCCGATGTGGTTACCAATATTTTGAAAGTTTTTCAACTTGATGTTTATGCTTTACTTGATCCTAGTGCTACCTTGTCTTTTGTGACGCCTTATGTGGCTATGAGGTTTGATATGCTTCCTGATGCGTTGTTAGATCCTTTTTATGTATCTACTCTTGTTAGTGATTGTATTGTGGCTAAGAGGGTCTATAGAAAGTGTCCTGTTTCCTTGTCCCATAAAGTTACTCTTGTTGATTTGGTAGAGCTTGATATGCTAGATTTTGATTTTATTCTTGGTACGGATTGGTTGCACTCTTGTTATGCTTACTAAATTTCTACACAATTCAAAACTTTAAAGCTTTATCATTAATAATCACCCACATTATAATGTGATGATCAAGTTCACTAATAACTAAACAGAACCCCATCCTCTTTATATCTTGATTAATTCTGATTGTTTCGTTGATTGGTTTATTGGAGTTGTACATTTAAAATGTGTGTTTTTACTATTTTCCCTTTCCAATAGCTTCCTTGTAGATTATATGTGGTGTTAGGTTGTGTAGCACACTTCTCGAGGTTATTGGAAGAGTTTTGAGTTTATTTTACCCTTTTGGAGGTTTTTATAAAGAGAGAGTTGGCTTTAGTCAATATCTAGAGAATCTAAAGTCAGATGAGGACTTTGTCAGTTCCATCAGCTCTAGAAGGGTCTCTTTAGTCTTTTGGGATGGTTGGTTCGGGTTTTGAGGCTTCCATTTATGCCATTAGGTATTCTAGTTTTGAAATTTTGGCTAAAGTTTGTCTTTGGTCAACATTCTTGGTAAACACACTTGGATGTAAAGTATTTTAGTATAGTTAGCTCTAGAGTGCCAAGTTTTTTCTGGAACTACCTTTGGTTTGGGTCGCGAGGTACTAAGGATGAGTTTGTAGCTTCTATTATTTTGTTTGGTGTTTCTTTATAATTGTTGACTTGTAAGGACTTCCAGGTTATTTTTGTGTTTATCTCTCATGTTCGTCATTTATAGTATTCCTATACAACCCTAAGTCATTTATGGCTTGTTGGGACTGACAGTTCGGTCACTTGATCGTTCATTTATTTTTTATGCGAGTTTTATTGTTTTAGACCTTTTGAACCTTGAACAGTCACTACAAAATCTGAAGTACAAGAAAATGACCTCAGAATTAAATTCTTACTGTTCCATTGTCTCCATAAGGGTTATTTTCGGCTAGTGGCATAGTCGGCAATATTCTCGAAGCGTTTAGTGTGAGTTTGTGTGATTAGGCATTTTAACTTTCAAGTTGAGGCCTATGTCTGACATTGGTCAACATTCTATGTAGACAAGCTCTGATGAGAATTTCGTCAATGCAGTAAGCTTAAGAGTATTGAGTTTGGTCTAGAACGACCCTTCGTTTATGTCCTGAGGCTTCCGGGCTATTTTCGAGGCCCTTGATAGATTTTAGCTTAAAATGTTAATTAGGTTTGTGACCTACTTTTTGTCAAAAAGACCTCGGGTGGAAATTTTGATGGTTCTGTTGAGTCAGGAATGCCGAATATGATGGGGTAGAAGAGTTTATTTGCATGCACGAGTTTCGAATAAACCCCGGGCACCCCATCAATGTTTAGAGGACTTAGTACCTTACTATCTGTTGAGACCCTCACGTTCACGCACTTGGCCTCATGTTCGCGAATAGATGGCGCCTAGGCGTACGCATTTGCGGGTGCCGCCGGGCCTTGCGTTTTTGAGTGGCCGGCCGCCTGGCCATATATTAAGCCAAGGTCGCGACCAACCATATTAAGATGATAATTTCTCCTCCGTTCGAACGTTGATTTGGGTGATTCAAAGTCTGTATGCTTTTAATTTTTAGGGCTATGTGGTTGAGTGATTGGATTGTGTTTGTGACACTACGTTTGTGGTGAATTTGGTGAGAAAGCTTCTGGCCCTTCTCCATTTATTTAATATTTCGTGGATTATTGTTCTTTCCACTAATTTAGGCCACAGATTGTGTTCAGTTATGGGACACAAGTTCAACACATACTTTAGGACCTTTTGACGGAGTCAAATTCGTAATTTCTGGCATGGATACCATAATTCCTGTTTGACTCTAAAAATTGGTCCATCTCTATTTTGGGTGATTTTAGTGTCTTTATGACCGTAATGACATTGTGATCCTATTTTTGATAGTGTGGGTATGTTCAAAGGCTTTTTGGAAGGGAAAAGTTCTATACTTGTGATTTTGAGTATAAGCGGTCGGCCTCTAGGTAACCTACGATTCCTTTCAAATGAGATTGAGCATGAATGTGTGAATTCATGATGATAAGTGTGAATTGGCGGCGGATACCTATTTATTCCTTCTTTTCTTTTTAGAAACCAAGATTTAGGGTCGATTACTTTTGTTTCGAGGGTAGTACCATGATTATCTAGAGTTGTTCGTGTGTTTTTGCATGCTATGTGATTTACTTGTATTACTACGTATTTCATGAAGCATGGATGACCTAAGTCTAGGATAGAATAATATTGTCTTAGACTTCTGAACCTTGTGACTTTGGTATGTATCTGACGTTGTGCAGATGGACGAGGTCCTTGTTGTAGCGACCCGAGAGCACGCCCTAGCCGTTACATGCGTATTCTACCTCTCGGACGTCTTATACAAGCCTTAGCATACATTCATCGCATAGATCATAAAAATCTCTAAGGATTTAAAACTTTTATTCCATAAAACCATAAGACTTCAAGACTCATCAACATTTGAAGACATCAATACCCAAGCGGAACTACTAAGTATCTTTACACAATCTTAGACAAGAACTTAAAATGTACTAAGGGACACGACCCTTTACAAATGAAATGAAACTTAAGTGTCTATTACAATGACTAAGAAACTTCTAAACATAGTCCTCGAATCTTGAGGACATACAAAAGACTTGGAAGAGTGAAGCAATCCAAGCAACTCCAAAGCACGTACTAAGTATGAGGATATGCAAAACATGCTAAAA
>NW_006238984.1:1732121-1735614 GCF_000226075.1 Solanum tuberosum | reverse complement strand
CTAGAGAGAATTTATTTGAGAGGGAAGGTTCAATTGAATAATGAGGTCTAATTCTTGGTTAAAGAGTTTTAACTAACTTAAAATACCCAAAAATAGGTAAAATAGTCATCTAGGGTCTAATTAGAATTCACCCCTCACTTGGCCGAAACTTGGCAATGAAACAGGGAACCAATCAACGGCCACCATTGATGGACCGTCAATGCATTGTCAAACCGTCCTGGTAGCTCGTCGTTTGGGACAGAGGCTCAACATTTGGGGGATAAGCTCCCACAACTAAGTGTGGAGCTACTCCTCTTACTGATGGGGCGTCAATGGACTGACGAGGCGTCACTCTGGGAGTCAAACAAGACTGCCAACACACTGCCTAGGCAGCCTTTTATGCCAACGTTTAGGTCCTCTCCAAGGACCCTTAGGGTGCTCCTTAGGGAGTCGTACCTGGACGTTGGGACCCTAAACTTGTCTATTAGGATATTAGAGTCACCACCACTGATTTTAGACTTCATACGACACATAAAAAAATACAAGACACACTAACGTTATCATCGAACAACAAGGAAAAAAATTGACTTACCTTCATTTATTCCCTTATCCTTGTTAGCTTGAAGCACATAGAAATGGCTCTTCTTAGGAGCATTTGGATCCGGGCCATCATGAGCAACTTGATTGGTCTCTGTTCCTTTTACCTTAAGTGTAGGGCAATCTCTCATCTTATGACCCTTACTCCCACATTCAAAGCATCCATCTGTACCGGCAAGACAATTGCCCAAATGTTGCTTTCCACAAGTAGCACACCTAGGCCTCTCAAAAGTAGAACCACCTCCATTCCCTTTTTGAGGTTTAGGGTTAGACACCCTATCATTGTTGACCATTCAAGAATCTTGGTTATAGAACCTCTTCTTAGACCTAGATTGGCTTTGTTCGTCCGGCCTAGCCCTTTTTATATCTCTATTCATCTTCCTAAGCTTTGTCTCCTCAATTTGTTGAGCATAAACCATAAGCCTAGAGATATCCATATCATGATGGAGCATGGCCATACGACACTCTTCTTCAACCAAACCGGAAACCCCCATCACAAACTTATTCGTTCTACCCCTAGAATTTGCTACCAAGGTAGGAGAATACTAAGAGAGTTGGGTAAACTTGAGAGAGTATTCCTTCACACTCATATTCCGTTGACGTAGGTTCATGAACTCAACCAACTTTTGCTCCCTCAATAATAACGGGAAACACCTATCAAGAAAGGCCGTCTTAAACACTCCCCAATCTATTGGGTCAGCCCCTATAGGTCTCTCATCCCTCCATTGCTCAAACCACACTTGAGCTATAATCTTGAGTTGGTAAGAAGCCAACTCCGCCTTCTCCCTAGTTTTAACGACCTGATAGTACCCCCTAGCCGTTACATGCGTATTCGACCTCTCGGAGGTCTTACACAAGCCTTAGCATTCATTCATCGCATAGATCATAAAAAAATCAGTAAGAATTTTGAACTTTTATTCAATAAAACCATAAGACTTCAAGACTCATTAACATTTGAAAGCATCAATGCGCAAGCGGAACTACTAAATCTCTATAGCCAATCTTAGACAAGAACTTAAAACGTACTAAGGGACACGACCCTTTACAAATGAAATGAAACTTAAGTGTCTATTACAATGACGAACATACTTCTAAACATAGTCCTAAAATCTTGAGGACATACCAAAGACTTGGAAGAGTGAAGCAATCCAAGCCACTCCAAAGCACAATCTCCTCCTAGTTACCACAACCTACACTTGTAGTAAAATAGAAGAAAATAGTTAGTACAACACACGTACTAAGTATGAGGATATGCAAAACATGTTAAAAGGGACATTTGTTTGGAAGATATGATTTTCATGCCATTTTGATAAAAACCTGATGATCATCAATATAATAGGCACCTTACAAGTCACAACCAACAATACAAAGTCAAATGCTTCACAATACATCAAAAGCATACATAACCCATTTACCTTTAATTTCTTGCCTTGGACCTACACCTTAAGTAACCCTTAAGCAATACCTTTGTGCAATGTATGGGCAACATCCCATACCATCACCCACACTAAGGCACCACCCTAATGTCTCACAAAGTGAACTTACCATGCATACCTCATCCTTCACCAATTAATCACTTAAGACATATAAGCACAGAAGCCGACATGTCACTTCATAAAACTAGAACACTCATCAAATGTCATCACAAGACTCACCTATGTAAGACATGGTGAAGCAACCCATACTACCTCTCCATACCACACCCAAGTGATCCTTAAAGCTACACAAGACAAGATTTATTCACATCTCAACATACATCGTTCATTCAACTTAATGCATATAGGCAACTTCATTCATTAATGACATAAGATCATCACATACATTCAATTCCACATAAGCACTTACATTCAATTCATTATGACTCACTTTCACATAAGAATGCTCAAAGACCAACACTTTCATTAATTAGCCCAATAAGAATCATTCATTCATTATCATTACTATGACACACCAAGATCTCCCTTAAATGTCTAGTTATGCAATGTCTAGATGATGTCCAGTTCATTCATTCATTAATGTGGGGGAAGAGCCTTAACTGACATAGACCATGGAAATTTGACATGGAATCTCGGTAGTACCCTTACCGGATGATGGATCCCCACTTGCCTAAGGTAGGGTCATTCTTTTAGCCTTTATGTCGTAGATACCTCTAGCTAGTCTTATGTGGGAAAATAGTTAAATGATAGAATGATTGCTTCTAAGTACTCTCATCTTAACTCACGAAGGAGCACCCATCTTAAAGGTTGCTACTATATACTCACATCTCAACTAACGAAGGAGTATCCACCCATCTTCGTATCCTCTCGGTGCTAGATATTAATCCCCCACGGAGTTGGACATTCATTTCATTCATTCATTTAGGGATAAGGATTGCTACTAAGTATTCTGATCTCAACTCACGAAGGAGTACCCATCCTAGCCCAACATTCATTCATTTAGGGATGATGATTGCTACTAAGTACTCTCATCTCAACTCACGAAGGAGTACTCATCCTAACCCACATTCATTCATTATGGAAGCTCTTGGATTGAAATATGAGAATACCTTTCATCGAGGAACCCCATTCATTTAAAAGAGTACTTTATGAGACTATCCTTGCAATAGACCCAACTTTAATTCATTAGCATTAACTACCACTATTTTCATTCATCCTCACATTCTTTCATTCATTCTTCACTAGGTGTGAGAGTAGGTAAACATAGTCTATCCTAACCTCACCTTCATTATAAGTCATTCAAAGAAGACAACAACCAAGCATAACACATAAAGTCTCTACACAAGATCACCTTTCATGCTCTTAGACCATACCCAATTCACATCATATCACCTTACCTTCACATAATCAACATTACTCAAAACAACAATCGTCCAACTTTGCGTACAAGGCCATGATGACAACATGCTTATAAAGTAAAC
>NW_006238984.1:1731807-1732021 GCF_000226075.1 Solanum tuberosum | reverse complement strand
TCACCAATTAATCACAAAAGACATATAAGCACATAAGACAACAAGACACTTCATAAAACTAGAACACTCATCAAATGTCATCCCAAGACTTACCTAAGTAAGACATGGTGAGGTAGCCCATACTACCTCTCCATACCACACCCAAGTGATCCTTAAGGCTACACAAGAGAAGCTCCATTCACATCTCAACATAAATCGTTCATTCAACTTAATA
>NW_006238984.1:1725931-1731706 GCF_000226075.1 Solanum tuberosum | reverse complement strand
ACATAAGCACTTACATTCAATTACATATGACTCACTTTCACATTAGCATGCGCAAAAACCAACACTTTCATTAATTAGCCCAATAAGAATCATTCATTCATTATCATTACTACAACACACCAAGATATCCCTTAAATGTCTACTTGTGCAATGTCTAGATGATGTCCCATTCCACCACCTATCTTAAGTAGTACATCCTTAAGAGACCCTAGTTCATTCATTCATTAATGTGGGGGAAGAGCCTTAAACAACATAGACCATGGAGCTTGACATGGAATCCCGGTAATACCCTTACCAGATGAAGGATCCCCACTTGCCTAAGGTAGGGTCATCTTTTAGCCTTTACGTGGTAGAGACTACTAGCTAGTCTTATGTTGGCACATAGTTAAGGGGATGAAGGATTGCTTCTAAGTACTCTCATCTCAACTCACGAAGGAGCACCCATCTTAAAGGTTGCTACTAAATACTCACATCTCAACTAACGAAGGAGTGTCCAACCATCTTCATATCCTCTCGGTGCTAGACATTACTCCCCCATGGAGTTAGACATTCATTCATTTAGGGATAAGGATTGTTACTAAGTACTCTCATCTCAACTCACGAACGAGTACCCATCTTAGACCAACATTCATTCATTTGGGGATAAGGATTGCTACTAAGTACTCTCATCTCAACTAACGAATGAGTACTCATCCTAACCCACATTCATTCATTAAGTAAGCTCTTGGATATAAAGATGAGAAAACCTTTCATCTAGGAACCCCATTCATTTAAAGGAGTACTTTATGAGATTATCCTTACAATAGACCCGACTTTTATTCATTAGCATTAACTACCATTCTTTTCATTAATCCTTACATTCTTTCTTTCATTCTTCACTAGGCATGAGAGTAGGTAAACATAGTCTATCCTAACCTCACCTTCATTATAAGTCATTCAAAGAAGACAACAACCAAGCATAACACATAAAGTCTCTACACAAGATCACATTTCATGCTCTTAGACCATACCCAATTCACATCATATCACCTTACCTTCACATAATCAACATTACTCAAAACAACAATCATCCAACTTTGCCTACAAGGCCAAAATCCCAACATGCTTATAAAGTAAACACCTCCCACTTTCAAATGGATCAAACCTCAAAATTCTAACATCTACAACATATATATATCTATATAAAATACTAGAATCAATAATCTATTCACAACTTCATCATCATCATAAATATTAGGTCACAATTGCCCATTCAAGGCCAACATCCAATTGACACAATTGACCATCAATTCCTCATAATTCAATATAGAATAATACATAAATCAATAGACCATAACAATCTACATATTAATATCACATTATTAGCTCATAATCAATTGATCCACTATAGACCCAAAAATTAAGATTTCAAGATATGCAAGGGTTCATGGAGTTTTTGATCTTAAAACCATCAATATAAACATAAATCATCATTTGAAATATTTTCATGCAAGAACCCAAGCTAAGAATTGAAATTGGGGTTTTTAGTGTTTTTGAAAACATTGAAATCATTTTTATTTGGCTCTTTGATTGAAAGGAGAATCAAAGATAAAATACCCATACCTTTGTGATTAATTTCCTTAGAAAGTTAAAGGAGAAATCAGTAGGAACCCATCCCCTTGCTTGAAGCTTCATCAATGTCTTCCATGGAGATCTAGAGAGAATTTATTTAAGAGGGAACGTTCAATTGAATAATGAGGTCTAATTCTAGGTTGAAGAGTTTTAACTAACTTAAAATACCCAAAAATAGGTAAAATAGTCTTCTAGGGTCCAATTAGAACGTGGGGTGAATTTACCAATTCACCCCACCACTTGGCCGAAACTTGGCAGTGAAACAGGGCACCAATCAACGGCCACCATTGACGGACCGTCCTGGTAGCATGTTATTTGGGACAGAGGCTCAACATTTGGGGGAAAAGCTCCCACAACAAAGTGTGGAGCTACGCCCCCTATTGACGGGGTATCAATGGACTGACGAGGCATCACTCTGGGCGTCAAACAAGACTGCCACCAAACTGCCTTGGCAGCCTTTTATGCGAACGTTTAGGTCCTCTCCAAGGACCCTTAGGGTGGTCCTTAGGGAGTCGTACCCGGACGTTGGGACCCTAAACACATCTATTAGGATAGTAGGGTCACCACCACTGATTTTAGACATCATACGACACATAAAAACATGCAAGACACACTAGGACATACTAGGACGCAAATGACTAGTTTTCGAACGTCTTGAACGCCTCTTTGACATTTGACTTCAAACTCAACTTAACTGACCTATAAACTCATTTCCAAAAATTTATACAAGTTTATCAACTACTAACACACATGTGAAGCTCTAATTATCCTATTTCATTTTGAGGGATGTTACAATATCCCCCACTTGGGAACATTCGTCCTCGAATGACACTTCAAACATTATAGAGTAAAGACTCTAGGACTAGCAGCCCACAACAAGCATGTAATATCATTACTACAGCACACATCAAGGAGGAGACATCAAATCCACATAAAATCATTACAACAAGACTTTCATGCAATTCAAGGAAGTACGAATAACATCTAGCACTCAATATGCACAAAACTTTACCATTTCTCATTTCTTTGGAGGAACTTCCTTCTCCATACCATATCATGCTCATTACAACATTTATAGGCTCACCATAGAATTTCTCTCAAAAGCACAATGATGCAACAACAAGATCACATCAAGGCATGCTCAACTAGGCATCTCATGGAGCAATATAAACAATTTTTCATAACTGCATATAAATCATGAGGGATATAATCATGAAAACTCATTTATTTATTTAAACAAGAATTCAACTAAAATATGAACATCATAAGGAGAATATGGAAACTCAATTCACATAAGACTCCAATATGCAACATGCTACTAAGAACTCTGGTTTTCAAACTTCAATTAGAATAGAAGGAAAATATAATGATATCAAAAACCTTACTACTCAACTCATCATCCCCCAGTTGGGGTAAACCCATCTAAGGTTATCATCGAACAACAAGGAAAAAAATTGACTTACCTTCATTAATTCCCTTATCCTTGTTAGCTTGAAGCACATAGAAATGGCTCTTCTTAGGAGCATTTGGATCCAGGCCATCATGAGCAACTTGATTGGTCTCTTTTCCTTTTACCTTAAGTGTAGGGCAATCTCTTATCTTATGACCCTTACTCCCACATCCAAAGCATCCATCCATACCGGCAAGACACTTGCCCAAATGTTGCTTTCCACAAGTAGCACACCTAGGCTTCTCAAAAGTAGAACCACCTCTATTCCTTTCTTGAGGTTTAGGGTTAGACACCCTATCATTGTTGATCATTGAAGAATCGTGGTTATAGAACCTCTTCCTAGACCTAGATTGGTTTTGTTCATCCGGCCTAGCCCTCTTCCTATCTCTATTCATCTTCCTAAGCTTGGTATCCTCAATTTGTTGAGCATAAAACATAAGCCTAGATATATCCATATCATGATTGATCATGGCCGTACGACACTCTTCTTCAACCAAACCGGAAACCCCCATCACAAACTTATTCATTCTACCCCTAGAATTTGCTACCAAGGTAGGAGCATACTTAGAGAGTTGGGTAAACTTGAGAGAGTATTCCTTCACACTCATATACCCTTGACGTAGGTTCCTGAACTCAACCAACTTTTTCTCCATCAACTCTAAGGGGAAAAACCTATCAAGAAAGGTCGTCTTAAACACTCCCCAATCTATTAGGTCAGCCCCTATGGGTCTCTCATCCCTCCTTGCTCAAATCACACTTGAGCTAGAACCTTGAGTTGGTAAGAAGCCAACTCCGCTTTCTCCCTAGGAGTCACTCCCATTGCATCCACAATCTTAAACACTTCATCTATAAAGTTTTGTGGTTCCTCGTCTAGCTTAGAACCAAAGAAGGTAGGAGGGTTCATCCTTGTGAAATCCTTTAACTTTGAGGCCACGGTACTCTCAATAGCATTCACTCTAGGCCTCACATCTCTATTTACTTGAGTAGTCATGGCATGGGCCAGGGAGAGAAAAGCCTCTCTAATCTCCTTATTAGTCATACCCAGGGGAACCACAGGAACCACATTCTCTTGCCCACCTAAAGGAGCTTGGTCGCCTTGCACTCCTTAGGGAGGAACTCCCCCATCATCTATCTCCTCTTCCGCTCTCCTCCGATTAGCCCTCGTATTCATATCCTATAAACACAAGAGACAAATTAGGAAAAACACACTTATAGACCAAACTGTAAGGCACGACATCAAGAATAATAAAAGAAAGTGAAACTTATAGCGTCCTATAGCCTCTCGCTCATAGATGTGTCGCGACTCACACCGATGAACAAGACTCTACTAGACGTGGCTTTCGAGACATTGAACCTAAAAATAATCTTTAAAACCTTATGCTCTTATACCAAGTTTGTAACGACCCGATAGCACCTCCTAGTTGTTACATGCGTATTCGACCTCTCGGAGGTCTTACACAAGACTTAGCATTCATTCATCACATAGATCATCAAAAAATCACTAAGAATTTTGAAATTTTATTCAATAAAACCATAAGACTTCAAGAGTCTTCAACATTTGAAACCATCAATACGCAAGCGGAACTACTAAGTCTCTTTAGCCAATCTTAGATAAGAACTTAAAATGTACTAAGGGACACGACCCTTTACAAATGAAATGAAACTTAAGTGTCTATTACAATGACTAAGATAGTTCTAAACATAGTCCTCGAATCTTGAGGACATACCAAAGACTTGGAAGAGTGAAGCAATCCAAGCAACTCCAAAGCACAATCTCCTCCTAGTTACCACAACCTACATTTGTAGTAAAATAGAAGAAAAGGGTTAGTACATTACTGTAACACCCCTCAAAATGAAGTAGAATAAAGTAGAGCCTCACATGGGTTTTATGCATTAATAACTTGTTAAAATAATGAAGAATAACCTTTTTAGACATTTTAAAGCGTTTGGAAGTCAAACGGCAAGGGACGACCAAGACGTTCGGAAACTAGTCTTTTACATGTTGGTGTGTTCTAGTATGTTGTTCATGTTTTTATGTGTTGTTTGGAGTCTAAAATCAGTGGAGGTGACCCTAGTGTCTTAATAAATATTTTTGGGTCAAAATGTTGGGATACGACACCCCTGGGGCCACCGTAAGGGCCCTCGAGGAGGACCCCAACCTTGGCCAAGCAAGTTGTCAAGGCAGCTTGAAGTTGTGCTTCGAGGGAGCATGTCCGCATCGCGGACTAGCTCTACCAAGGGCCAAATATTTGGTTCGCCTCGCGGACGTGTTGTGGACTCTTCTGTCTCGAAATTTAATTTTCAAAAACTTGTGGGAACACCTCCGCGTCACGGACTTGTTTCCCAATGAAATCTGCGAATGTAAAACTCAAGTTAGACTTGTTTAAAAAGGTCCAACTAAGTGAGGGGTAGTTTGGGTAATATGTGGGTTATTGTTTTAAGTGCTTTTAGGTATTTCAAGTATATTTAAACATTTAAAGTCTATTTTAAAGTCATTCTCCTAAATTCAAAACCCTCCCTCTTTCAAAACTCTCACAAAACCCCAAGGAAGCTCAAGGTGAAAGATAGAGCTAGGGTTGATGGTGGCTAATGATTTCTTCTTCAATTTTGTTTGGTTCTTGATAATTAAGGTATGGGGATCCTTTAGCCTTGATCATCCTTTCTTTCAAGGAGCCCAATCAAAAGGTTTACAAGGTTTTTCAAATACACAAAAC
>NW_006238984.1:1725110-1725256 GCF_000226075.1 Solanum tuberosum | reverse complement strand
TCCTCCTTTGGTGGAAGTGTTGATTGTTGCTTTTGAGTTATGATTGTGGCCATGAAGGGCATTATATGAGTATTGTTGTATGTATTATTGTGTTCATATATATAAATGAAGCTATATGTAAAGTTCTATATGAAGCTATATGTAAA
>NW_006238984.1:1720114-1724406 GCF_000226075.1 Solanum tuberosum | reverse complement strand
ATGCTTATTCCCATCATGTGGGATGTATACTATAGTTATTGGATAGGTTCTATAACGTGTAGGTAGTAGTATGGGATGCTATCTACACATGGCACGAGTAGGCTTTGAAGATACTAAAGTGAGTTCCCTAAGTCTAACGACTATTATGTGAAAAGTCCCCTTATGTTCTTGAAGGTCTCATAAGTGGTTTCTTAAAGAATGTTGGTCTATTGAAGTTATGTTGTAAAGGAAATGTCCTTATCTAAGGTAATCTTGAGGAACACTTAAGTGTGCTTGAAGAGGTTGTATGGGCGGTCACTTCTTGTCTCACTCAAGTGTGTCTTAAGGTTATATTAGGTAGAGGTCCTATGGTAATGAATGGCATGTGGTTCTTCTAAAGTTAAGAATGGGTTGGATATGGATATGTTGAGTATGTGTATGGTTGGCTATAGTCTTATATGCGAATGTTGACTTGTATTATATCTCTTATACTTGTGAAGTGAAGGTTTTATCAAAAATGTTATGAAAGCATATATTCCTTGTAAATGTCTGTTGAGACATGTTTTTTGCATGGTCTCCATACTTAGTAATTAATTGAGCTAACCCATTTCATTCCCTTTTTGACTAAAGTGTAGGGATTGGGAGATGGTGACATGTCATGGCTACTTGATAGGTTTCTAAGTGTTGACGATGAAGACTTGGTGAGTCCTCACAGATTCGAGGACAACACCCTACACGTTTCTTTTGATGTATTTCTAGTATTGTGTTTAAGTCTTGTATAGGCTTAGTCCCATTGTCGTATTCAAGTACTAGATGGTTTTGAGACATCATGTATAAAGTCTAGAAAGTCTTCCGCTTGCTATTTTTAATGAAATGTCTTCTTTGTAAGGAAAGTTTTTAAATTCTTAGTGATTTTTATGATCTATGCGATGAATGAATGATAAGGCTTGTATGAGACCTCCGAGAGGTCGAATACGCATGTAACGGCTAGGGGGTGCTCTCAGGTCTTTACAATTACGTACTAAGTATGAGGATATGCAAAACATGCTAAAAGGGACATTTGTTTGGAAGCTATGCTTTTCATGCCATTTTGATAAAAACCTCATGAACATCAATATAATAGGCACCTTACAAGTCACAACCAACAATACAAAGTCATATGCTTCACAATACATCATAAGCATACATAACCCATTTACCTTTACCTTTTTGCCTTGGACCTCCACCTTCTTGCCTTGGACCTCCACCTTAAGTAACCCTTAAGAAATACCTTTGTGCAATGTATGGGCAACATCCCATACCATCACCCACACTAAGGCACCACCCTAAGGTCACACAAATTGCACTTACCAAGCATACCTCATCATTCACCAATTAATCACATAAGACATATAAGCATAGAAGCCGACAAGTCATTTCATAAAACTAGAACATTCATCAAATGTCATCCCAAGACTCACCTAAGTAAGACATGGTAAGGCAGCCCATACTACCTCTCCATACCACACCCAAGTGATCCTTATGGTTACACAAGACAAGCTCCATTCACATCTCAACATACATTGTTCAATTAACTCAATGCATTTAGGCAACTTCATTCATTAATGACATAAGATCGTCACATACATTCAATTCCACATTAGCACTTACATTCAATTCATTATGACTCACTTTCACATTAGCATGCTCAAAGACCAACACTTTCATTAATTAGCCCAATAAGAATCATTCATTCATTATCATTACTACGACACACCAACATTTCCCTTAAATGTCTACTTGTGCAATGTATAGATAATGTCCTATTCCACCATCTACCGTAAGTAGTACTTCCTTAAGAGACCCTAGTTCATTCATCCATTAATGTGGGGGAAGAGCCTTCACCGACCTAGACCATGGAGCTTGACATGGAATACCGGTAGTACCCTTACCGGATGAGGGATCCCCACTTGCCTAAGGTAGGGTCATTCTTTTAGCCTTTATGTGGTAGAGACCACTATCTAGTCTTATGTGGGCACATAGTTAAGGGATAGAAGGATTGCTTCTGAGTACTCTCATCTCAACTCACGAAGGAACACCCATCTTAAGGGTTGCTACTAAATACTCACATCTCAACTAACGAAGGAGTATCCACTCATCTGCATATCCTCTCGGTGCTAGACTTTAATCCCCCACGGAGTTGGACATTCATTTTATTAATTCATTTAGGGATAAGGATTTCTATTAAGTACTCTCATCTCAACTCACGAAGGAGTACCCATCCTAGCCCAACATTCATTCATTTAGGAATAAGGATTGCTACTAAGTACTCTCATCTCGACTCACGAAGGAATACTCATCCTAACCCACATTTATTCATTAAGAAAGCTCTTGGATTCAAAGATGAGAAAACCTTTCATCTAGGAACCCCATTCATTTAAAGGAGTACTTTACGAGACTATCCTTACAATAGACCCAACTTTCATTCATTAGGATTAACTACCATTATTTTCATTCATCCTCACATTCTTTCATTCATTCTTCACTAGGTGTGAGAGTAGGTAAACATAGTCTATCCTAACCTCACATTCATTATAAGTCATTCAAAGAAGATAACAACCAATCATAACACATAAAGTCTCTACACAAGATCACCTTTCATGCTCTTAGACCATACCCAATTCACATCATATCACCTTACCTTCACGTAATCAACATTACTCAAAACAACAATCATCCTACTTTGCCTACAAGGCCATGATAACAAAATGCTTATAAAGTAAACACCTCCCCACTTTCAAAGGGATCAAACCTCACAATTCTAACATCTACAACATATATAAATATATATATATAATACTATAATCAATAATCTATTCACAACTTCATCATCATCATAAACCTTAGGTCACAATTGACCATTCAAGGCCAACATCCAATATGACACAATTGACCATCAATTCCTCATAATTACAAATAGAATAATACATAAATCAATATCCCATAACAATCTACACATTAATATCACATTATTAGCTCATAATCAATAGACCCACTTTAGCCCCAAAATTAGGATTTCAAGATATGCAAGGGTTCATGGAATTTTTTATCTTAAAACCATCAATATTAACATAAATCATCATTTGAAATACTTTCATGCAAGAACCCAAGCTTAGAATTGAAATTGGGGTTTTTAGTGTTTTTGAAAAACATTGAAATCACTTCGATTTGGCTCTTTGATTGAAAGGAGAATCAAAGATAAAATCCCCATACCTTTGTGATTAATTTCATAAGAAATTTAAAGAATAAATATGTAGGAACCCATCCCCTAGCTTGAAGCTTCATCAATGTCTTCCATGGAGTTTATAGAGAGAGAATTTATTTGAGAGGGAAGGTTCAATTGAATAATGAGGTCTAATTCTAGGTTAAAGAGTTTTAACTAACTTAAAATACCCAAAAATAGGTAAAATAGTCGTCTAGGGTCTAATTAGAATTCACCCCTCACTTGGCCGAAACTTGGGAGTGAAACGGGGCACCAATCGACGGCCACCATTGATGGACCGTCAATGCATTGTCAAACCGTCCTGGTAGCTCGTCGTTTGGGACAGAGGCTCAGCATTTGGGGGCTAAGCTCCCACAACTAAGTGTGGAGCTACGCCCCCTATTGATGGGGTGTCAATGGACTGACGAGGGGTCACTCTGGGCGTCAAACAAGACTGCCAACACACTGCCTAGGCAGCCTTTTATGCCAACGTTTGGGTCCTCTCCAAGGACCCTTAGGATGGTCCTTAGGGAGTCATACCCGGACGTTGGGACCCTAAACATGTCTATTAGGATAGTAGGGTCACCACCACTGATTTTAGACTTCATACGACACATAAAAACATGCAAGCCACACTTGAACATACTAGGACGCAAACAACTAGTTTTCGAACTTCTTGAACGTCTCTTTGACGTTTCACTTCAAACTCAACTTAATTGACCTAGAAACTCATTTTCAAACATTTATACAAGTTTATCAACTTCTAACATGCATGTGAAGCTCCAATTATCCTTTTTCATTTTGAGGGATGTTACACTTGTAGATCGGAATATAGACTTGGGTTTGATAGTATGATCCTTAGATTGGGCATTTCAACAACATGTTAGCCCTTCTGTCTTCTCTCCCTACTTCTACGACTCCAATGCATTACCGAAGGTTATTGTAACGACCCGGAAAATGATAGAGTGAAACTAGAGCCTCACATGTGAGTTTGGAGTCGAGAACTTAATGAAATGATTATATTTGAATTTGACCCAAAAAGTTCTTAAAAATGTGCTTCGGAAGTTACCGG
>NW_006238984.1:1659915-1719673 GCF_000226075.1 Solanum tuberosum | reverse complement strand
TTCTAAGTGTTGGACCATTTTTTTCCAAAGGACATATATTATTTCCTAGATACCATTAGTTCAATTCCCATCCCTAAAACATTTCCCTCTCTACAATTCTCCATTAAGAAGAAGAAGAAGTGGGAGTTAGGGTTTTGGATTCAAGGCTTTCTTCATCAAATTTCGTGGGAGATCATAGCAAAGGTATGGTGACCCTTGATCCTTGATTATCTTTCCTTCAAGGAGTCCATTAAAAAGGGTTTCAAAAGTCTTCAAAGAACAAAACTTCTATTTTCTATTCTAGGTATGGGTTCATGGGTAAAATGTTTTCAAAGTCATTATATTGGTGAATTGAAGTTCTATTTATGATTTTAAGATGATTTTATATGAAACTTCTTCAAGAACCCATGTTTTCATTAAAAGCCTGGAATTTGCTTATGAATTGGGTTTAATGCCTATGATTTAATGTTGATGAAATTGTGTTTAGATCGGATTGTATTGTTGATTTATATGGTTTTGTATATCTATTTATGATGAATTGTTGGTATATGGATGAATTGAGGATTATGGCTTTGGTGGATGGTAAGTTGGCTTAATCTCATATTATGGATAAAATTGTTCTTGCTTGGTTTGATCCACTTATGGTGGAGGTGTTTAATTATGGAATGTATTGTGACCATGGCCTTGAAGGCATAGTATGAGAAATTTAAGTGTTACATGACATTTTTATGAATGGACATTCAATGGAGCTATGTGATCATGTTATGAAAGTAAATGTGTTATTATTGAAAGGATTTTTCTCAATTTGACACTCATGAATGTTGATGATAGAATATGAAGGATTCTTCAATATAAAGTATACCTTGAATTGGTAGGGCTTATGCATCATTTTCTTGTATAAATGATTATATTGTTGATTGTTGAATCCTTGGATCGGTAGGCTTATGGCACCCTTCCACACATGCTTATAATGAACCTTGGATCGGTAGGCTAATGGCACCCTTCCATTAATGATTAGTAATGAACCTTGGAATCGGTAGGCCTATGGCACCTTTCCATAAAGGTTAATGATGAGACTTGAATCGGTAGGCCCATGGCACCCTTTCAAGAGGAGTTAATGAGCTTTCCTAAATGAACCTTGAAACGGTAGGCTTAAAGCACCCTTTCACGTGTTAATAAATGTAATTTGGAGTTGGTAGGCCAATGGCACCTCTCATATGTGATAATGTCAAGATAACGAACTATTCTATGGGAATGTTGGCTAAGCACCGAGTGGATTTGGTTAGATGGAAACTCCCCCAATAGTTAGGCATGAGTTTCAATGATCGTCTACCTTATCCCATAAACTATGTGCCCGCATAGGAAGCTAGTGGATCCATTAAGCTATATATACCGGTCTTCCTTAGGCAAGTAGACCACCTCTTTACGGTGTGGGGACTTATGACACCGGATTCCATGACAAGCTCTCATGGTCTATGTCGGTTAAATGCTTACTTCCCATCATGTGAGATTTCATTATGGTTTCTTGATAGGTTCTACAAAGTGTAGGTAGTAGTATGGGATGCTACCTATACATTGCACGAGTAGGCTTGGAGAGGGTCATAGTGAGTTTCTCTAAATCCTAATGTATGTGACACAATTTTGGCCTAAATAGGGTTATTAAAGAATGTTGGCTCTCAAATGCTTAATATGAGATGCATGCTATACTTGGGTTATATTACGAGTTATTTTCCCTTGTCATGTCTTAATTAATGATATACCTCTTATGTATGAATATTGTGCAAAGGTGAAAGAAAGGAATGATAAGTTACCTTAAGTGACCTTAATGTGGTGCCTTAGTATGGATGGTGGTATGGGACGCCATCCATACATTGCACGAGGTATAGCATAAGGGTTTCTTGAGGTGAAGGTCCAAGGTAAAGGTTTTCATGTTGGAATTGTTTAAAGGTAATATTATGACTTACTTGATGTTTATGCTTGTATTGTATGTCTTTTATGCAACTATTCATGGTACTTCAAAAAGTGGCATATGCATGGTTTCTAACCAAAATGTCCCTTTTAAAGCATGTTTTGCATGGTCATCATACTTAGTACATTTTGTGTACTAACCCATATTCTTCATATTTTTACTATAAGTGTAGGTTCCGGCAAGTGATCCCTCCTAGCTAGTTTGAAGTGTTGGATTGCTTTCCTCCAAGACTTGGTATGTCCTCATGGATTCGAGGATAAGACTTTTAAGTTCTTTTGTTCATGTAATAGACTTAATAGACTTCTTTTGATTGTAAAGGGCCGTGTCCCTACTTATGTTTTGTGACTGTGTCTAAGATGGCCATGTGAGACTTAGACTTCCGCTGTGTGTTTTTAAAGTTGTTTTAATGAAGTTTAAATGTGTGGATGTAAATAAGTTTTTTTTTTATTCCGCACTATTTTCATTATTGAATGCAATGAATGACTATGTGGCTCGTATAAGACCCCTTCGGGGTCGAATATGCCATGTTACGACTAGGGGGTACTCTCGGGTCGTGACAGTTATGTACTTTCTTGGGATTGGAGTACTTCGGGCTTGGAGCCTTTTCGTGATATCTTTGGGAGTGGACATCGATCCACTGTGGCTTCAAGCCTACTTGAAATCCTCTTCACAGTCAATACATCCCCAAGTCACTCTTTCTACGTGCGTAGCCTATGCCCCTTGAGGTGGACTGGCTTGCTGGATAGCTTTGATATCTAAGATCCTCTACACTCCCCCGGGCACTCTTGCTTGTTGGGCGGCTTACGCCCCTGGTAGTGGACAATCCTGTTGGCCGGCCTGGGTTGATTGTCACTCTTGCTTGTTAAGCTAGGAGTTGAATGGTTCTTGGTTAATTAGGCTGCGATCCTAGATGATGTTCTTGGGTTCGGATCGAGGTTATTTTTTTTTCTTATATACTTATCTATTCTATGTACCTACCGGGCTTATGGGGTCCGTTCAGGTTTTACTTAAACATGCACATGAGTGTACCTTCTGGGATTATGGGGTCCAGTTAGGTTTAGTTTAGTTGTACTTAGAATTACTTTCGGTATGCCCGTGTGCCTTCTTTTCATATCCTCTTTGACCCATGTTTGTGTCTAGATTGTATCTTATCATATTGCTTTTACCTTTCTTTCTTGATTGGCCTATCATGACTATTGAGTACATTGCTTTGGTACCTATGCTACACTCTGCATGTTTTGATGATGCAGGTCATAGTACCAACTACTAGTGGTGAGCATTCGTGTTGTCTTTTGCATAATAATAATAATAATAATAATAATAACCAAGATACAAGATCTCTGAAGACTGGCGGTAGTCCACCGAACATCTTCAATTTAGTTTAGCATCCGAACTCAAAGAATAAATTTATATCGAAATATATACAAATTTTATATAGTTTGATGATTGTATGAAATGATCTATCCATTTACCCAAGCAAGGGGCCTGTCAAGATTTAATACATATTTTCATTGAGCCCATATGTCTAGCAGTTCTAATTTGGTATAGGCTCTCTTTTTCTCCTTTAACAGGCTTAGAACCACGGCTGGCTAGACGGAGTCACAAAGACAAAGCCAATGAAAATAGTATCGAATCTGACTGTACCACCATCTCAGAACCAAGTCAAGAAACCATATATAAATTTATTTATATTTTAATAAAGTCTAGATCTTTCATGGTAGATATAAAAGCGAAGTAAGATATCCGACAAAGATATGAATCTTTCGCCAGACATAGTCACGACTTAGATCAGAGAAATACTAAAAGATGAAATCAGAAAATAAAATAATACCTTATAAAGGTGGCCAACTCCAAGGCCTATGAATGAACTATACAAGTTGTATATACTTCCGGCCAATATTCGGGAACTTCAAACTTTATAAACTAAGAGCTTTACAATTTAGAGAGAGAGAGAGAGTGTGGTTTTCGACCTGCCTCTACTTACTAAAAGTAAACTTATTTATAGAAAGAAAAAGAAACTATGTATAGTATTTGTGGGTCCCATATCAGTGGGTCCCATATGTACAGTAATAGTGTATCTACTGTTGATGATGGCTTTTCCTGTAGAGATAAGCTTTACATCTTGTCTTTTATCTTTAGTTTTTGGAGGAAATGTTCCGCCTGTCTCAGAGTATCTTCTGAAGTAGGTTTTTCCGACTCACAAGGTTGAGCCTTTTGAATATCTTCTGCGATGTCATCGCTTGTCTCACTTCTCATAGAAGTATCTGATTTCTCACATTGAGTAATATTGAGAAGCAGATTTCTCTTCACTTCTTACAGATATCTATTGATCATGTCTTCTTTATTTGCATCTAGAATGGAGATTTTTCTGGCAATATGCATGACCGAGCTATCAACAATTATTCCCTTTGGAGGAGTGATACAATATTCTTGGATCCTTTTTTCAATAAGATTCAGCAGTTCTTATCCATATAGAGACTTTGTCTTGGGATCTTTTTTCATTAATTTGTCCAAAAAATTATTATTAAAGGTCCTGTATAAACAAGGAATTTGCTCCTCAGTGAATCCTACTTCGGGAGTCCAATTCTGAATCCAAGGGATACAAAATTCAATGAAAATATAAATTTGTTCAATTTTTTCAATATAACAGATATGATCTGTATGGTATATTTCGTTTAGGTCTGGTGACACTTTAACCCGTTCTTTATATAATTTAAGAAATGGACCAGGCATAATTTTTATAGTTGGACCGTGGTATGACCACTAATTTAGAAACCAATTAGGAATTGGTTCTGCAAATATCTTTGCACAAATTCTTATAAACCATGTATGCTTATGTCGCTCATTATTGTAGTAGAGGACTTTATCAAAAGCATGAATATAGTCCCAGTAGGTTAAATTCATAAAGACTTTGTTTAGGCTAATCTGTCTTTCTTTTATTGTGGAGATACCACAATCTTCAATAGATATAATCCGTTTAATTATCATTTTGGAGAAGTTATAAACATTCTCACTGGTGTTGTAGCCTGAAAAGTGCTAAAATTTAACACTACCGGTGCTTATCAAAATGATCTCATAATAAGATCGGGTTTTGTATGACTCACCCCGGAAATATAATTCGTTAATAAGGTACCGCTGAAATATCTTCCAAGGTTCTTCTTTTCTATGAATTTCAAAGTTTTCTAAAAGAAATATCATTTCTTTCTTTGATAATTTTTCATAAGATTTGATATCATCAATATATTCTTTAGCTATATATGCAAAAGTATCACTTTTCTTCTGAGACAAATATGCCCGTAGGTGTGCCTATAATGAATTATTTTCTGGAATATCTTCCAGATTTACTGAAGAAGAAGCCTCACTTTGGGAGATTTTGGAGTTTATCAAACTCATTCTTCCTCTCTGTATAACTGGTGAGCTATAGAAGAGGATATGTATAACGATCCCGGGGATAATCTTTCCCTTCCTCTTGTGTTATTTCCTCTGCCTTTGCCTTTGGTTACCCAAGGAGGGTCCATCCTGCAAACATAGTACTTTGTTTTATTTGAATGCATCATAGTAGTCACTATAATAATTTTCTTCATCGATATTGATGATTTCTTCAAAATTATGTATAGAGAAATCTTCTCTAATGATATCATCGATAATTTTCCATAGAATTAATTCCTGTAAATCTCTATTAAGAGGAATTACTTTTAATATAGTAACTAAGGTTTTCTCATCAAAGAAGGGTGTAAAAAAACTCCTATATTATGAAGTTAATTATTCTCTAGATAGAAAGTCTCGAAGAGAGTTATCAGTTCCCTTTTTATAATGTATTTCAAAATCAATAGGAGCTAACTGGGCCTGCCACCTAGCAAAAATTAATTTTGATGCATCATGTTTAAAGTATTTGTTAAACATATACTTCACAGATTGCACATCAGTTTTTATCAAAAACTTTTGATTATATAAATCATCTTGAAATTTTAACACGCATTTGACGATGGTTAACATTTCATGGGCCACTGTAGCATATTTCTTCTAGACATCGCTCCATTTCCCAATTGAGATTGGGTACATTACGTTGTTTATATATGTTTTCCTTTAAGTTACGGTGCCAGAACGTGACACCCGATCCAATAACATGGTGCCGTCTCGTGGCACCCGATCCAATATATGGTGTCGGAATGTGACACCCAGTCCAATAATATAGTGCTGGCTCGTGGCACCCGATCCAAATATATCGTTAATCTATCATTTATTATCACCATTTTTCACTTCACTAACAATATTTCATCAAACCTTCTTTATTAAAGGCATCACTTCGATAGAGAAGGTTCAAGATTATAAATTTTTACGGTCTCAAGATTTCAGACCAATCACAAACACTACATAGATTATCCAAACTACACAACCAACTACATAGAGAAATTCACAATATCACTCAATGACTATCAATCACTATTAAGAGTCTATCAATCACATATAATAAATCATAACCTACTTTCACCGAAGAACCGAGGTCAAGCAAGCTAATTTTCCAATACTTTTCCTTTCCTCAAGGCCTCAGAATGTTTCCAATCTATCATGTAAACAATTTCCAAATCTTGAGTTCAATTAATATGTCAAGTCTCCTATTTATGAAATTTCAAGCCTAGGGTTAAGTTTATAACTTGAATGGAAGTCATATAATATAATACACCTAATATTTAATTACTTAACTCAATATATTAAAACTTGAATAATAATAAGATACCTATACCAAAAATTGAAAATTTGAGGTTAAGTTCTACCTCCAGTAACTTCAATTACGAAAAACAAACAAAATATACTACAATTAAGACCCCAGAACCCAATACTCCAAATTCCCGTGATCAACTTTAATCATATAGGCAATTCGCCTGATATGTACTCTTAATTAACTATAATAATTTCTCCAACATAAAATATAATCACCAGATTAATACTTGAACAATAACTTCCGAAAGACTATACATTACTTGTCCACCCACCAATAAACTTGCGGCATTCTAATTGTAATCCATTATAATTTATTTAAAGAAATAGACGAATTCAAATTACCAGGATATCGATCTTCTTCGATAGATGCCGCAAGTATTATTTTCTCGCCTCAAACCCTTATTCTTTCTATAGAATATTTACTGCCTAATTATTATACAAGACCCATTATAAAAGTGGCAAATTGACCCTCTATTAATTTAATGTTATCTTACTTGACCACCAACTAAAGTAATAATTAAAGCTACCCCACTAATTTCATAATTTTAGTTACGAATAGTCCAAAATATCGATTTAGAATCTATCGGAAGAGTCTATTAATAAATAAAAAGCCCTAGTACTCAAAACGACCAAATGGATCGTTACATTAGATACC
Source organism: Solanum tuberosum (assembly GCF_000226075.1). Classification (NCBI taxonomy): domain Eukaryota; kingdom Viridiplantae; phylum Streptophyta; class Magnoliopsida; order Solanales; family Solanaceae; genus Solanum; species Solanum tuberosum. The sequence goes on along the minus strand of NW_006238984.1, from coordinate 1,712,348 downwards.
AATTTACCCATCGTTCGTCCTCGAATGATCAAAACAAGACGAGAGTAAGAAAGGGTTCCTGAATCTATAAAAATGTGTTGATATCTTTCATGCATATTAGCCTCACTCTCCCAAGTGGACTCTTCAACCGACCGATTCTTCCACTGAACCTTGATAAATGCAATCTCCTTTGACCTCAACTTGCGAACCTCCCTATCTAGAATAGCTACAGGCTCCTCCTCATAAGACCGATTCTCCTCAAGCAGGACCAAATCTCAACGAATAATATAGTTTCAATAACCATGACACTTTTTCATCATAGAAACATAAAATATCGAATGCACTCCTGACAACCCTGGAGGCAAAGCAAATTCATATACCACCTCCCCCACACCCTTAAGAACTTCAAATTTCTCAATATAACTGGGACTAAGCTTACCTCATTTACCAAACCGCATCACACCCTTCATGGGTGAAACCTTTAGCAAGACATGCTCATCCTCCATAAACTCTAAGTCCCTGACCTTCCGATCTGCATACATCTTCTGCTTGCTCTGAGCTGCTAGAAGCTTCTCTTATATGAATTTCACTTTCTCTAACGATTCCCTCCAAAGATCGATACCCTAAGGTCATACCTCAAATGCATCAAACCAACCAACGGGAGACCTACGTATCCTCCCATACAATACCTCAAATGGGTTCATATCAATACTAGTGATAGTTGTTATTGTACCAGAACTGTGTCAAGGGTAAGAACTGATCCTAATGACCACCAAAATCAATCACGCACATACGAAGCATATCTTCCAGCACTTGAATTATTCGCTAAGACTACCCATCGGTCTGAGGGTGAAGTGCGGTACTAAGATCTAATCTAGTACCTAATCCAGCATTCAAGGTCCTCCAAAAGTTAAAAGTAAATTGCATACCTCTATGTGATATGATGGAGATCGAAACTCCTTATCCAATCGAACAATCTCACGGATATAGAGTTTGGCTAACTTCTCTGCATTGTAAGTCATTTTGACCGGAATGAAGTGGGCAGACTCAGTTAACCTGTCAACAATTATCCAAATAGAATCAAACTTACCAATGTCTTTGGAAGACCAACTAGAAAATCCATTTTAATTCTTTCCCACTTCCATTCAGGAATGGGCATTCTCTGAAGTGTCCCTCTAGGCTTCTAATGTTCATACTTTACCTGCTGAGAATTCAAACATTGGACAACGAAATCAACAATGTCACACTTTATTCTACTCCACCAATAATGTTGTCTCATATCACGATACATCTTAGTTGCACCAGGATATATAGAATACCTAGAACTATGAGCCTTTACAAGAATAGTATGAGTCAAATCATCAACAAGGGGCACACACACCCTCCCCTTAATTCTCAAGACGCCTTCATCATCAATCACAGACTCTTTAGCCTCTCACCGCAATACCATATCTCGAATTCGGCTCAACTTCGCATCATCAAACTGATTTCCGTTAATCTTGTCAAGAAAAAAAGATCTTGCCTCCTCACAGGCCAAAAACCCTTCTTTCTCAAGTACTTCAAGCCTCATAAAGTCATTAGCCAGAGTTTAAATCTCTATAGCCAATGGGAGTCTAGAAACTTGTAAGTGGGCTAAATTCCCCATGTTCCCTGCCTTTCTACTTAGGGCATCTCCCACAATATTATCTTTTCTTGGGTGATATAAAATAGTAATATCATAGGCTTTCAATAACTCCATCCACCTCCTCTACCTCAAATTAAAATCCTTCTGAGTGAACACATATTGTAAACTACAATGATTTGTATACACTTCAAACTTGACCCCATATAGATAATGCCTCCACTACTTCAATGCAAATACAACTGCAGCCAACTCAAAATCATGGGTCAGATAGTTATGTTCATGCACTTTCGATTGCCTTGAAGCATAGGAAATTACATTTCTTTCATGCATTATCACTGCACCTAAACATGAATAAGATGCATCATAATAAATAATATAATTCTTACCTTCCACAGGCAAAGCAAGAATCGGTGCAGTAGTCAACAAGGTCTTGAGTTTCAGAAAACTCTCTTCACACTCATCCGACCATACGAATGCAACATTCTTCTTGGTCAAATTGTTCAGCTTGAAAGCAATGGAAGAGAATCCGTTGACGAACCGACTGTAGTAGCTAGCTAGACAAACAAAGCTCCTTATCTCTGAAACAGTAGTAGGCCTTACCCAAATTTTCAGTGCTTCAATCTTAGTCAGATCTACATCACTCCATCCTTAGAAACCACGTGCCTCAGGAAGGACACTGGATCGAGCCAAAAGTTACACTTTGAGAATTTTTCATAAAGCCTTTTCTCCCTTAACAACCCTAATAAATTTCTCGAATACTCCTCATGTTCCTTCCTTCTCTTTGAGTATGTCATTATATCATCAATAAATACAATAACAAAGAGGTCTAAATATGGCTTCAAATTTCCATTCATCAGGCTCATGAAAGCACTAGGGGCATTCCTAAGCCCAAAAGAAATTACTAAGAATTCATAATGCCCATACTTGGTTCGAAAAGAAGCCTTTGGCACGTTTGTTGCCCGCATTTTTAATTGATGATAGCCGGACCTCAAATCAATATTAGAGAAGACACAATCACCCTATAACTAATCGAAAAAATCATCAATGCGAGCAATGGGTACTTGTTCTTAATAGTCACCTTATTCAGCTGCATGTGGTTTATGCACATCTGAAAGCTACCATCCTTCTTCTTCACAGATAAAATTGGAGCACCCCAAGGAGAGGCACCAGTCCAATAAAACCTTTACTTAACAACTTCTGAAGTTGGGCCTTCAACTCTCTCAACTCAGGTGGGGCCATTCTGTAAGGTAGAATGGATATGGGGCGAGTACCCGATTCTAGGTCAAAACAAAAATCAATATCCTTATCTGGTGGCATACGAGGGAGGTTTGAAGGAAAACATCCACAAACTCACGAACTATAAAATAGACTCGATCGAAGGCACATTGTAAGTATCATCCCTGAGATGTTCAAAGAAATTTGAACTATTCTTACTCACCAACCTCTTAACACAAAGAAAAGAAATAATATGAACTTAGCCATGAATATAGTCACTCTCCCATACTAGCGGATCTATACCAGGATTGGCCAAAGTCATAGTCTTAGCGTTACAATCCAAGATAGCAAAATTTGGAGAAAGCCAAGTCCTACCCAAAATTACATAAAAATCAACCATCTCTAGAATAATCAAATCTACATAAGTGTTGCTTCCCACAAAAGTCATAAGGCAAGACATATACACCTTCTCAACTATCATAGACTCACCAACAGGAGCTGAGACACGAATAGACATGTTAATTAAGTCATAATGCAAATTAAGACAAGTAGCTAACGAGGAAGATACATAAGAAAATGTGGATCCAGGATCAAACAATACAGAAGCCATGCGATCACAGACCAGAAGAGTACATGTGATAACAACATCAGATGTCTCTGCCTCTGGCCTCCCGAGGAAAGCATAAAAATGGGCTCTGTCACATGTCTGCCCATTGCCCTTGCCGGGCTGTGCTCGTGTAGTTCCAACTTGCCCACCACCTTGGCCGAACTGATGACCACTATTACCTTGGCCACCACGTCCTCCAGATTGACAGCCTCTATCATAACCACCCTACCCTTAACTGCAACACCCCGAAAAACTTTTGAGCTAAGACTCGAACCATTCTTCATTGTGAGTAAGATTTTACCGAGGAATTTAAAATTTTCTTAAGTTTTAGGGTCGCTAGATGTATCACCTTGAGTTCCAAAAAGAACTAATGAGAATTCCTTCAAGTCATTCATAGGTTCTTTTATGTTTTGGGTCAACTTCAAAGTACCATAACTTTTAGCACATGATAAGTTAGGAGACCCTTAAGATATCAAATGAATGGTCTTGAAATCCTCTTTCCAACGCCACCAAGTTTGCTAAATTTTGAGCTCGTATGATGGAGATATGCCCGTTTGAATTTGGGTTGTCAGATTAAAGAAAGTTACCCAAAAATATGAGGGGTATTTTTATCTTTTCCTTACCCAATCGGATTTAAACGTTCTAGTATGGTTTTAGGAGTCTAAACTGATTGGAATCTCTCACGACCCAGGGCTACCCCTAGATGTAACAAGGCGTATAGAACCCCGAAGGACTCCATACAAGACACTTAGTCCTCATAACATAAGACAGAGAACAATAAGAGTAAACCATATTTCAAGTCTCAAAAAGTTTTTCATAAAAGAAAGTGGAGGTCGAGACACTTTGTCTCATCATAGCCATCTATTACAAAATTGAATGAAATAGGGCCAAGCCCATAGAACATATATGAAAAGCGAAAGTACATGAAAGAAAAAAGACATATAAAAATCCATCCTCAAACCATGAGGACTCACCAAGCACAGGAACACTCAATCCAAGCTCTAGCCACAAGTATGATCACTTCTAGTGCCGGACCCTACCATTGGGTAAAATGTAGGCAAAAATAGGCGTTAGTATAAAAATGAACTAAGTATGGTAGCAATGCATAAAAACACTTAAAACATGCAAAAAGGGACATTTCATTTCATGACATGCAATTTAAGAAACTTAAACATCATATGAGAGATAGTTGGAAATCACGAGCCATAACATTATAGTCAACATAAGCTAGCATCATCTTTATAACTTTTGAACACTTACATCATACTTCCTTAATCATTCCTTAGTTCGTTATTCATGTTCTTGTTGTTGTGGGAAATAACCTTAACCGACATGAGACCATGTGAGCTATTACATGATAACCCGGTGTTTACCTACACCGAAAAGGGTTGTCCAACTTGCCTAAGATAAAACCATGGTTTGTTAGCTTAGATGGATCAACTAGCTAAATATCCTACGAGGGCACATAGTTTATGGGATAAGGAGATAGTTAATAGAAACCTGGCCGTTCTAATAGGGGAGCTTCCATCTCAAGAGATTGCTTCTTGGAACCAGACCTTTCTATCGGGAGAGATTCCATCTAGAAACCCGACCTTTCTATCGGTACAGTTTCCATCTTAACTCAATATCCACTCTGTGATAAGCATAAATCCCACGGATGACTTATGAAGTCATAATATTATTCATTAGGATAGCTCAGTAGATCATGCGTGAGAAAACCTTTCACCATTCATGTCTACATGTTCATTTTAGATTCAATTAGGTGAGAAAACCTTTCAACCCTAGAATCTTCATTATGTGAGAAAACCTTTCACATCATGTTCATTATGTGTTCAGGAGAATGTCCTTTCAATTAACACAACAACATTAACATAATCATTAACAGTTCAGTCTCAAAGTGTTCTTCAAGCATTTACATAAACTTCATAAAATATGCATAATCTCATACTTTACCTCCTTGAGGTTCAAAGCTAAATTTCAATCAACACATCTAGAAATAAAGCATTAGACATGGATTTCATTGTAATTCATGTGATTCAATCACCTCATGCATTAATTCATATCATTCACCTTACATCAACAAAGACCCACATTATATCATCAACTTTGAGAAATATGGGAATTTCATGAGTTCTTGGGGGTACATCATAAAACTCACAGGAAATCACCAATTTATGCTTATAATAACATAATTCAACCATTAGAAACAAGTTTGAAAGGAATCCATTAGTTTTGAATCAAACCCTTACTTTTGGGGATTTCTATCTTTTGAAATTGAAGGTTTTGAGAGGACTCTGTGGATGAAAACTACCATACCTTAATCACAATGCCCAAATAAATTGATTTATAAAATCTTTCTCCTCAAAGCCTAGCTTGAATCTCCTTCTTCTTCTAAAGAGAATTTTTGAGAGGATGAACTTTGGGAATTATTTAGGTGTTTGGAAAATATGACTTAATTTGGGTGAGTTTTGACTTAAATGACTAATATAGTTACCCTAGACTTACCCAAAATGACTTCACTTTGATTGGACTAAAATGGGAAAACACTCATTTAACCCTCAACTTAAGTGACCTTCCCAGGGACCACGTGAGTTCCCACGAGTCGTGGCCCCCTTCGTGGACCTTGAGGCAGTGTCTAGGCAACTATGCCTTTAGCCTCCAAGCCTAAGGTACCTTCACGGAGGGCTCCATGATCCATTGTGCCTACCACGAGACGTGGTCCCTCTCGTGGGCCTTGAGGCAGTGGCTTAGACGCCATACTTCAACCCTCACACACAAACTCCCCTCAACGAGCCTTCCCATGAGCCGTGAAGTGGATCGTGAAGAAGAGGCTGGTTTTGGTAGATTTGGAGAGTCTACTGCCTAGCCCTCCTTGAGCCGTCTTACGAGTTGTGGTGGTGGGCGTGGTAGGTGGGGAAGTACCTACACTAATGTAGGCTGCCTTAGCCCACGACCCTTGCCCTCCTACCCTGACCCTAACCTTCACATTTAGCTCTAGTTTAGTCTACTAGTTTTCAGGGTGTTACAATATTGCCCCCTTGGGAACATTTGTCCTCGAATGATGATCTAGACACCTTACAGAAGTAAAGACTCAAGACTAATATCCCATCATGCATGCAACATCAATAATAATACACAATTCAAAGGAGGAAACAACAACCCCCAACTCAAACACACTCAATGCATCACAAGGAAGTAGGAACTACATCTTACAACCCATTATGCATGAAATTTCAACACATTTATCAAAACCTTCAATTTCATGCAGTCCTCTCAAAACCTTCCCAAATCTTCTTCCTAGCCCAAATATGGTTTTTGGCAGATTTGGGGAGGCTACTTCCTAGCCCTCCACGAGCCCTCCCACGAGTCATGGTCTTGACAACGAGCCATGGTCGTGGTAGGTGGGGCAGTGCCTAGGCCAATGTAGGCTGCCTTAGCCCACTCCCTTGGCCCTTTCCCTCCTTCCTTGACTCTAACCCTCAGGCTTAGCTCTAGTTTAGCCTACTAGTTTCCGGGGTGTTATAGAATCAGTTTTAGTTATTCCTAAAATTCACTTAGGGTTTTTAGAGGAGTTCAAGAAGAGGAAAAGAGGGGAAAAAGAAGAGCGTTCAAGATTTTTGCAATTCTTCGAGGGATTTAACCAAGGATTTTATCCTAAGAGGTATGTAAGATTCTATAGTGTTGGGTTTGTTCACCTACACGCCAATAATGAGTTTATTTTATGAATTTCATCCATGAGATTGAGTATATTGATAATCTTGTTGAGTTCTTGAGGTTTTGTGCTTCATTCTTTGATAATGAAGTTCTTGTTGAGTTCTTGAGGTGAGAATTGCGATTTTCTTGACTAATATAAGGCTCAAAACAATCAGATTTTTATCTTTTAATCTATCATTTTCTCCTCTCTCAAATCCTAGGGCAATACCCTACGGAAAAATCAAAGTAGAAGAGTCCATTCAAGATTCTTTCAATCTTTTTTAAGATTCTTTCAATCCTTTTCAAGATTCTTCTTCAATGTAAGTCTTTCTCCAAGAATTCATTCTTTGCTACTCAAATTTCTTTATACAATTATGAGTCACTAATGAAAATCATAATTCTTGGTCATAACGATTTCAAGAAACTAATTCAAGAATCTCAAGAAAGATTTTCTTGATTGTTTACCTTCAAGCTAGGTTTTCAATACTTCTAATCAAGATTCGTCTTCAAGATTCTTCAAGAACCTTGTTCTTCCAAGTATCTAAGGCTATCATACTGCTGGACTAGTTCGTCATGACGCCCTACATCTACTTTCAGATTAGCAAAAGCATAATCTAGGATACTTTCCCTAGATTTGAGTATTCTTGAGATAAGTTGATTTTGAGTTCTTGAGTTCATGTTTCTTTTAAAAAATTTATTCCTAATTATTGAGTTTCTATATTGTTATTGAGATCCTAAATTTGATTTGTTCATGTGTATATTTCAACATGAATCCTATTTTGAGTTATAAATTTAAAGCCAACACTAAAGTTCTTAAATAAAGTTTTTAGAAAGTAAGTATGAGAATGAGAAGAGTCGTATACATGAGACCATATTATTATGTCGACCCTTAAGTCAAGTTGTTCATGCCCATAAATTCTGCATGAATTCCATAAATTCTGCATGAATTCCATAAATTGAGTATCTTTTAGAGGAGTAGTATCTTCAAGTTCTAATTCTTGAGTATTGAGTTCCTAATCCTTTTGAGAATATATTCCTAGTTGTGGGACTACTACATGTTACTGATGTGAGGCCAAAATACATATTTTCAATCATTATTTGCCTCTCATTTATTATTTATATTTGTCCTTTTTGAGCATGAATTTTATGAATTGTGCTAAATAGTATATTTTATTTGTAGGATTAAATTGGTGGAAAAATGAAGAAGTTTGGAGCTAAACGAATTAAAGATGGAAGGTTGAAGTAGGAAATCAAGTCGACAGCTTAATAGATTAAATTATTAAAATAATATATTTACATATATGGGCAGTAAGCTTAACATAACGGCAAATTGCAAATTTGCAATTGCCTAACTGCCCAGCGCCCTTTACCGCAAATAATTTCCAGAAATTTAGGCCACACGGAAACCCAATTTAATTGGGTTTTGTTTTCCTAATTTGTCTTGAACTTAATTATTTTATTTAGGGTTTCTGTATATATAAATAGGACATGAAAAATTATTCTTGAGGCAGCCAAGAACCAAGAAACAATACACAATATAAATTTTCTTCTAGCTTAGGAAATTTGGAAGAGCCGTCGTGGAGGCCGGAGAATTATGGTTTATTCTTTCTTCTCCTTTATTATTTATTTGTATTCATGATTAATAAAAGATAATTTAGCTATGTTCTTAATTTTTTATGATTAACACAAGCATATTTATTTTAATAAATTTTGATTGTGTTTTTGAGATAATGAGTAGCTAAATTTCATAACTAGGGTTGTGGGAACCATGATGAATTATTAAAGTAAGTTTATGTACAAAGTTATTCTTGAATGATTTTTATGCATGTATTGTTAATTCTTTCGTTTAGAAGTCTTTTTAACGAGTGCGCACGTTAGAACTCGCCATGTTGCTACTTGTCGGACGAAGGAGGTAGTTAATAAGAAAAGAATCATCAACAGAGATTCACTGTGATACTATCTAATAGTCTAATGTCAATTGGTGCGAGGGTGAAAATAAGCCATACATTGATGTGATGTCTAATCTGACGTAAAGGTAAGGGTTAGTAAAGTATACACACATAGCCGGACCAAGGCGCGGGGTAAAATTCCCTATTTTGAGGACCAATCACTTAGGTATACCTAACATACCAACTTTGCATGCTAAAAATTGAAATAGATCACTAGTACAATATTCTTGCTATTTTATGAAATCATGGGGAACACATTCCTAGTTATTTCTAATAATCTAAATATAAATAAATACTTAGTTCAAAACTATTTTTATTCTTTTTGTTTTTGTTTCAATTTAAATACCCCTTTTTTATATAACGACTACCGAGTTAAATATTTTCTATTGACAACATTCTTCTATATTCTCTGTGGGATCGACCCCAACTCATAGTTGGGTAAATATATTGCATACGACCGTTTATATTTCTTTTCAAGAAGTATATTTGGACGTTATTAGTTACTCATGAAGGTACATGATTTTAGTATTTCATGCCCATAATTCCGCATGAACCCTATGAGGTGAGCAGTCTTGAGATGAGAAGTATCATTGAGTCCTTGAGTTGAGTAGTTCATGCCCATAATTTTGCATGAACCCTATTTTGAGAAGTCTTTTGCAAACCTTTTAAAAAACTTAAGCTTATAAGTTTGACAAAGAGTAGAGTTGAGTTCATTTTCTTTAAAATGGTATATGGGAACTAAGTATTCCCAAGAGTAAATGAGTTTACATTTAAGAAGAGAGGAAACACCGAATTCCAAAAGGGTTTTCATGAGTAGTTCTGAGTACCATCTATTTTAAGAGAAAGATTTTTGAATAATAATCTCAAACCACATAATGAGTTATGTTTTCTTAAAAACATATGAGGTAGTATATTTTTGGGAGTACTATTGAACACTGATATGGGGAAGAGTCCATACAACTCACGTCCCCCATAAACCACGTAGTCAACGTGGGTAGAAAGGGTCATACTTTTTAGATGATTCCTTATTACTTTTTAGCATAGACTAGTAGATCCACTTAATAGTAGGTTCTATACCCCCGCAAAGTATAGGACAATTCTAGCAGCATGGGCTAGACATTGTATCATCACATAGCTCATAGTGATGGTTGTCGGTTAGATAATATCCCACAGAGTTATATTGTATTTTTATATACAAGCTGAGTTATTAATGTATTCTTCAATACATTGAGTTGTTATACGTTGTTTTAAAAACATTCCAAATATTGCATCTTTTAATGTTGCTTCATCTTGAGTTGAGTATCCAGATTTGAGTGTCTTATTATTGAGTTGAACTTTGTTTCACGGAGTCGAGTATCTTATTGTTGAGTTAAAACCTATTTCTCTAAGTTGAGTTGAACTATGTTTCATAGAGTTGAGAGTCTTGTTACTGAGTTGAGCTCTATTTCTATGGGTTGAGTCGAAATATGTTTCACAGAGTTGAGAATCTTATTGTTGAGTTAAGCCCTATTTCTCTGTGTTAAGTTGAACTATGTTTCACAGAGTTGAGTATCTTATTGTTGAGTTAAGCCTTATTCTCTGAGTTGAGTGAACTATGTTTCATTGAGATGAGTTGATTTGAGTTTAGTGAGTTGAGAAAAGGTAAGTATGTTTCTTTTCCATCAGTTCAAGGTTATGTTTATTATTTAGAATTCCCCTTTCAGTCTCGTACATTCCATGTACTGAGCCATTTAGCCTGCATCATTTCATGATACAGATACATGTATACATGATCATTAACAGGCATTACGTTGAGGTCGTGTGATATTCCAATCAGCTTTGGAGAGCCATCTTATATTATGGAGGACTTCACCTTTATCTTATAGTTTTGAGATGTTGTGGGTCTTGTCCCGATATCCTTCTGTAATAGTAGAGGATTCATAGATAGAAAGAGTTGAGGAGGTTTTGTATTTACTTTTATTTTGAGTATTGTACAAATTGTTAAAAAGGTTGAGTATTTGAGTTTATTGAATTTATTTCAGTTTTAAGCTTTTGTATGCTTGACTTAGTCATCCGCTTGTAATCAGTCTAGATGAGGGTTCGCTTGGGGACCAGCAATGGTTCTCAAGTGCCAGCCATATCCAGGGTGTAGACTTAGGTCGTGACAAACTAGGTATTAGAGCACAAATTCAAGTGTCCTAGGTTGTCTATAAAGCCATTTCAAGTAGGATCTTATTTATGGTTGTGGGGGCCCCACTTCTGTAAAGAAGTGACTACGGGAATTTAGGTAATTTTTTCCTTCTTTCATACTCTTAATCTTGAAGTAGAGCTATGTCATAGAGACTTATTCTAATAACTGCGTTCGCATATCCCTTAGACTATCCGGCATACTAGCGGTGGTTTAAAACGAAAGTCAGTTTTATATTGATGAGGTGCTCTTAGCAAAGTCTTGAAGAAGTCATGAGACTTTAGAGGGGCTTGAGAGAAGCATGGGAGTGAGTTAAGTGTTGAGTTAGAGAAAATGCACTCATATTCATGTGAATCATGCAATTGAGCTAAAAGCAAGTTGTACTTTCTTCTAAGCCTTGTTTGAGCTAAGATCCTTATGATGAAATATGTTTAGAGCTTGGGTAGTATTCTCAGGCAAAAAGGTAGCATGAATTACGAAATTATGAGCAGTAGTAGTGAAAGTGCCTATAGTTAGACGAAAGTATGTAGAGGCTCAGTAATCAAAGGAAAGGAGATAATGATGGGGTAAATTATGTTATTGCAATCATGCACCCATTCAGTTATAAGTGATGAGTTCCTTCATGAGTGGAATAAGGAATAATAATGTTGTAGATAGTTCTCGATAGAAGGAAGAGGAATAGTTACTAGTCATGATGAGATAGAGTATATTTTAACCAAAATAGAGTTGATGTCGATGTGCCATCGTGTTAGACGAGACTAAATAGATGTGTTGAATAAGGGAACAAAGTATTCATGAAGTAATAGATCTAATCTAGGCTTATGATTTGTTTAAGAAAGTCATGATGTTTAGAAGGTTATAGAACTGATTAAGTAATGAAGTATAATAAGTGGGTGAATAGTACTGAAGTGGTGAAAAGGGGATGTAGACCAGTTTAGAGATGATGGAATCGGCCCATAGCTTTCAAGTATCAGCTTTAAACCTAAGGGGGAGATGATAAGATTTGGAATCAAGTCACGTGTTGAGAATAATATAGTAATGAGCTCAAAAGAATATGAGAGATATCTTTTCAGAGATCTTTTAGTAGCATAGTGATGTTAGAATATGAAGGTTAATGTTCTTATCGTGATAATGATGGTGTGATGATTCCATCTAAAGTTATGAAGAGGAGGAGGAGGTTTTACCATGAGAAATAGTTGAATGAGAGCCCTTAGTTGGTTCCGAGTAGTAATGCGGGAAATTCTAGTTGGTATGGCAGAGATGATGAGAGAATGAGAACTTCTTAAGGAGGTTGTTAGTAGGAGTCCATGGATTTGTTAGAGTACTAAGCTTGAATGCAGTGTTGTTAAACATTAGGTGGTTCTTGATATGAGCCTAATGTTGATTAAATGTGGTGGTAACGGGTAATATACTTTGGATGAGATTCCCTATAGGGAGGTATAGAACCCGAACCTCAGGTTCTGGGTTAAGCTTGAATATAGTAAGAGTGTGTCGTTAGAATCAAACCTTGGTAAGAGAAGTCATGTACCCTTGTGGGAGCTATGAGTTGCAGCCAATAAGGCATGGTATTCCTATTCTTACTTCATGCCTAGACTTCCACTGTTCCAGATAAGGTAACTTCAGAGAGAATGTGACTATGTTCACAACAACATCGTTCTTGATTTAAGTGCAATAGAAGGTCCCGAATCATGGTACGAATCAGCCCAGCTGTGTAGTAGGGAAGTTCATGAGTCAGAGGAGGTAGTGAGAGTAACCTCGTTCCATACCCATCCGTCATTCGAGGAAGAATTATCCCAAGAGAGAGATAATGTAACACCCCAAAAAAAAATTGAGCTAAGACTCGAACCATTCTTTGTTGTGAGTAAGATTTTACCGAGGAATTTAAAATTTTCTTAAGTTTTAGGGTGGTTAGATGTAGCACCTTGAGTTTCAAAATGAACTAAAGAGAATTCCTTCAAGTCATTCCTAGGTTCTTTTAAGTTTTGGGTCAACGTCAAATGACCATAACTTTTAGCACAAGATGAGTTAGGAGACCCATATGATATCAAATGAAAGGTCTTAGAATCCTCTCATCACCACCGAGTTTGCTAATTTTCAAGCTCGTAAGGGAGATATGCCCGTTTGAATTTGGGTTGTCCAATTAAGGAAAGTTACCCAAAAATATGAGGGGTATTTTGGTCTTTTCCTTACCCAAATAGCTTAAAAAGAATTTTAGTAATATTTTGGGGAAAAATCGGATTTGGGTCAATATTTGTAAATCCAAATACGCTTAGGGTTTTTTAAGAGAGTACATTAAAGTCATTTTTCAGTTCTTTAAAAGTTTTGGGTCAACTTCAAACAACTATAACTTAGCACATGATGATTTAGGAGACTCATAAGATATCAAATGAAAGGTATTGGAATCTTTTTTCCAACGCCACCGAGTTTGCTAATTTTTGAGCTTGTATGAGGGAGATATGCTCGTTCGAAGTTAGGCTGTCCAAATAAGGAAAGTTACCCAAAAATATATGGGGTAATTTGGTTTTTTCCTTACCCAATCGGATTTAAACATTTTTAGCAAGGTTTTAGGAGTCTAAACTGTTTGGAATCAGTTTTATTTATTTCTAAAATATTCTTAGGGTTTTTAGAGGAGTTCAAGAGGAGGAAAAGAGGAGAAACGGAAGACCGTTCAAGATTTTTACGATTCTTCAAGGAATTTCACCAAGTATTTTATCCTAAGAGATATGTAAGCTTCCACAGTATTGGGTTTGTTCACCCACATGCCAATCATAAGTTTCTTTTACGAATTTCATCCATGAGATTCAATATATTGATAATTTTGTTGAGTTCTTGAGGTTTTGTGTTTCGTTGTTTAATAATGAAGTTCTTGTTGAGTTTTTGAGGTGAGAGTTGCGAATTTCTTGACTAATATAAGGCTCAAAACAATCAGATTTTCATCTTTCAATCCATCATTCTCTTCTCTCTCAAACCCTAGGGAAAAACCCTAAGGAAAAATCAAAGTAGAAAACTCCATTCAAGATTCTTTCAATCTTTTCCAAGATTCTTTCAATCCTTTTCAAGATTCTTTCAATCTTTTTCAAGATTCTTCTTCAATGTAAGCCCTTCTCTAAGAATTTCATTCTTTCCAACACAAATTCCTTCATACAATTATGAATCATTAATAAAAATCATAATTCGTGGTCATAGAGATTTTGAGAAACTAATTCAAGAATCTCAAGAAAGGTTTTCTTGATTGTTTACCTTCAAGCTAGGGTTTAAATACTTCTAATCACTGTTCTTCTTAAATATTCTTCAATTACCTTGTTGTTTTAGGTATGTAAGGCTATCATAGTGTTGGACTAGTTCATCCTCACTTCCTACATCTACTTTTAGCTCAGTAAAAGAGTAATCTAGTATACTTTCCCTAGATTTGAGTATTCTTGAGATAAGTTGATTTTGAGTTCTTGAATTCATATTTCTTTTTAAAATTCTATTCCTAATTATTTAGTGTCTATATTGTTATTTGAGATCCTAGAGTTGATTTTTTCATGTCTATATTTCAGCATGAACCCTATTTTGAGTTATAAATTTTGAAAAGCTTTTTTTAAAAGAATAACTCGAGTTCTTAAACAGAGTTTTGAAGAAGTAAGTATGAGAATGAGAAGAGTCCTATACATGAGTCCATATTGTTATGTCGACCCTTGAGTGAAGTCGTTCATGCCCATAAATTCCGCATAAACTCCATAAATTGAGTATCTTTGAGAGGAGTAGAATCTTCAACTTCTAAGTCTTGAGTATTTAGTTCCTAATCCTTTTGAGATTTTATTCTTTGTCGTGGGACTACTACATGTTATCCATGAAGGTCCTACAGTTGAGTAGTTCATGCCCATAATTCCGCATGAACCCTATGAGGCGAGCAGTCTTGAGATGAGAAGTATCATTGAGTCCTTGAGTTGAGTAGTTCATGCCCAAAGTTCTACATGGACCCTATTTTGACAATTCTTTTGCAAACCTTTTGACAAACTTGTTTTGAGACTCGAGCATATAAGTTTGAGGAAGAGTAGAGTTGAGTTCATTTGTTTTTAAATAATATATGTGAACTAAGTATTCCGAAGAATAAATGTTTTCACATTTAAGGAGAGAGGAAGCACCAATTTCCAAAAGAATTTTCCTGAACAGTTCTAAGTACCATCTCTTTTAAGAGAATGATTATTGACTAATAATCTAAAACCACAGATAGAGTTATGTTTTCTTAAAAACATATGAGCTAGTATATTTTTGGGAGTAGTATTGAGCACCGAGAAAGGGGAGAGTTCATACAACTCACAGCCCCCATAAACCATGTAGCCAACGTGGTTAGATAGGGTCATACTTTTTAGTTGATTTCTTCTTGCTTTTTAGCATATACTAGTGGATCCACTTAGTAGTAGGTTCTATACCTCGGTAAAGTATAGGACAGTTCTGGCAATGTGGGCTAGACGTTGTATCATCACATAGCTCATAGTGATGGTTGTCGATTAGAGAATCTCAAGCAGAGTTATATTGTATTTTTATATACAAGTTGAGTTATTATTGTATTCTTCAATACATTGAGGTGTTATCTGTTGTTTTAAAAGATTTCCAAATATTGCATCTTTTATTGTTGTTTTATCTTGAGTTGAGTATCTAGAGTTGAGTATCTTATTGTTGAGTTGAACTATGTTTCATTGAGCCGAATATCTTATTGTTGAGTTAAGCCCTATTTCTCTAAGTTGAGTTGAACTATATTTCATAGACTGAAGTATCTTATTGTTGAGTTAAGCCCTATTTCTCTGAGTTAAGTTGAACTATGTTTCACAGAGTTGAGTATCTTATTATTAAGTTAAGCCCTATTTCTCTGAGTTGAGTGAGTTAAGAAGAGGTAAGTATGTTTCTTTTCCATCAGTCAAGATTATGATTATGCTTTAGAATTCCCCTTACATTCTCTTATTTTCCATGTACTTAGCCATTTGTCCTGCATCAGTACATGATGTAGATAATGTTATTCAAGATCATCAAAAGGCATTTCATTGAGGTCATGTGATATTCCAGTCAGCTTTGGTGAGCCATCTTATATTCCGGAGGACTTTACCTTTATCTTACAATTATTAGTTTTAAGATGTCGTGGGTCTTGTCCCGATATCCTTCTTTAATAGTAGAGGCTTCATAGATAGATAGAGTTTAGGAGTTCCTGTATTTACTTTTATTTTGAGTAGTGTACATACTTTTAAAAAGCTTGAGCATTTGAGTTTATTGTATTTATTTCAGTTTTAAGCTTTTGTATGCTTGAGTTAGTCTTTCGCTTGTAGTCAACTAGGATGAGGGTTCACTTTGGGACCAACAATGGTTCTCGAGTGCTGGCCACGTCCAGGGTGTTGAGTTAGGTCATGACACTAACTGCTGGGGATTTTTAACTCTGATCATATCGGTCCTGACTCTGCCTCGGACAATATTTCCTGATATTCCCAGCTCCATATCCATAACAAGTCCTGGAGTTGGGAGTAGGTCTCTATGAAGATGAAGAAGACTGAAAATCACCCCAAACTCAAGAAAAGGCTGACTGGTCTATGACGGACCCTTAGCTGAAACCCGCAATAAAGACTGAATAGGACGGTTTGGATAACCCCCAAAACTCTACCCTATGGAGTAAGAACTACTAAAATCACCTCCCTTACGGGACTTGTTAAACGTTGACACCTTGGTGAAGTCATATGGCTTCAACCCCTACTACCTCTACCACAAAATCAACCACTTCGTGAAAAGATTTTGCAGAAGCAGCTACCTGTAAAGCTGGAATCTGCAAATCTAACCTCAATCCCTTCACAAAGTGGCAAATTTGCTCTTGCAGACTGAAGCAAAGTTGGGTGGCATACCTGGATAATACAAGAATGTTTGCCTCATAAGCTGCAACAGACATCTATCCTTGATCTATATTAAGGAATTCATCTCTCCTCATGTCCCTTAAAGTCCTGGTATATTTTTCTCCATAAAGAAGCTAGAAAAGATTTCCCAAGTCATAGGTGGTACCTTTGCTGGTCGACACTCAACATGAGACCACCACCACATTTTGGCATCCCCATGAAATTGGTATGTCACAAACTCAACACCGAATCACTCCAGTATGTCCATTAAATGAAGCAACTCATGGAAATCAACAAGGAAATCATAAGCATCTTCAGATTTAGTACCCTTGAATACTGGAGATTTCAAATTTAAGAACTTAATAAAGAGATCATGCTATTCACTAGTCATTATAGGCTCTGTAGTGGATCGGGGAAACATGTCTCTTTTGCAAGGACGCATCCATGCGGGGAGCCACATCAGTTGTATGTTGTACTCCCTGAACCTAAGGTGCTGGTGCAGAAAACGCTGGTGGTGCCTGCCCCTGATCAGATAAACCGCTGAGATAAGTGAGAACCTAATTGATCATCTCCTGAGTAGGTTGGGGTGGTGCTTCCTTCTCATTAATATGCTCATTCTCCCCTTCATCCCCCTCTCTCGCTACCTCGTCAGCCGGTAGAGGGGTCACTTCTCTATCCCTACTTGGAACAGGTGCTTGTCCTTTGCCTCTACTGGTGAAAGTGACCCACTATTAATTTAATATTATCTTCTTTGACCACCAAATAAATTAATAATTAAAACTATCCCACTAATTTCATAATTTTAGTTACGAATAGACAAAAAATACTCATTTAGAATCTATCGGAAGAGTCTTTTAATAAATAAAAAGCCCTAGTACTCAAAACGACCAAATGGATCGTTACATTATCCCATTTTCCTCTACTTCTTTTAATTTTTAAAAAATGTCTTTGTTTTGAAAGGTAAATCTTTACATATTTATTTACTTTTTTTAAAACTATAATCCTTGAAATTAAAGTAGCAGACTTCAAGTAAATGTGAGCCTCAGTGGTTTAATCTAAATATTTGAAGTATTTAGATTATAAAATTATTTGAATTTGATTTTAAAATAAACACATTTGTTTAAATGAGAACAAAAATTACAATCCTGTTTTATTTTAACTTTCTGACATAAAGGATAAAAATCTATCAAAATGATAACTATTGATTATAAAATAGTATTGCATTTTTACAGTGTTTAGCTCATTGTATTGCAAATGGTTGACGAAAGGAAGACAAATTTGTCATTTATTTTTGTTTGCATGTATGATTTATAGCATTAACACTGCAATTTGCAATAGAATAATTAATTTAAACAAAATTTATGGCTTCTAAATTTTCTTTTATATTAGAAAAATATAATTGACTCATTATTATATTTTATTTTTATTTTATATCATTTTATGAATATTAAATTCAATCCAGAATAAGATACTTACAAGTAAGTCCTTTTTTTTTAAATCTGAGACTTGCCTTAAATATTGAATCATAATAATATTAATTTAAAATCTGAAAATTTATTTAAAAGATAAAAATGTTTTTTTAATTTCAAAAAAAAAAAGAACAAGATAAAATCCTACAAGGAACAATAAAATCTAAATTAACTAATTATATATATGTGGTTAAAATAACTACTACATCGTCACGACCCAGACCATCGTGATTGGCAGCCACACTAACCCTCCGGTGGGAGAACCATTACTACAACCCAACTAAGCAACTCAACGATAAACTACACATTTAAAGATACAGAAGCATGTTTAAGTGTCTAAAGGAAAATGGAGTTCCCATAAACTCCGAAAGTTTAACAAAACAATTACCAAAACATTTGCGGAAAACAACGCCTACAACCTCAAAATCAATGTACCAAAACTCTAACGACCAACAAGTCTAAGAAAAAGGATTACAACCCCGAAAGCTAAAACATAACAACTATCTAAAGAGCTACTCTAAGTCTGAAGAGAATGGACTAAACATCAAAAACTCCATGGCACACTCGAAGAACTGGCTCACCCTTGAATTCAGTCTGGATCAGTGATCTCCTAAATGAGGTATGTCAGTAGCCGCCTGAAGATACCCTTTACTCAATAAAGAAAGAGCAAGTGCAGTATCAGTACATGAAACAACAGTGTAGTGGAAGGATCCCGCAGCTACTCCAACTAGCACAATATACAACGATCAATCACAACACAGTAAGCATACATATACAAAATACAGTTCAGGTATCATTTCAGAGCAACATACAATCTTCCATTAGCAATGCCAAGTAAACATAAGCATAACAATCACAAAAGTTCTCTCATGGAACCCATACCTAAACTGTAAGTCAGTCGGATCGTGACACTCGATCCCAAATATGTGTCGAAACTTGACACCCGATCCAATATATGTGTCGAAACGTGACACCCGATCCATTATGTGTCGGAACTTGACACCCGATCCAATATATGTGTCCAAACGTGACACCATATCCATCCAGCACAACCATAATCACAATCACACCCATAATCAACAATGCTCATAGTCATACAATCAAGAAATAGTTTCATGGCATGTAATTGTTCATATACATATACTCATTTCCATAAATTTTTGTTCATATTTCCCTATTCACATACATGCATGCATACAAAGCAACAATTAACCGACATATATCACACAAATATGAAATCAAACGATCACCTACTTCAAAATCAAGCTTGAATCCTCCTAAGACACTTGAGCCTTCCCTTTCCGCATTATTTCCACTTGTTCTAGGTCTACAACCGATTAATATAACGCAAGGATCAATAATTAAGGTCTAATTTACCCAGGTTATAACAAACCCAATAACCCAAGACCAAACCCATGATCCTAATGTGCAGCTAGGGCTTTTCCCACAATCAACTTCAGGACAAAACCCTCCCCCAATGATAATTACCCAACAATATAAGTGCTACTAAATAAAAAATGGATTAAGGGAGTAAAATCCTTACCCTTAGTACCAAAAGTTGTGGAAAACTGCCAAGAACTCGTCATGGGTCGTTTCCTAACTCTTAAGAATGAAGTTTGTAGAAAAATAGCGAAATTGGGGTTTTTCCCCGACTTAAGTCGCGACTGTCCCGCAGTAGTGGGACCAAGCCCGCCACAGCGGCCCCACCCTGGTGGCTTGCACGGAGACAAAACCTCAAAATTTGAGTTCCAAGCACCCATTTAACAACACACCCAAACCAGGACGTTCCAAAACCACCCTTTCACGTGAAGATCCGTTTTAGGAGTTCTACTAGCCTGAATTTGAGTTCGTAAAGCCGTACGGGCTCCTTAACATTTTGGCTATCCACTCATGTGATCAAATTCATAATTAATTATCTCATTCATTACTTGACTTCCCTAGACCATACCTGACTCAGATTTCGTCCAAATCTTGATTAGGCTATAAATTTCCAAGTCACTACCCAAAAGTTTTCTGGCCCAAAATTATTTCCCCATTGACTTTTCTATAACGATGGGAACAAGTCATTACAATAGATACAATCTTACCCATCACTCGTCCCCGAGTGACAAACAAGCAAAAACTGGCTAAAGTAAGAGTAATGTAGTATCTAAATCATCGAACAACTGGGGATACTTATCTCGCATGTCCTTCTCGGTTTCCCAAGTAGCATCCTAAACTGGAGGATGCTTCCATTGAACTTTCACAGACTTAATCTCCTTGGTCCTCAGTTTCTGGACATCGTGATCAAGAATTGCAATTTGTTCCTCCTCATACTGAAGGTCCTTATCTAATAAAACTGAGTCCCATTTTATAATGTAATCTCCGTTCCCTAATACTTCTTCAACATGGACACGTGAAATATTTGATGAACTCCAAATAAAATAGGGGGTAAGGCCAATTTATAAGCCACTGGCCCCACGCACTCTAGAATCTCAATTGGGTGAATGTATCGAGGACTAAGCTTTCCCTTCTTACCAAATTTCATTACCCCCTTTATGGGTGACACTTTTAGAAGAACTTGTTCACTAGCTTGAAATGCCATGTCCCTTACCTTACGGTTCACATACTTTTTCTGTCGACTCTGGGCTGCTAGGAGCTTTGCTTGGATACTTCTCACTTTATCCTGAGCATCTTCACCAAATCAACCCCCAAAGGTTTCACATCTACAGCCTCAAACCACCATATGGGTGATCTATAACCCCTCCCATAAAGTGCCTCGAAGGGTGCCATGTCAATGTTGGAGTGGTAACTATTATTATAGGAGAATTCACATAACGGTATGAACTTATCACAAAGCCCTCCAAAGACAATCACACATGCCCTCAACATGTCCTCTAACACTTGAATAGTTCTCTCTGATTTCCCATCCCTCTGTGGGTGGAAAATTGTGCTAAAACTGAGTTGAGTTCCCAACTCATCATGCAATTTTCCCGAAAACTTAGATGTGAACTGTGTACCACGGTCTGAGATGATAGAAAGGGACACCCCATGCAACCTCACTATCTCTTTCACATAAACCTTATCCAACTGCTGAGCATTATAGTCTACTCTAACTAGAATAAAATGGGTTGACTTCATCAATCTGTCAACCACTATCCAAATAGAATCAAACTCCCCCAAAGTTTTGGGAAGACCGACCAGGAAATCCATAGCTATCATTTCCCACTTCCATTCTAAAATTGGCATTCTCTGAAGCAAACCTGCAGGCCTTTGATGCTCATACTTTACTTGTTGACAATTTTGGCACTTAGCCACAAACTCATCTATGTCTTTCTTCATGCCAGGCCACCAATAAAGTCGCTTCAAATCTTGCTACATCTTGGTCACACCCGGATGAATGGAATACCGCGAACCATGAGATTCTGTCCACATTTTCTGAATCAAGTCATCTACTCGGGGAACACAAATTATTTCCTTATAACTAAGCACACCTTTCACATCAAGACCCATATCTTGTGCCTTACCAGACACTGTCTTCTTTCTAAGCTCATTGAAATTCTAATCCTTAAACTATTTGACCTTGATTTCCTCAATAAACGTGGGCCTAACCTCAATGCTAGCTAACATCCCACCTTTCTTTGAGATTCCCAGCTGCATGAACTTAGACTCCAAGGTCTAAATCTCCTTGGCCAAAGGTCGCTTGGATACACCCAAACTAACTAGACTACCCATACTTACCGCCTTTCGGCTTAAAGCGTCTACCACTATGTTAGCCTTACCCAGATGGTACTGGATGGTGACATCATAATCCTTAAGTAAATCCATCCACCTTCTTTGTATCAAATTTAGATCCTTTTGAGTGAATACATGTTGTAGACTATGATGGTCAGTAAACACCTCACATTTGACACCATAAAGGTAATGCCGCCAGATCTTAAGGGCAACACTACCGCTGCCAACTCCAAATCATGCGTCGGGTAGTTCCTCTCATGCACCTTCAATTGCTGCGATGCATAAGCTATGACATTCTTATTCTGCATCAACATAGCACCGGAACCCGAATGTGAAGCATCACAATAAACAATGAAATCTTTACCTTCCACCAGTAGAGCCAGAATGGGTGCTGTGGTCAGAACTGTCTTGAGCTTTTGAAAGCTCTCTTCACATTTTTTGGTCCATTCAGAAGGTACCTCCTTCTTAGTCAACCTGTTAGATGTGTGGCAATAGAAGCAAAGTGTTTCACAAATCGACGATAGTAGCTAGCGAACCCCATAAAACTCCTAACTTCAGTCACAAAGCTAGGCCGGACCCAGTTCTTAACCACTTCATTCTTTTGGGGATCTACCATTACCCTTCCCATGAAACTACATTCCCCAAAAAGGCAACTGACATCAATCAGAACTCACACTTGGAAAATTTAGCATATAACTTTGTCTCTCAAGGACACCCAAAACTATACGAAGATGGTCGGCATGTTCTTCCTTATTTTTCAAATAAACCAAGATGTCATCAATAAAGACAATAACAAAAGAATCCAGGAATGGTTTAAACACACCATTAATCAAACTCATGAAGGTTGCAGGTGCATAAGTCAATCCAAACGACATCACTAAAAACTCATAGTTCCCATACAAGGTCCTGATTTCCATTTTGGGTACATCCTCAGGCCTAATCTTTAACTGATGGTAACCAGACCTTAGATCAATCATAGAGAAAACTGATGCACCCTACAACTGGTTAAAAAGATCCTCTATCCAAGGCAAGTGATACTTATTTCGAATGGTGACCCTATTCAACTGCCGATAGTCTATGCACATCCTCATATCACCAAACTTTTTCTTAATAAACAAGATAGGAGCACCCCATGGGGACGTACTAGGATGAATGAATTCTTTATCAAGAAGTTCTTGGATTTGAGCCTTAAGCTCTCTCAATTCTACCAGAGCCATGCGATAAGGAGGGATGAAAATGGGACGAGTACGTGGTTCCAAGTCAATGAAGAAATATATATCTCTATGTGGAGGCATACCAAGAAAATCTGTAGGAAACACTTCCTTGAATTCAGACACTATAGGAATAGACTCAATAGAGGGAGACTCAATCTCAACATCCAGAATATGAGCCAAATAAGAAAAACAACCCTGCCCCACCAGCTTCCTAGACCGAATGGAGGATATGACCTTAGGTGGCTCTGGCTTGTACTCCCCTTCCCACTAAAACCTTTCCCTACTGAGATCTCTAGAGTCACAGACTTAGTATTACAATTTGACACAACATAATAGAGGGACAACCAAGTCATGCCTAAGATTACATCAACGACAGTCATATCCAAAATAACCAAATCAACCCAAGTCTAAGAACCCATAAACAAGATATGATAAGCACGATACACATGGGTGACTATAGCTGACTCTTCAACTGGGGTAGAAACATGGATATGGGTATCAAGTATATCACAAACCATATCAAATCCCAAGGCAAACTGAACTGAAACATCTGAATAAGTAGAACCCCGATTAAACAAGACAGTAGCCATCCGGTCACAGACAAGAATAGTACATGTGATCACTGCATCATACGCCTCAGCCTTGGTCTTGCCCGGAAAAGGAATAACACTGAGCCCCGTCATCTTGACGGGCGACCTCCTTACCTGGCTGCACTTCTCCTCTGCCTGCATTACCATTTCCCCTGCCT
This sequence comes from Solanum tuberosum, assembly GCF_000226075.1. Lineage (NCBI taxonomy): Eukaryota > Viridiplantae > Streptophyta > Magnoliopsida > Solanales > Solanaceae > Solanum > Solanum tuberosum. Next base: position 1,688,111 of record NW_006238984.1, on the reverse strand, counting down.
CCATGGCCTCGCTGATTTCCTCCTCGCCCACCTTGTGGACGCCCTATACTATTATTACCATTGCCCGTGGGTACCACTGCTCTAGTCTTCTGCTACGCGGATTCAAACATGCACATGTAGGGACAATCTCTCCTCATATGCCCAGGTTCTCCACAATTATAACAAGTGTCATCAAAAGATAGCTTGCTGCTCACCGAAGGTGCGACTCCTTAGCTACCCTGAATAAAATTTTGTTGTGGAGTTCCCGAGTAAATATTTGCTGAAGGGGGCAAGGCTAACTGTATTTGCCGGGCTGCAAGTGTCGACCTACCTTAACCTCTGGAGTAAGAACCTTGAAAGGTTGGGCTTCTTAACTAAAGCCTTAGCATGTCCATCACGTCTAACTCCTTCCACTTTCTTCACAAAATCTATCACCTTATTAAAACTTTTCCCTGCAGAGTTTATGTGAACAGACAATACCTGTAACTCCGAGTTTATTCCCTTGACGATTAAACGAATCCTCTCCTCCTCAGAAGTCACCAATTGTGTAGCATATCTAGACAAAACATGGAACTTAACCTCATAAGCAGCTACAGACATACCACCTTGCTCCAAAGCCATCAACTCATCCTTCTTGCGATCCCTCAAAGTTAGGGGCACATACTTTTCCAGAAACAAAGCATGGAACTACGTCCAAGTGAGTGGGGGCAAAATTGACGATCTATATTCCACATAGGCCCTCCACCACTGCTTAGCCTCACCTTGAAGCTGGAAGGTCACGAACGCTAACCCATGCTGATGTACAATACCCAACTTATGAAGCCTCTCATAACAATCCAAGATGAGCTCATAGGCGTCCTCACTCTCAGAACCATAGAACACAAGCGACTTCACTTTCAGAAACATAGTCAACATCTCATGCTCATTACCAGTCATCACGGGACCCAACAAGGGACGAAAAAAAGGCATCAGTGCTTGATGTTCCATCTACCCTGGGAATAGTATCAGTAATGGGGCAGTTGATCGAAGGTTTAACAGCTTGCACTGCGGGAAGGACTCCAGGGCCGACCAACCCCTTCAGAAAAGAAATGATCTACTGAGCTAACATTGGGTCTAAGGGAGGAATACATGTAGTCTCAGCCTGTAACTCCTCCTCTGGTCTAATATCTTCCTTATTTTTTATTTCTAAATTCTCGTGTACTCCTTCTTGGGGCGCAAGAGGGGCCTCTTACCTTGGAACATTCTAAGCTGGGTCTCCACCCCAAGGGGGTGTCACTCTTCCTCTGCCTCTACCCCTGCCACTTGCTCTTACCCTACCCCTGCCTCGACTACGACCTCTGGTTGTGGACTCTTCAGCTGGCTCATTGATGGGTGTTACGGGCCTGACACCATTTAATCTAGTGTAAACCATCCACGGAGAGAAGAGTGAAGGAGATTAGATACCAATTTGGATTACAAGATACCAATTGGAATCAAGTTTTAGCATGAAAGGAGAGAAAATGACAGTGAGATTTCCTAAAGTCCTATAGCCTCTCGAAGAAAAGCACAGACATCTCTGTACCATTCCGCAAGACTCTACTAGACTCATTTTGGTAAAAAGAGATAAACGAACCTAGGTCTCTGATACCAACTTTGTCACAACCCATACCATCGTGATTGGCACCCACAGTAACCCTCCGGTGGGAGAACCATTACTACAACCCAACTAAGTAACTCAATGATAAAATAAACATTTAGAGATACGAAAGCATGTTTAAATATCTAAAGGTAAATGGATTTCTCATACACTCCGAAAGTTTAACAAACAATTACCAAAACATTTGCGGAAAACAATGCCTAGAACCTGAAAGTCAATGTACCAAAATTCTAACAATCAACAAGTTTGAGAAATAGGGGTACAAACCCGAAAGCTAAAACATAACAACTATCTAAAGAGCTATTCTAAGTTCGAAGAGAATGGACTAAAAATTAGAAAATCCATGGCGGCCTGGAAGAACTGGCTCACCCTTGAATTTGATCTGGATAAGTGATCTCCTAAATAAGGTCTATCAGTAGCTGCCTTAAGATGCCCTGTACTCAACAATGAAAGAGAAAGTGCAGTATTAGTACACGAAGTCCCTTTGTAAATTTTATATAAATGAATAGGTTAATGAAAAGAAAAGAAAGAAAAGAAAAGAAAAAAAGTTTTATAACTCCCCATTACCTATTCACTACTATACAGTCCTATAATTAATTAAAAAAATGTGTTGATAACCTTTTATTTTATTAATAGTTATTTTAAATTAAATAAAAAAAATTATGAATTATGAAAAACACATTCAATAACAAATTTTAAAAACTAATAATTTAAAAAAAATAGGAAAGTAAAAAGAAAATTAAAATGATTGTGGATAAGCCATTTTCAATAAATAAAAAATAAAATATTCTAACTCTTATTAATAAAAAAACAAAAAAAATGCACACGTTCTCATATAAAGCAAAGTAAAAAACTAAGACAAATTACGTTTACATAAAGTCAAACATTAGGAATTGATTAAAATAACATTATTTCTAAAAAATAATAAAAATTTGTATTTATATAAAAAAAAATTTATAAGCAAGTGTAGTGATGGTTGAATATTTTACAACTAGTGGGATCACGTTAAAATTTATGTAAATATTATTATTTTAATTTTGAGTTACGGATGGGTAGTAATGGTTTCTTAAATATAGGTAACTGACTAAAATATGATTATATTTTTATAAAATATTAACTATTGAAAAAAAAATAAAAATAAAAAATGTATATCACATGGGAATAAATGATGAATTTTATTTTTTACATTTTATTTTAAAATTTCTTTTATAGTTATTTCATTTTTCTGTATTAATTATACTTTTATACTATTTTATTAAAATTCATATTTCCACAATTTTTAAGGCTTAACACATAAATAGGACTCTTAAGTTTGATTCAAATTATGACTTTGACCTTAAACTGTCAAATTGCACAAACAAGCACTTTAACTATCCAACTATTAAACAGAAAAACATTCAATTATTGCAACCAAAACACATGAAATGCAAAAGTTCCAATGTGGATTAGTGAGCCACTCAATGGCTGCAAACTTTCATGACCCACGGTATACCCTAGGTGTATGTCACAACCCAAAAATGGATGTGATGGCACTCATCTTATCCAACCAAGACAAGTCAGCCTACAACCCAACCATTTTGATAAATTACCGAAATAAAATAAAAATAGAAGTTTAATAAAAATTACTAATATGGATAACAAGTCAACTTAACTAAATCGCCAAATCCTCGTTGTCACGTGCACAAGCCTCTAATGTAAAGAATAGAATCGAAAGAAAATATGCAAGTCTCAAATGACGTTGTCTCTCAAGTAGAACAAAATCATAGATAGGAGTAAGAAGGTTCGCTGAGATGACAAACAACTACCTCACAAATCTCCACAGGAAGCCTCGGAAAAGAAGAGAGTAGAAGATATCACGAAGATCCGGGCTTGTAACCTACAAAAATGTAGAAGCAAGGGGTGAGTACCAAACCAGACTGTCACGACCCACACTGTCGAGATTGGCACCCACACTAACCCTCTAGTGGGAGAACCATTAATAGTAATCAGCTAACCAAAGAACTAAACATTTAAAGATACAGAAGAATGTTTAAATACAGAAATAAAGTGGAGTTCGCAGAAACTCCAAAAGTCTAACAACTCTTTACTAAAACATTGCGGAAAACACCCCTAGAATTTGAAAGTCAAAGTACCAAAACTCTAAAGTTCAACATTTCTAAGCAAAGGGGGTGCAACCCCAAAACTACACAAATGAATATCTAACTAGAAAGTTTAAGTCCGGAAAGAGTGGACTAAAACATAGAAAACTCATGGTAGCCTGGAAGAGTTGGCTTACCCTTGAATTCGATCTCGATCAGTGATCTCCTAACTGAGGTCTGTCAGTAGCCGCCTGAAGATGCCCTGTACTCAACAAAGAAAGAGAAATTGCAGTATCAGTACACAACAACTGTGTACTGGTAGGATCACACGGCTAATTCAGTAAGCGAACATATATAAGCAGCCACAACATAGTAAACATGACATGCACAAAATATAAACACATATATCGATTATCAATCAGGAACAACTTGCAATTTCACATTCTCTTTAACAAGTAATTATAATAATTCAATGGTCCTCTCATGGAACCCATACCCAAACTATTAGTGCACAGGAACATGGTACCCGATCCCAATTAGTGTGTCGGAACGTGACACCCGTTCCAATATGTATGTTGGTACGTGACATCCGATCCCAGTTAGTGTGTTGGAATGTAACACCCGATCCATTCAACAAGTCACAATCACAATCTCAATGTACATTCTCAAAATCATACAATCAAGTGTTGATTCATGGCATACAATCATTCATTCATACTCATTCGCATTAGGTGTGATCATAATTGCAACATTTACATACATACGTGCATTACAATGAAGCAATTGGTAACATATATCACACAAACAAAAAATAAACCCATCACTTACTGCGAAACAAAACTTGAATCATCCTATGAAAGTTGATTCTTCCCTTTCCGGATTCTTTCCGCTTGTTCTAGGTCTACAAACAATCAATTCAATGCAAGGATCAACAATCAAAGGTCTAATTATCCGGATTATAACGAACCCAATCACCCAAGACAAAACCCATGATCCTAAGGTGCTACTAGGGTTTTTTCCCACCATCCAATTCGGTCCAAAAACCCTCCCAAATAGTAATTAACCAAAAATCTAAGTTCTACAGATCGGAAAATGGATTAGGGGAGTAAAAACCTTACCTATAGTGCTAGAGAGGTGGAAAACTGTCAAGAACTTGCCCTGGTTCATCCCCTAGCTCTCAAGAAGGAAAATTGTAGAATAATAACGTTTTTGGGGTTTATTTCCGACTTAAGTCGCGACTGGCCCACTATGGCGGCCCCTATCCCGCCACGACGGCCCTGCCCTTGAGGCTTGCACGGAAATAAAGATTCAAAAGTTGAGTTTCAAATCTCCATTTAACAACACACCTTCAACCCATGACACTCAGAAACTACCCGCTCACGCTAAGATCAATTTAGGGAGTTCTACTCGCCCAAATTCGAATTCGTAAAATCGTACGAGTTATTTAAAGTCTTAGCTATCTACTCAGGTGATAAAATTCTAAAATATATCTCTCGTTCATTACCAGATATCCCTAGACCTTACTGACTCCAATTTCATCCAAATCTGGACTAGCTAAATATTCTCAAGTTACTACCGAAAAGTTTTCCGACCCAATAATTTTCCTTGTTGGCTTTTCTATAATGACGGGAGAAGGTCGTTACAATAGATACCAATTTACCCATCACTCATCCCCGAGTGACAAATTAGGAAAGCAAGCTAAAGCAACAGTGGAGTAGTACCTGAATCGACAAACAACTGGGGATACTTGTCTCGCATGTCTTTCTCGGTTTACCAAGTAGCTTCCTCAACTAGACGATGCTTCCATTGAACCTTCACGGACTTAATCTCTTTGGTCCTCAATTACAGACATCACAATCAGGAATTGCAATTGGTTCCTCCTCATACTGGAGGTCTTTATCTAACAACACTGAGTCCCATTTTATAATGTACGTAATCCCCGTCACCATGGTATCTCTTCAACATGAACATATGAAATACCGGATGAACTCCTGATAGGTTAGGAGTAAAGCCAATATATACGCTACTGATCCTATACACAAATGGTCTAATGTAACGAGGACTAAGCTTGCCCTTCTTGCCAAATCTCATCACCACTTTCATGGGTGACCCTTTTAGAAGAACTTTCTCACCAGTATGAAATGCCATGTCTCTTACCTTATGGTCTGCATACTTTTTCTGTCTACTCTTGGATGCTACAAGGTTAGCTTGGATACTCCTCACTTTATCTTGAGCATCCTTCACTAAATCCAACCCCCAAAGGTTTCACATCTTCAGCCTCGAACCATCCTATGAGTGATATACATTCCCTCCCATACAGTGCTTCAAATGGTCCCATATCAATGTTGGAGTGGTAGCTGTTATTATAGGAGAAATAACATAAAGGTAGGAACTTATCCTAATGTCCTCCAAAGTCAATTACACATGCCCTCAACATTTCCTCTAACACTTGGATAGTCCTCTCCGACTGTCCGTCCGTCTGCGGATGGAAAGTAGTACTAAAAGTGAGTTGTGTACCCAATTCATCATGTAATCCCCTCCAAAACTTGTATGTTAACTGCATACCATGGTCTGAGATGATAGAAAGGGACACCCTGTGCAACGCGCCTTACTATCTCTTTTACATACACCTTAGCCAATTGATGGTCATTATAGTCTACTCTGACTAGAATGAAGTGGGATGACTTAGTCAATCTATCAACCACTACCCAAATAGAATCAAATTTTCCTAAGGTTATGGGGAGACCAACCACAAAATCCATAACTATGCTTTCTCACTTCCATTGCGGAATTGGCATTCCCCGGAGCAAACCTGTCAGCCTTTGATGCTCATATTTTACTTGTTGGCAATTTTGAGACTTAGCCACAAACTCCACTATGTCTTTCTTCATGACAGGCCACCAATGAAGTCGCTTCAAATCTCGGTACATCTTGGTCACACCCGGATGAATAGAATACCGCAAACCATGAGATTCTGTCAATAAATTCTAAATCAAGTCTCCCACTCTAGGAACACCAATCCTTCCTTTAAAACTGAGCACACCCCCCGCATCAAGAACCATCTATTGTGCCTTACAAATCACTATCTTATTCCTAAGCTCATTCAAATTCTTATCCTTAAGTTGTTTGGCCTTGTTCTCTTCAAGGAAGGTGGCCATTACCTCAATGCTAGCTAACACCCCACATTTTTCTGAGATGCCCAACTGCATGAGGTTAGACTCCAAATGTTGAATTTCTTTAGCCAAAGGTCGCTTTGTCACATCTAAGCAAGCTAGACTTCTGATACTCACTGCCTTTCGGCTTAATCCGTCTACCACCACGTTAGCCTTACTCAGATGATACTGGATGGTCACATCATAATCCTTGAGTAACTCCATCCACCTTCGCTGTCTAAGATTTAAATCCTTTTGAGTAATACATGTTGTAGACTACGATAGTTAGTGAACATCTCACACTTGACACCATAGACCTAATGCCGCCAGATCTTAAGAGCAAACACTACCGCTACCAACTTTAGATCATCTGTTGGGTAATCCTATCATGCACCTTCAACTGTCGCGATGCATAAGCTATAACATTCTTATCCTGCATTAACACAACACCCAAACCCAAATGGTAAGCATCACAATAAACAATAAAATCTTTACCTTCCACTAGTAGTGCTAGAATAAGTGGTGTGGTCAAAAGAGTCTCGAGCTTTTGGAAGCTCTCATCACATTTTTCGGTCCACTCGAACGACACCTCTTTTTTGGTCAACCTTGTCAGATGCGTGGCAATAGAAGCAAAGTTCTTCACAAATCATCGATAGTTGCTAGTGAGCCCCACAAAACTCCTATCTTCACTCACAGAGCTAGGCAGAACCCAATTCTTAACTGCTTCAATCTTTTGGGGATCTACCATTACCCTTTCGCTTGAAACTACATGCCCCAAAAAGGCAACCAAAGTCAACCAAAATTCACACTTAGAAAATTTTGCAATACAACTTTTGTTTCCCAAGAACACCTAGAACAATATGAAGATGGTCGACATGCTCTTCCTCACTTTTCGAATAACCAAAATGTCATCAATAAATACTATCACAAACGAATCAAGAAATGGTTTGAACACACCATTCATCAAACTCATGAAAGCTGCAGGCGCATTTGTCAACCCATATGTCATTTCTAAAAACTCATAGTGCCCATAGCGGATCCTAAATGCCATCTTGGGTACATCCTCAGGCCTAATCTTTAACTGATGATAACCAGACCTTAGATTAATCTCAGAGAACATTGATGCGCCTTGCAACTAGTCAAAATGATCATCTATTTGAGGCAGTGGGTACTTGTTTCGAATGGTGACTATATTCAATTACTGGTAGTCTATGCACATCCTCATACTACTATCCTTTTTCTTAACAAACAAGACAGGAGCACCCTACGGGGAAGCACTAGGGCGGATAAAACCCTTATCAAGGAGTTCTTGGATTTGAGCCTTAAGCTCTCTCAATTCTACCGGAGCCATGCGATAAGGAGGGATGGAGATGGGGCGGGTACCAGGTTCCAAATCGATGCCTAAATCTATATCTCTATCCGGAGGCATATCAGGCAAATCAATAGGGAACACTTTTCTAAATTTTGATACCACATGAATAGTCTCAATAGAGTGAGACTCAACCTTAACATCCCGATTATGATCCAAATACGCCAAACATCCCTGCCCCACCAGTTTCCTTGCCCGTACGGAGGATATGACCTTAACTAGCTTAGGCTTGTACACCCCTTCCCACTCTAATTTTTTCGTACTGGGGATTTTCGACTCACATATTTTGTATTACAATTTAACATAACTTAATGGGGGGACAACCAAGTCATCTCTATGATTATATCAAAATCAGTCATATAAAAAATAACCAAATCAGCCCAAGTTTGAAAACCCATAAACAAGATAGGTCAAGCACGATACACATGGGTGACTGATTTCACGTATCAGTACTCTACTTCCAGTTCAAGTACCAACGATCACGAGTAGTAACATAACCCAACTAGTGAGTTGGGGTCGAGTCCCAAGGGAGTGGTTCGTACTCAATAATCAATAGAAAAATATAAATATGCTCAAGTCAATTATAGCTAAAAACATTTTACGAAGAAAGACATGATAAATTAAAGGTTGACACAAGTGTCAATTATCAAAAAAGGGTGGGGGGGGTTTGTAGTCAACAAGCAACTAAAAACAATAAATAATATGAAAATACGAATATGGAGACGAGATTCTTGGGATGTGATAGGATATGGGCTTAGGTTAACAAGCGGGTATTTGCGATTAATAGTAAATCGCTGCAAATCAGTGAATAAGCTAGACTTTAGTAGGGGGGGAATAAATTTTCTCTCGAACAATTTACCCTGAATCAAATCAGTTTCTCTCGACCACCAATAAGCGACAATGAAACACAACCTTCACTTTAGTCCATTCACTCTCTCGAGCTGAATGTGTGGAAAAGGGTTTAGGGTTCACTCTCTCGAGTTGAATCCATGACAACCCAATACCCATAGACCATCGATTCAACAATTTTGGTTTTAAAACCTCTGTCTCGAGCAAGCCAAAAATAGGAAGTTAGGATTGTATTTGCAACTACAACCCATTAAGTTCAACCACAATTACTGAACGAAATCACTTTTAAACAACGAATAAACAATCAATAAGCAATACCCAGCAGTTAATTCAACCCATAATCACATAATCACACCTTAAGAATTGAGGTTTTAGCTAGACATAGTGAAATGATAGAAATCTATACTGAAATGCATTTCCATCAACTGGGTACGATTAATATTATCTTTACAAACGTCTAAGATGAAGAATCTTCAATACCCACTTCCAATTTCTTAGAAATGGAAATCTTCAAATCTTCAAAGCTAAGGAAAAATGTCTCCTCAAACTCAGTTCTAAGTTCAAAACTTCAAACACTGAATAATAATATGATTCCCTACAAAATCTGATACTAAGCTAAAATTTAAACAAGTATTTATAGTTGTCAAAAAGTGTGCTGCGAAGGTTCAGTCGGCGCAGTTAGTCGGGATCGCCGATCCACTCAGTGATTCGCCCTTTGGTCATTGTATCGCCTTTTTGCTTTTGCTTTCAGCATCCTTGAGGTCTTATAACCTTGGGCGATAAGGCACTGCATTGTGGAACTGTTCGAGGACTCACTGACGGTTCTTTTCTATCGCCGACTTGATTTTCTCCTTTAGGGCTTGGCACACTAGAACATTAGACGAGACCAAGGCCATTTGGTGCCTTGCCCAATGGTTTAGGCTATCCTCGAGCCTTCTTTTGTTTGTTCCTTCAGCTACCTTGTTCCTTTGTGCTCAATAGTGTCCATTCTTTTTCATTCGTGCTTACAAGTCATCCCACTATTCACTTTCCATGGACTGTTGGAAACCCCATTTCTTTTTCTATTTTCACAATTTTATTCCATAATTTTTTCATTCTTTTCTTCTTTCTTTTTGTATGGAGGGGTTCCATTTTTCTCAAAACATGTGTAAAAGGGGACTTTCTTGCACGTCTTGATTTACCTTCTCTTTTCACCACACCCCCAACTTAGGCTTTTGGCCTAAGTTGGGGGAGTGGTGAAAGAGAATGTACATCAAGGAGTGCAAGAAAGTCCCCTTTTTTCAAAGGTCACAATGTTATCAAGTTTCTTCCAAGTAAAGGTTAAGGCTCAAGGGGTGTTCAAAAGGGGTTCACACACTCACAAGGTAGGCCAAAAAAAGAGGTATAATGTCAATTGTTTCACACTCTTTAAAGTTTCCCAAGATCATATCACGAGTTCACATCACTTAGTCAGCCGAACCAACGGGGCAAATTCTAGGTGCCATCATACATGGTTCACGGTAAGATTATCACACAAGGCATTGACACCAAAGTCAAACAAGACTCCACACTTTCGCTAGTGTGCAATGTTCATCACAAGAGACTCAATTCGATACTTGGCTAGTCACAACGAGATGCAAAGAATTTACATATTGGCCATGCAACTTCATTTGATCTCATCATAGCCGCACATTTATTTTTGTTCGATTATGAGCACTATTCAAGTCATAGATATTGATCAAAACCGATACTCAAATTTGCAAAAGAACAACCACATTCATTACAAACAAGAGGTGGAAAAAAAATTTCGGAAGGGTCAAAAATCATTTATAATTAAAAACACAGAGCCAGAATCTCAAACCTTCCACAAAATACAGTGTACAACACAATTTTAGCTCAAAACTCAAATAAATAACCAAAACCAATCAGGTCACAACAAGTCACACAAAAGGTGGGCCTCACCCCACCACAAATAAAATCATTTGTCCTCAAATGCAAACAAAGAATATCCAAAAGTCAAATAAAGTAAGACAGAGAGGGTGGAAAGGGAGGTCCTGCCTACGCAGTCGCTCCATCTGTCTGGGCATCAGTGCCTGGTGTAGTACTCTGGATCTGGGCATCAGTGTCTAGGGTAACCTTAGGAAGAACCGTAGTACCAGACCCACCAGAAGTTGCCACGGGTGTATCCGGCAAAAAGTTTCGCACAACTGCATAGAATCCTCGGGACCATGAAGGAATAGAAGGGCCTCAGGGAGTAGTCTCCCTGTCAGAGTTGGGCCTATTTCCCTTGCCTTTATCTCCAGGTGGAGGTTCTTGTCTTCATTTCTTGGGAGGATTTGATCTCCCTTCATTTATTTTGAAATTTCGTGCTCTTATCTTTCGGGGTGGCATGATTCTCCCAGCAACTTTCGGTCTAGCCATGTATGCAAAGCATCGAGAAAAGGTTAGGAAAATCTTCAAACAAAAGCACAGAAAATCAGTTACAGACAGACTCGTCGAACAAGTTGTTGAGTCGTTGAATCGCTTTGGCGAGCTAGATCGGGTTCGCCGAAAGGATCGGCTTTAAAGCTATGGCAAGTCGGCGATGGGAAAGGCCTTTCGGCAAATCACCGACATATTTTAGTGAGCAAGGGTTAACCCGCCGAAAGATATAGTGCAAAAAGGGTAAAGGGGTGCAGAAAAAAGGTGATCAAGAAGTCTTTCGGTGAGTCACCAAGTGCCTTCGGCGACCTCGGGCTTCTCGCCAAAAGTTACAGAGCCCAACAACACATTTAGCAAAAATTAAAGGCGAGATGGGGAACTTTAGCGAACTGCCAAGTGGTTCGGCGATCTTGACCCAGCTCGCCAAACGACCCAACATGCCTACTTTCAACCCAACTTCTTGAATTCAACCCCGCAACCCCCGAAAACAAAATCAAAACATACACTACTCAAATTAAAACTAGACCCATAGCACCCATTACCCCGAGATACTCTGACTTCTCCCGGTTTTGCCAAATTTGGCCAATTGATGACTTTTGCCCTTAATAATGACGTCATCCGTTCTATCATTAGGCGTATTACGTCATTTGGCATAAATACAGGTTACTCAAACTTCACCCAACAAAACTAAACAACATGCAAGCACAACCCCACACAAATTAATTCATTTAAAGGCGCAAAAATAAGGGATTTCAACATTCAAAATATTACAGACAAGATTATCGAATTTAAAACATGCATTTAAACATTCTAACCCTATCAAAGAGGCCCAACACATGACAATCAAGATAATAATGTTGCAAATGAGTAAAATTTCAATAAAAATGAACTCGGGGTTCGAAAAACCAACCTTTTATACCGATTAAGATAAGATTGAAATTCTAGGGGACAATGTAATCCAACTCCGAGCACCAATCAACAGCTAAAATACTTCTTGCAATGCGACAATATATAAACTAAGATGCAGGTGTGAGTTTGTGAAGATTTAAAGTGAGGGAAAGTGAAGAGTTTGTAAATTTAAACCTTAGGCCTTATAAAAACCGTCCAGTTCTTGCCCATTCGACGACTTTAGTCATGCTGGCCGACCCACTCAGTGAAATGCCAAATTGTCACTTACCTCGCCGAGTTTTACGGGGCCCTCAGTTGATTTGGGGATCCAAACAGCGGTATAGATCCCGATCGCCAACCTGGTTAGCGATTCCCCAATAAGTTCCTAGGCTCGCCGAGCTTTATAGATTCCAATATAAAATTTTCTTGAGTCCAACGGTGGTCTGGGTCTGGGTTGCCGACCTCTTCGGCGATACACCGACTAGACCTTTAGCTCACCACTATGCATTTTTCAAAACTTCCCATACTTTGTCCTGCACATTCAACACACCATTCTTCAGCAAAACAAAAATGAAAGCAATAAGGGGTCTTGGGTTGCCTCCTAAGCAGCGCCTTAGTTAATGTCGCGACACGACACAAGTCCACACTTAAACCGCATTCCTAGGTTTAGCCATAGTATCACTAGGCAAACCCCCTTTCTGTCTCTGGTTCAAATGAGACGAGATATGACCCATTTGGGTCTCCAACTGCTTGATATATACTGATTGGTAGGTAACGGTCTGGCTAAGAGTCGATACGTATTCTTTCATCACTTTCAAGATCTTGTCCGACCCCTCAACTTTGTTGAGGATACGAGAAAGCATATCCTCAGACCGATCACCTTACAAATCCTTTGGCTTTTGGCTCTCGTGGGGAGGCACATATCTATCCTTCTCACCATCCTTCCAATTTGGATTACGGTCCGTCCATTCCCGATCTCAATCTTTCCAACCTTCATCCCTACTCCAACCTTGGTTACCACCCTACCTCGGGTAGTTTGAATGATAACCACCACTTTGGTTGGCTAGAAAATTTACCTCTTCATTATACAAGGCCTCGAACTTTGACTCATCCGAATTAGCACACCCGACACCCACAACATTGACACTTCGAGCACCAGCTCCCATGCCATTTTTAGATAAAATGTCAAGTTGTGTCATGATCTTGGCCATGTTTTGGTCCCTCTCCTTGTCCTTCTCCATCTGTTCCTTAGTTAACTTGAACGTGAGGGGGGAGACCTGGTCCTCACGGGTATACCACGCCCTATGTGTGGTAGTCATGCCATCCAAGAGATGAGTCGATATCACATCAGGTTGCTACATCAAACCTCCCGAAGAAAGTTGGTCAATAACACCCTTATTTACCGAGTCAAGACTCCGATAAAAATACTGCAGCAACACGTTATCAGGCAAGCTATTGGTTGGGCATTTAAGCATTAACTTTTTGAATCGCAGCTAAGTTTCATGAATTGGATCGCTTTCAAGACACTTGAAGCTCTGAATGCTGTCCCGAAGAGTCATCATCTTCGAGGGAGGAAAAATTGCATTTGAAATGCATTTCAATCAACTGGCTACGATTAATATTATCTTTACAAATGTCTAAATTGAAGAATCTTCAATACCTACTTCCAATTTCTTAGAAATGGAAATCTTCAAAGCTAAGGAAAAATGTCTCTCAAACTCAGTTCTAAGTTCTAAACATCAAAATCTGAATAATAATATGATTCCCTAAAAAATCTAATACTAATCTAAAAATTTAAACAAGTATTTATAGTTGTCAAAAAATGTGTTGCGAAGGTTCATTCGACACAGTTACTTGGGATTGTCGATCCACTTGGTGATTCTCCCTTTGGTCATTGTATTGTCTTTTTTCTTTTGCCTTCAGGATCCTTGAGGTCCTGTAACTTTGGGTGATAAGGCACTACATTGCGGAACTGTTTGGCGACTCGCCAACTGCTCATTTCTTTTGCCGACTTGATTTTTTCCTTCAGGGCTTGGCACACTGGAACATTAGGCGAGACCCAAGCCATTCGGCGACTCGCCCAATGGTTTAGGCGATCCTCAGGCATTCTTTTATTCATTCTTTCAGCTGCCTTGTTCCTTTTTGCTCAATACTGTCCATGCTTTGTCCCTAAATTCAAATACCTGAAATTCAAGGATTTATGTCAGTTATTTAGACTAAATATGCATTCGAGGACACTAAATCTAATAAAATTAAACCCTAAATGAGTCCCAATCATACAAAATCTGATACTAGGCTAAAAATTTAAACAAGTATTTATAGTTGTCAAAATGTGTGCTGCGAAGCTGCAGTCGGCGGAGTTAGTCGGGATCACCGATCCACTGAGCGATCTGCCCTTTGGTCATTGTATCACCTTTTTTCTTTTGCCTTCAGCATCCTTGAGGTCCTGTAACTTTGGGCAATAAGGCACTGCATCGCGGAACTGTTCGGCGACTCGCCGACTGCTCCTTTCTATCACCAACTTGATTTTCTCCTTCAGGGCTTGGCACACGGGAACATTAGGCGAGACCAAGGCCATTCAGTGACTCGCCCAATGTTTTAGGCGATCCTTCGACATTCTTTTCTTTATTCTTTCAGCTGCCTTGTTCCTTTTAGCTCAATAGTGTCCATGTTTTGTCCCTAAGTTCAAATACCTGAAATTCAAGGATTTATATCAGTTATTGAGACAAAATATGCATTCGAGGACACTAAATCTATTAAAATTAAGCCCTAAATGAGTCCAAATTGTGGGCTCATCAGGGACTATGACTGACTCTACAACTGGGGTAGAAACATGGATGGGGGCATCAAATATATCACATATCATATCAAATCCCAAGGCAAACTGAACGGACACATAAGAATAAGTAGAACCCTTATCAATAACACATTAGCCATTCGATCACAGACAAAAATGGTACACATGATCACTGCGTCAGAATACTCTGCCTCGCTCTTGCCTAGAAAGGCGTAAGACTAAGCCTGGCCAGCTTGACGGGCGACTTCCCTGCCTGGCTTCACTGTACCTCTACCTACGTTACCATTTCCCCAACCTCCACGACCTCGCTGATTTCCTCCTCTCCGACCTTGTGGACCTCCTCGTCCACTATTACTATTTCTCGCGAGTACCACTACTCTAGTCTGCTATTGTGCAGGGTCCAACATGCGTGGGTGGGGGAAAATCTCTCCTCATATGCCCATGTTCTACACAATTATAATAAGTGCGATCAAATGATGGCCTGTTACCCGCCGAAGGTGTGGTTCCCTAGCTATCTCGAATCAAATTTTGAGGTGGAGTTCCCGAGTAATTACCTGTTGAAACGGGCATAGCAGACTGAATTGGCTAGGTTGCAAGTGTCACTCTTTCTGAACCTCTGGAGTAGGAACCCTAAAAGTTATCGGTGCTCTTAGCTTTCTTAGCCAACACCTTAGCCTGCCCATCACGCCTCACTCCTTCCACTTTCTTCACAATAACCGGTACCTCATTAAAAATTTTCCCTGAAGAATTCATGTGCACATACAATGCCTAAAAGTTAGAGTTAGGTCCCTTGACGAATAGACAGATCTTCTCTTTCTTAGTTGTGACCAACTGCATAGCTTATCTAGACTAAGCATGGAACCTAGCCTCATAAGTAGCTACAAACATACCACCCTGCTCTAAAGCCATGAATTCATCCTTCTTGCAATCTCTCAAGGTACGGGACACATACTTCTCCAAGAATAGAGCATGAAACTGGGTCAAAGTGCGTGGGGGTAGAATTGACGATCTGCATTCCGCATATGCTCTCCACCACTGCTTAGCCTCACCCTCAAGTTGGAAAGTCACAAACTATACTCCATGCTGGTGCACAATACCTAACTTTTGCAGCCTCTCATAACAATCTAAGATGAACTCATAGGCATCCTCACTCTCAGAACCATGGAATACCGGTGGCTTCAACTTAAGAAACTTAGTCAACATTTCATACTCGTTACTAGTCATCACAGGATAGAACAAAGCACAGAAAAAGGCATCACTACCTACGGTTCCACCCACCTTGGAGACAACAATAGCAATAAGGGGATTGGCGGGAGTTTGAGTTGCTTGAGCTGTGGGAAAAACTCCAGTACCGACCAATCCTTTTAGGAAAGACATAATCTGTTGAGCTAAAACTGGGTCTAAGGGAGGGATACATGTAGTCTCAGCCTGTACCTCTTCCACTTGTCCAACAGCCTCCTCATTCTCAACCTTAACATTCTCCTCTATCTATACATGATACGCATGAGGGACCTCATTTACTGGAGCATTCTCAACCGGGTCTCCAACCCTAGCGGGTTCTACTCTTTCTCTTCCCTTTCCCTCTGCTCTCCCTCTACCCCTGCCTCGACCGCGACCTCTCACTTCGGATTCCTCAGCTGGCTCGTTGACGGGAGTTGCGGGCCTGACATTGCTGAACCTAGTGTTAACCATCTGCGGACAAAAGAGTGAAGGAGGTTAGATACCAATTGGAACCAAGTTATAGCATGAAAGGAGACAAGATGAAACAAAGAGATTTCCTAAAGTCCTACAGTCTCTCGAAGAAAAGTACAGACGTCTTCGTACCATTCCGCAAGACTCTGCTAGACTCATTTTGGTACACCGATATCAATGAACATAGGGCTCTTATACAAACTTTGTCACGACCTAGAACATCGTGATTGGCACCCACACCAACCCTCCGGTGGGAGAACTAATAATACTAATCAACTAACCCAAGAACTAAGCATTTAAAGATACGGAACCAGGTTTAAATGCAGAAATAAAATGGAGTCCCCATAAACTCGGAAAGTATAACAACTCATTATTAAAATATTGCAGAAAACACCCTTAGAATCTGAAAGTCAATGTACCAAAACTCTAAAGTTCAACAATTCAAAGCAAAGAGGGCACAACCCAGAACTACGTAAACGAATATCTAACTAGAAAGTCTGAGTTCAAAAAGAGTGGACTAAAACATAGAGAACTCATGGTAGCCTCGAAGAGTTGGCTCACCTTTTAATTCGATCTCGATCAGTGTACTCCTAAATGAGGTGAGCCAGTAGCCGCCTGAAGATGTCCTGTACTCAACAAATAAAGAGCAAGTGTAGTATCAGTATACAACCACAGTGTACTGGTAGGATAACACGGCTATGTTAGTAATAGAACATACATAAGCAGCCACAACATAGTAAACATGACATGCACAGAATATAAACACATCTATCGATTATCAATCATGAACAACTTACAATTCTACATTCTCATACATGCCCTTAGTATTCATAACATAAGATAAAAGAATAATGAAGAGTAAAAGAACATTTTCAAAGTCTTAAGAAATTTTTCGTAAAAGTAGCACGGAAGTCTAAACTTATCTCATAATGCCATCTATTACAATAAGAGTCTCAAAATTGGGTCACAACCCTTACCAACATAATTCTCAAATGAAAATACTAGAATAAGAAACTAGAAGATCATCATCCGTCCTCGAACCATGAGGACTCACCAATAGCTAGAAGAATAGTCAATCCAAGCTTTGAACAATAGAAGAAGCACACCTCAATAACCGGAACCTACACTTATAGAAATGTAGAAGAAATATGGGTTAGTACAAAAATGTACTAAGTATGGTAGACATGCAAGAAATCATTGAAATATGCTAAAAATGACATTTTGGTTGAAAACCATGCATTTTACCAAGTTTGAACTGAGCATGCATAAATCGGAATCATAAGTCATAAACCATATCAAAAATACATAAATCATTATTTCAAAGTTGCAACATATCATAAATACTCTAAAGGTCTACTTGTGCAATGCATGATTAAAGTCCCATACCCCTACTCATACTAAGTAAATTTCTTCAGTAGCTATGGTCTATATATCATCTTCTTGTTCCTATTAACCTATTAGGGAATTAGACGTAACCGACATAGACCATCTGAGCTAACATGGAATCCGAGGTCAACCCCACACTGAAAAAGGGTTGTCCTACTTACCTAAGGTAGAACCAAACTCTTAGCTTATGTGGATCCACTAGCTAAAGACCTATGTGGGCACATAGTTTTTAGGATAAGGAGATTGCTTTGAGAAACCCGCCCTCTACTAACGGAGGAGCTTCCATCTCATAAGACTTCCTCTAGAAACCCGCCCTCTACTAACGGAGGAGCTTTCATATCATTGTCAATATTCATTCAGTACTAATCATAATCCCATTTGAGTTCACATTAAGTCTTGACTCAAGTTCATAATAGTGGTAGAATGTCTTGACAATCTATCCAACAAAAAGATACTGTGACTCCTAGATTCATATGGTGAAACTAGTCTTCCAACCTTGGATTCATCATATGTGACAAACCTTTTACATCATATCATACTCATACATAAATGTGTTCATAAGGATAAAAACTCAACACAACAACAACTAGATCATAAACATATTCACTTTACTCTCAAAGTATTCTTGTGGCCCTTACACAGCCCTCATAATCATGTATAATCAACATGATTTCCCTTCCAAGCCACAACCCATCACCATATCCACAACTACTAAAATAGACATAATTGATAGCATGATTCAAGTAACCCAACTATAATAAGCATAATATCATATTGTAACAACCCGTAAATCTAGTAGGACCAAGCTAGAGTCTAATGGAAACTAGTAGATGAAACTAGAGCCTAACGTGTGAGCTTTTTAGTTTTATGTTTTGGTTTTAGGTTGCATATTAACTTCCCGAGCTTAGGTTGAAGTGTCTAGGGGTTAAAACTCAAGGTAAAACTACTCAAGGACCACCATAGAGATCCTTGAGGAGGACCTTAAAGCCTAACCCAAAGACCCCAAAGAAAACGAAAACTGCCCAAAATAAAGTGACCTACGAAAGGAGGTCCATGCCCTGTAGGTCCATCCACGCCCCGTGGATGGCCTCTGTATGTCAAGTCCCCCAAAGCCATGTATCAGACACAAAACAAAAGAGGAAAGCACAGGACGTGAACCCATCCACGGTCCGTGGATGGGGGTCCGTCGATTGCACCTATGTGCTGTCAAAATCAGCCAAGTTGAAGGGTAGGTTAGTAAATTCCTCCCTTGGTTAGTTTAGTTCATGGACGGATATTATTGGTTTAGTAAAATATTTTAAGGGTTTTTAAAGTATTAAAACTCTTTTGCAACTCATTATTTCAAAATCCAACAATCAAAACCTCCCTCCCCTCCAAAAGTTCTCTTTAGAAACCTCCATTGGAGGTGAAGGATCCAAGCTTCCAAGGTCAAGATTTCATATTTTTCAAGGGATTTTCGTGGGATTCTACACCTAAGGTATGGGAGTTCTTTATCCTTGGGAAGCTATTACCCAAGGAGCCCTTTCAAATGCTTTTTAATCAATTCTAGAATCTCAAATAAAGTTAGGGTTTCAACTCAACCCCATGGATTCCTTAAAAAGTTGTTATTAAAGGTTGAATTATGTTTTTTATTGATGATACTACTGATTTTATATTATTTAAACTTGAATTTCAAATAATCCATGAGTTTTCCCCAATCCTAGTTATGGCTTTTCTCTACATTATGAATGTTGTTGGATGTTGATCCAATTGATTGAATGTGGGTTGATTATGATGTACTTACTTGATATTAGTTTAAATCTACATGTATTCTTGATTTACCTAAGATTATAGGGTCAAATTGATGTAGCCTAGGGGTATGTCATGAAAGAGGCAAATTGAGGGTTTAGATGTGACCTTCTAAAATTGATGAATTGCCTTAGATTAGATCACCTAAACATGAATTTCTTATGAGTGAATCTTGTAGACATGAATGAACTTGATTAGGTATTACATGATGAAGCATGGTTGAGTAGTATTAGGATTTAGTTTACTTGATGCTATATGACTATAATTGAGTAGGAATGAAGCATATGGTTAGTCTACCTTGAGTGTTGGGTTTACATGATGACCATATGAGGTGTTTCTTGAGAGTAATGCTCATAATATGAAGATGGCTCCTAAGTCTTTAAAGGTTAAAGCTAAAGTGAATGAACTATGAATATTAAGGCTTTAAAGAAGAAATCTATTGTGCATGTTGAAATGTATAAGGTACTATTGTGGAAGGACTTTACCCACATGACCTACAATATGAGTATATGAGATTATTGATGCTTATCATGACCAATGACACTAACCTACGATTCGAGTGTCTACGATCGTCGATAATATAAATAACCCAACCAAGGGTTGGGGTCGTGTCCCAAGGGAGTGGTAGTGAAAATAGTAGTTAGGCTAGAATTTTGTTCTAGTTAGCTGTAGTTTGAGAAATTATCGAATAAAAACAAGTAAAATTCAAGTGGGTGACACCAAAGTGTCAAATATCAAAAGTGTTTTTTGTCAAAAGTAGCTAAAATAACAAAAATAAAGAGAAAATCAAGTATGGGGAAAAGTTCTTGGGGTGTGACTGCAATATATATTTATATGAATCGTTGGGTACATGCTTTCAATAGGAAATTTGCAAGATAATAGTGACTAAGCTAAGCTTTAGATAGAAATAAGTTCCCTCTCGGGCAACTTACCCCGTTTCAAATGGGTTCCTCTCGGACACCCATTTGTCGCATGAAGGCCAGCCTACGCCTTACCCCACTCACTCTCTCGAGCCGAGTGTTAGGATATGGAACTAGGGCTCACCCTCTCGGGATGAACCTTTTGTCGACCCACTCCTTAGGCCATCAGTCTAGCGGTCTTGGTTTTGCGACCTCTCTCTCTCTCGCAAGCCGAAAAACACATGGATGGTTTTGTATTTGCAACTACAAACCCATTAAATTAAAGCACAACCACTAGGTGAAATCACCATTAAAATACATCTAACCTATCAGCAAGCAAGACCCAATAATAATATCAACACATATTCACTAAATCACACCCCAAGAATGGGGGTTTTAGCCACACATCAAGAAATAAGCAATTACACCTAAAATGATAACGAATTCAAAATGGGTATAAGAAATTAAACCTTGATTTAAGCAAAGGAACAAGAATAGAGAAGACCCACTTCCAACTTGGGGAAGATGAACTTCTTTCTTCAAGTCTCCCAAAAACCGTCTCCAAACTTGAGAGAAAAATGCAAAAGCTAATATTCTATGTCTCAATATTACAATAATGTTTGGATCCCTAAAACTGAGATTAAACTAGTAATTATAATTTTTCAAAAAATGTGCTTTAGTGGATCCTTCGATGGCATTAGTCGGAATCGCTGATCAACTCGGCAATTCACCCATCGGTAGTGTTCATCACCATCCATCACTTCCTTCAACATCATCGTTCTTTGGTCCATTGAGCGATGAGGTACTGCTTCGTGGAACTACTCGGCGATGCACCGACTGCTCTTTTATTCGCAGATTTGATCCTTTTCTTCAGAGCTCAGCACACTAGAATAAAAGGTGAAGTGAGACCCTTCGGCGACTCACAAAGTGGACTCGGCGATCCTCAGGCCTTCATCTTCTCGTTCTTTTCAGCATTTTTGTTTCTTTTTACGCCTAAGTGTCCACGCTTCCACTAAAACTTTAAATACCTGAAACTTAAGTGCTTTCATAAGATATTTAGACTAAATAAGCATTTGAGGACATAATTTCTATTAAAATATATCCCTAAATGAGTCCAATTTGTGGACTCATCTCTTATATATGCACATGAATGAACTATTTGAGTTATGATTATATACATGTCTATTATGATAAATGCTAAATGTGTTGATTTACATGCTCTATGATCCTTGAATGCAATATATGTGAATAATGCATGATGGTGATATTATGTACATACTTATGAACACTTTGAGAGGGAAGTGTCTATGATGATAATGTTTTTGTTGTGTCATTGCAAGGACAATTATACACACACTCCATGCATAAACATGATCATCATGTATCAATGGTGTTGATTGAAAGTATAATTCTCATATGCACCTTTACACAATATTATGCATGAAATGTACATAACCATGTTGATCCTATTGTGTTGATTGAAAGTCCATTCTCATGAGAACACATGATCTTGGTGTGAAAGTTATTCTCACATACTAATAATGATTCTAAGGTTGAAAGTCCAATTCTCACCTTTAATGAATCTATGAGCTATTTTATGAATTGTATTGAATGAAAGGTAGAGCACTCCTTCACACATGTAAATACAATTCAAGACTAATGACATATAATTTGGGAAATAATGCTTAGCACCGAGTGGATATGGAAAATGAGGAAAAGGCCCTTCCGTCAATGCAATAAGTTGGGTCACCTAAAGTAAACTCATGAGATGGAAGCCCCTTCACCAATGCAATAGGGCGGTTTTCTAGAAGCCATATCCCTATCCCATAACTATGTACCCACATAGGTCTCTTTAACTAGTGGATCCACCTTATAGCTATACATTTAGTTCTACCTTAGTCAAGTAGGACACCTTCTTTTGGTGTGGGGTTACATGACACCGGATTCCATGTAGCTCACATGGTCTATGTCGCTTATGGCTACTTTTCCCTATATAATAAAGATATTGAATGAAACATGAACTCTACTATGACTTCTTTGTGAGTCTTACTTAGTAGGAGTGGAGGTATGGGACTTCACTTTTACATTGCACAAGTAGACTTAGTAGGATTTCATGGGATGGTTCCTTTATATTATGATGAGATTTGAATGCATGCATGTGTGTTGAATAGATAATGTACATGACTATTTCGTTATTTAGGGCTATGGCTTATAATGAGGTCTAAGAATGAAGTGCATAACTAAGGTAGATTCAAAGGAGAAATTAGTAGGGTTGGTATTATGAGATGCCAACCATACATTGCACAAGTGTTTCTTAGGGGTTGCTTAGGTTATAATTACTTCATGATGAGATGATCTTGGTATTTGAATTTGTATTCTTTTGTGATTGGAGTCTATGTATTGGGAAGATTAGGATGTGTATTATATTGATGATGGAGACTATGCTTGTTATTATAATGATATCTCTCATGTTATAGTGAAATGTATGTGAGTTGCCTTATTGGTTGCACTGTTTCAAAGATGATGTTCAAAAATGGCATATAGCATGATTTCAAATAAAATGTCCCTTTTTATGCATGTTTTAATGGTTTTGTGCATGGCTTTCATAGTTAGTACTTTTATGTGCTAACCCCATCTTTCTACATTTTCTATAAGTGTAGGCTTTGGAGATATTAGATTCCATCCTTGTGGCTAGGTTCATAGGAGACCAAGAAGAAGAAGAATGTTGATGAGTCCTCATTGTAATCGAGGGCTCAACCATATGTTCCTTATGTCTTTTGTCACACTCCAACCCTAGGTGAGGCGGACAAGTACCGTATGAACACATGCTTTACAAGTGACCTATGATGAGAAACTAAACTACTATGCCAATAGATTTACTAATGAGAAGTTTCGTATACAATACATGTCGACTAGGTGAACCGATACATGTGACAGGTGAAACTATGAATACAGATGATAGCTTTACAATGTCTACAAAGCCTCTATTGGAATCCATGATTGTACTACTAGGAAAATACACATAGTAAAGACTTGGCAAAGCCCCAAATCAACCTGGAGCTTACCAGCAACCGTTGAGTATCATGTGCTTCTATTGGGGAGATCTATTAGTTGAGTACTTGTACCTGCAGCATAAAATGCAATGCCCCCATAAGGTACGTCAGTAGGAAAAAATGTACTGAAAATGTAAGGCATAATACAACCATATGTAAAATGAATGCTCAAGTGAAACCAAATACCAATAGATAAGGATTAGAGACCACGTTTGCTTAAACTTGTGGAATCGTGTATGTTACATTCTTTTCTTTACTTTACTGTACGTTAAAATCTTGATAAGGCATATGATACAAATGACCAGTTGATCAGTGGTAGAAGAGGATGACCCATGCTAGGCATTTTAACCCCTGGGATGCTGTCCTCATAATTCCACAAATTGGGATCGACCCATGCTAGGCTTCCGCCCCTGAACTGCCACCCTTCTATACCAATTGGGATCGGCCCATGCTAGGCTTTCACCCCTGAGCTGCCACCCTTCTATACCAATTGGGATCGACCCATGCTTGGCTTTTGCCCCTGGGCTGCCTCCCACAATTATATAGATTGTTTCACTTAGATTCTTTAATCTTTGAGATTGTTGTTTTGATGTTCATAACTCTTTAGATATTGTTCTTTTGATGATCATAACTCTTTTGCGATTGTTGTTTTGGTGGTCATAATCGTTGTTGATATTTGGAACTATGGACCAGTAGTAGAAGACAGACGAATATGGACTTTCGATAAAGACAATGACGTGGGAAGCAAATCTGACACCAACGTAATACTTAGGAGCTTATATGACTCAGTGAGCATTTGAACTCTATATGATAGCCAAATAAACACTAACTAATATCAAATACAAGGTATACGATCCAAGGGAGAATGTGGACAGATTCAACTTAAGGACGAATACATATTCCAAGTAATTACATATAAAATGTACAATAGAGCAAGTAGGGATCTTGTGAGGTAACAGTATAGTCTAACACAATGGGAGTAATAACCAATAAAGGAAACATATGAACATGTGAAAACATGACATGTATGATGGAATAGACAATTGAAGCAAGTTGGCAAGATATGGGCAGATTGTATATCGAACATATAAACATATGTACCATGTGTAATCTAGGATCATTTTGACTTATATAAGGGGAATACGTGCCAAGGGTACTTTAATGATGAAATAAGTTTAAACCTTGCATGCTAATACTTGGTAGAGTAAGCACATACATTTAGTAATAAACTTATATTAGAGTACTCACTTTAACTCTCTAGGGAGTAGGAACTGCAACTATGGATCAATCACTACCAAGGGCACTTAAAAAGCTTACTTTGTAACACAAATGTTGGATTGATGCCAAAGAAATAGGAAATCAAATAGCCTTACATACTTGCTGCACAACATTGGATATTACAATGAGTTAACTGTCTTCCTTTCAGATTATTTATCTACAATGGAGTAAATAATAAAACTAGCATTAGTAGTTGATCAACATGTTTGGGCTACTTCATAAGACTGAAACAGTAATTGGCAGTATATCTATAATTCATCCCATCAAGAGTGTTCTTCCCATCCATTCTCCTCTAAAAAAAATTAATATACTATACACCCTTCTTATAAAGTCCTCCGAAATTCCTCGGGTTTCATCACGTCTGGAAAACAATATTAAAGGAATGGCAGGAAGTAAGCTCATGCATCATTCAATTAAGTGGTCCTCTAACTAGTTCCCATGACTTCTCTGCACTTGTCCAGCCAGACCCCCTTATTTTATGATACACGAAAGAGTCCCTAAGCATCACAATGTAGAAGTAACAATATGAACTCACGGCTTCCGATCAACATTATGATACACGAAAGAGTCCCTAAGCATCACAATGTAGAAGTAACAATATGAACTCACGGCTTCTGATCAACACCCCATGAGTTCCAACTAACTTTACATTTAAGATGCTCAGAACGGGCTCACAATCAAAATTTAAGGGGGCTCCACTCTATGGCTGTCCCAACATGCACATCCTTCCTGAAAAAACCAAGCCCACACCATATAGAGGCAACACTCCTCAGTTCATTAACACATACAAACTTTCACAAACAATGCAAGAACAAGAGAGGGATGAATATTTTCATAGCTTACCTTGCTAGAAAGAAACCTCACTTGCTTAGCTTGGATTCTTCAAGCTTTAGGTTGTCCTCTCCCCCTCACCTTGATGTTAAATCAGATTATTCACTTGAATTCCTTAAGATGGGAGATGTTTCTACCAACTTGTACTTTAAAAACACCTGTTTCCTTCAGACTCTACAAACTTGTACTTTAAAAACACCTATTTCCTTCATATTTTAATGGTGAAGCTGTAGACCAGAACTCTTGGAGCTTCTATGGCTTTCCTTGGGAGTAATTTTCTGGAGAATAATTGATGGAAGAGATGTGATGAGCTTGAGTGCTTTATAAGTGCCTTTTGGACGTTTTAACTTCATAAAATGGAGAAATAATATGGTCCTTCACTTTAAGCAGGCAGGTGCATCACCTCCTCAAGTTCTGCCACAAGTTTTTAAGTAGGTGCATCACCTTCTTTCCCTTTTCACTTAAAATGTAGTCCACTTATTCTAAGTAGGTGCATCACCTACTTTCCCCTTTTAATTAAAATTC
Source organism: Solanum tuberosum (assembly GCF_000226075.1). Classification (NCBI taxonomy): domain Eukaryota; kingdom Viridiplantae; phylum Streptophyta; class Magnoliopsida; order Solanales; family Solanaceae; genus Solanum; species Solanum tuberosum. The sequence continues at coordinate 1,661,511 of NW_006238984.1, read as the reverse complement.
AGTCCACTAATTCTAAGTTGGTGCGTCACCTACTTGCCCCTTTAAACTTAAAATTCAGTCCACTAATTCTAATTAGGTGCATCACCTACTATCATAGTTTAGTCAAGCAAGCACCTCACTTATTTTTACACCATTTTCCCAATCTTAGATTCTTTACAAGACCGTAGCACTAATACGCACTTAACCACTTTGACTTTTACATCGAATACCACATTTCCCGAGTTTGAATTATTTTTGAGTTCACTTAGTCGTATATGTGTTGGAAGGCACGGAGTATTACAACTTTAAACCTATTCTATTGTCACTAGTCGCATAGGAAACCGAATCCATAACTATACCACAAGGCAATTTATAAGCGTCATATACATAGAACTAGTACACGTAGAATATGGGGTGTTACATCCTCCCCCCCTTATGATCATTCGTCCCCGAATGATAACTGTAGTTGATAACTGGTTCTTGGAATTTCATTTGGAGATTTGCAAGAGTTTTCTTTGTAAGTAGGACTATCCAAAATCTATAGACTAACCTAAAACACGTATAGTCAAGCCTCGCGGGACGTCTAAATAGATCTGGTTTATGAATAAGAATATGACAAATTAAACCTCGTTCTTGACCATGTAATCCACTGAAGACACACAAGTAGAACTCATACTAATAAGGAATTTAATATACCTAAACACAAGACATGCAAATGACATATCAAATGAACAAATGCTAGTAGGACTTATGATCATATAAGGGGACCATAAGATCTCACATCTTTATGCTGATGTTTAGAATGAGGAGGAGTATTTATGATCTCGACCATCATCTATTTCCAAGTATCTTTTGTTATATTCTAGGCCTTCCACGATACTTCAATGAAGGTTACACCTTTTGTGCTTAGCTTCCGGCTAACATCAAGAATAACTATAGTATCTCCCAATTTTTTTTATATGGAACGGACACATAAAATCATAGGCCTAACCTATCGGGGCTGTACTTTTCCTCTCTTTTATCTTATGACGCTTTTTCAGAGATGAGTCTTATAAGAACACATAGCTATTAATATAAACTCTAAAGTTTTATGCTGTACATTCGGATAAGGCATTATGCTAAGTTATTTATCTATGGTTGTGATAAAACTTACATATATGCCCAACCTTTTCTGGTCAAAATCTTCACTACCTAATGATACAAGGAAACATTTTCCCAGGATGTTCAAAACTCAAGTCGATAAGCACAGAGGGGCATAGTATACGGATAAATAAGTCACATTGGGTTGACACACATGCAGACTAGCACAAACGGGAGTGCATAATATATTGGCATTTAGCTATAGAAATATATGGTGTACGCGCGCATATGGTTCATACGGTAGAGTGTGGGTGAATGAACTATAAGCAATATAGGAAGTGGACTAGATGAGCACATGATGCATGAGTACTAAAGCTACGAAATATATATTACGTAAGTAGACTATACACGGAACAAAAATCACATTGAGCAAGTGCGTTATATCACATGGATAGGTGGACTAACATGTCAATAAGTACTCATATGAAACATGAGAAAGTCAACACATGACACATGGCTAGAAAAGCTATAAGGCCT
>NW_006238984.1:1640810-1659444 GCF_000226075.1 Solanum tuberosum | reverse complement strand
TTATAGGTGTTCTGATATTGGGACTAGGCTTTCATCTAGGTCAATATAAATACTACAATTAAGATAGAAAAAGAAATCCTCAATCGTTCATCTTTTGGAGTAGGAAGCTGAGGTCAACTTTCCCTTCATTACTAGCTTGTGTTATATCACACTCAATGTCTGGTGCCCTTTGAAGGTCGAAATAGAAAATAAGTAGTGAAGCTTGAACACACCATAAAACATGAACGCTAATAACAAGTAAATGTCAGGTACCTATAAAGTTATATCATTATTCATAACGTCTCAGAGTTAGCCGTTTTGCGCTTAACTAGATAGGTCTCGCCATACTAATAGATTTTTTTAATAACATGTGAGGGTGATCTGACTCTTTTCCAAAGCAAAGGTAGCGAATAAGAACAACAAGCATATGATCAATTTTTCCTCTTCCCTAACTGGACTATGATTGATGAATTACTGCAGGCATATATTAAATGAACCTGTAGTAGCTTTATTCAAATCGATGGAAGTCCATATATGTGTGTAATGCTCTACTTCTCTTTTGTATTAATTATATAGATGAACTAGGTCCATGTATCTTCTCTCTAGGTAACCTTTCTATTCCCCTCTTTTTCTTGTTATCAAGACCAAATATCAAGACTTGAATCACTACTAAATGACTTTTCTGATACCTTATTCTTGCCTCTTACTCTTAGCAATCACTCTTTCATAGCCACCTATCTCACTCCTCTATAGCATCCTCATATCACCCCTATTCCTATGTTTAGGGGGTTTGACATGTCCCATCTCTTTCTAACTAGAAAATCTACGTACATATTCGGCCCGTGTCATTCAAGCTTCATTCTCACATGCTTCCTATCTAACAAGTACCTTTAAATCAAAATTAGTAACTTCATGTACTCCAATCCCACTATGTACAACCTAACTAATCACAACTTAGGTCAAACTAATCAATTTTCCTTTTGTTAACCTTACCCCTTTAGTCACATACTAATCGTCTATAGCCAAAACGTAGGTTATAGTAGGAACTACCATACATATATCATTTGCAGCATTTGGCAAAATTATCCCTAAGTTTTATACCCATGAATAGAATACAAATGTTATTAGTACTTATTCAGGGTGGTTGGCACATACCATATAAAAAGCAAACTATTAACATATTCTTAGGATGGTGAGAATTTGGGCCTTGACAGCCAATTAGGTACCTCTCTAGTAACACAATAGCATTGATACATTCACCTTTCGAATTGTGCCACTGCCCTTTTCCCACTAAAAGAAACTGGTTCAACAACATCAATTTTGAGTACATGTGTAAAGCTGGAAATTATGTGTCTCATAGACTAAGAATGAGTGTCCTATATAGAATCAGATCCTATAAATATGGAGGAAATATAGCACTCAAGAATTGGTTACATCCTTCTAAGAAGATGTGTTTTGAAATGCTACAGCGCATATATGTAACTTGGTAACCCATCATTTTTTTAAGCATATACTATATCTTTATCAATTGAACCAACGTGATACAAATGGTACAAATGCAACTTTAGATGCAGATAACATAAATGCTTTTACATACATTGTGGAGTGGGATGGTCTAATAAAATGAACTCAATCTAGTTTGTTGACATTTTAGCTAGTATTACCCTTAACCATAGTAAGTATAATATGAATAACATAATTAGGTTAAAGTGGAAATTGACTTCTTAGTTTCGCTCTATCGCACAATCTGGATTATGAAGGAAGGTAACATTTCCTAAATGTCCAAGCAGCCCCCTAATAATAAATGTGGCGCGCAACACATTCATAAGTAAGGTTCTACAAGACACGGCTTTGTAGACTCCCTAGGACGAACTGCTCTGATACAACTTTTGTCACACCCCAACCCTAGGTGAGGCGGACAAGTACCACATGAACACATGCTTTACAAGTGACCTATGATGCGAAAGTAAAAAACAATGCAAATAGATTTACTAATGAGAAGTTTCATATATAATACATGTGGACTAGCTGAACCGATACCTGTGACAAGTGAAACTATGAATACAAATGATAGCTTTACAATGTCTACAAAGCCTCTATTGGAATCCATGATTGTACAACTAGGAAAATATGCATAGTCAAGACTCGGCAAATCCCCAAATTAACCTAGAGCTCACTAGCAACCGCTAAGTATCATGTGCTTCTATTGGGGAGATCTATTAGTTGAGTACTTGTACCTGCAGCATGAAATGCAAAGTCCCTATAAGGTACGTCAGTACAAAATAATGTACTGAATATGTAAGGCATAATACAACCATATGTAAAATGAAATCTCAAGTAAAACCAAATACCAATAGATAAGGATTAGAGACCACCTTTGCTTATACTTGTGGAATCGTGTATGTTACATTCTTTTCTTTACTTTCTTGTACGTTAAAATCTTGATAAGGCATATGATACAAATGACCAACTGATCAGTGGTAGTAGAGAATGACCCATTCTAGGCATTTTAACTCCTGGGATGCTGTCCTCATAATTCCACAAATTGGGATCGACCCATGCTAGGCTTCCGCCCCTGAGCTGCCACCCTTCTATACCAATTGGGATTGGCCCATGCTAGGCTTTCACCCCTAAGCTTCCACCCTTCTATACCAATTGGGATCGACCCATGCTAGGCATTTGCCCCTGGGCTGCCACCCACAATTATATAGATTGCTTCACTTAGATTCTTTAATCTTTGATATTGTTGTTTTGATGTTCATAACTCTTTAGATATTGTTCTTTTGATGATCATAACTCTTTTGAGATTGTTGTTTTGGTGGTCATAATCGTTGTTGAGATTTTGGAACTATGGACCAATAGTAGAAGACATACTAATATGGACTTAGGATAATGACAATGACGTGGGAAGCAAATTTGACACCAACGTAATACTTAGGACCTTATATGACTCAGTGAGCATTTTGACATCTCAAATTGAAGCACAAATCAAGTGAAGACATTTTTTCATTCAGCCAAGAGATTTGAACTCTATATGATAGCCAAATACTCACTAACTAATATCAAATACAAGGTATACGATCCAAGGGAGAATGTGGACAGATTCAACTTAAGGACGGATACATATTCCAAGTAATTACATATAAAATGTACAATAGAGCAGGTAAGGATCTTGTGAGGTAACATTATAGTCTAACACAATGGGAGTAATAACCAATAAAGGAAACATATGAACATGTGAAAAGATGACATATATGATGGAATAGACAATTGAAGAAAGTTGGCAAGATATGGGCAGATTGTATATCCAACATATAAACATATGTACCATGTGTAATCTAGGATCATTTTGACTTATATAAGGGGAATACGTGCCAAGGGTACTTTGATGATGAAATAAGTTTAAACCTTGCATGCTAATACTTGGTAGAGTAAGCACATACATTTAGTAATAAACTCATATTAGAGTACTCACTTTAATTCTCTAGGGAGTACGAATTGCAACTATGGATCAATAACTACCAAGGGCACTTAGAAAGCTTACCTTGTATTACAAATGTTGGATTCATGCCAAAGAAATAGGAAATCGAATAGCCTTACATACCTGCTGCACAACATTGGATAATACAATGAGTTAACCATCTTCCTTTCAAATTATTTATCTACAATGGAGTAAATAATAAAACTAGAATTAGTAGTTGATCAACAAGTTTGGGCTACTTCATAAGACTGAAACAGTAATTGGCAGTATATCTATAATTCATCCTATCAAGAGTGTTCTTCCCATCCATTCTCCTCTAAAAAAAGTTAATATACTATACAACCTTCTTATAAGGTCCTCCGAAATTTCTCGTGTTTCATCACGTCTGGAAAACAATATTATAGGAATGGCAGGAAGTAACCTCAAGCATCATTCAATTAAGTGGTCCTCTAACCAGTTACCATGACTTCTCTGCACATGTCCAGCCAGACCCCCTTATTTTATGATACACAAACAGTCCCTAAGCATCACAATGTAGAAGTAACAGTATGAACTCACGGCTTCCGATCAACACCCCGTGAGTCCGTGGATGGGGGTCCGTTGATCGCACCTGTGTGTTGTCAAAATCTGCCAAGTTGAAGGGTAGGTTAGTAAATTCCTCCCTTGGTTAGCTTAGTTCATGGACGGTTATTATTGGTTTATTAACATATTTTAAGTGTTTTTAAAGTATTAAAACACTTTTACAACTCATTACTTCAAAACCGAAAAATCAAAACCTCCCCTCCCCTCCAAAAGTTCTCTCTCTAGAAACCTCCATTGGATGTGAAGGATCAAAGCTTCCAAGGTCAAGACTTCATCTTTTTTAACGGATTTTCGTGGGATTCTACACCTAAGGTATGGGAGTTCTTCATCCTTGGGAAGCTATCACCCAAGGTGCCCTTTCAGAAGCTTTTTAATCAATTCTAGAATCTCAAATAAAGCTAGGGTTTCAACTCAACCCCAAGGATTCCTTTAAAAGTTGTATTAAAGGTTGAATTATGTTTTTTATTGATGATACTACTGATTTTAGATGATTTTAAACATGAATTCCAAAGAATCCATGAGTTTTCCCCAATCCTAGCTATGGCTTTTCTCTACATTATGAATGTTGTTGGAAGTTGATTCAATTGATAGAATGTGGTTTGATTATGATGTAATTACTTTATATTAGTGTAAATCTACATGTATTCTTGATTAACCTAAGATACTAGGGTGAAATTAATGTAGCCTAGGGTTATGTCATGAAAGAGGCAAATTGAGGGTTTAGATGTGACCTTCTAAAATTGAGGAACTTCTTGATGAATTGCCTTAGATTAGATCACCTAAACATGAATTGCTTATGAGTGAATCTTGTAGACATGAATGAACTTTATTAGGTCTTACATGATGAATCATGGTTGAGTTGTATTGAGATTTAGTTTACTTGATGTTATATGACTATAATTGAATATGAATGAAGCATGTGGTTAGTATACCTTGAGTGTTGGGTTTACATGATGACCATGTGAGGTGTTGCTTGAGAATAATGCTCATAATATGAAGATGACTCCTAAGGCTTTAAAGGTAAAAGCTAAAGGGAATGAACTATGAATATTGAGGCTTTAAAGAAGAAATCTATTGTGCATGTTGAATTGTATAAGGTACTATTGTGGAAGTACTTTACCCACATGACCTACAATGTGAGCACATGAGCTTATACATGGAAATGAATGAACTATTTGAGTTATGATTATATACATGTCTATTATGATAAATGTTAGATGTGTTGATTTACATGGTCTATGATCCTTGAATGCAATATATGTGAATGATGCACGATTGTGATATTATGTACATACTTATGAACACTTTAAGAGGGAAGTGTCTATGATGATAATGTTGTTGTTGTGTCATTCCAAGGACAATTATACACACACTCCATGCATAAACATGATTATGATGTATCAATGGTGTTAATTGAAAGTATAGTTCTTATATGCACCTTTACACATTATTATGCATGAATGTACATAACCATGTTGATCATATTGTGTTGATTGAAAGTCCATTCTCATGAGAATACATGATCTTGGTGTGAAAGTTATTGTCACATAGTAATGATGATTCTAAGGTTGAAAGTCCAATTCTCACCTTTAATGATTCTATGAGCTATTTTATGAATTGTATTGAATGAAGGGTAGAGAACTCCTTCACACATGTAAATACAATTCAAGACTAATGGCGTATAATTTGGTAAATAATGCTTAGCACCGAGTGGATATGGAAAATGTGGAAAAGGCCCTACCGTCAATGCAATACGTTGGGTCACCTAAAGTGAACTCATGAGATGGAAGTCCCTCCGCCAATGCAATAGAGCGGGTTTCTAGAAGCAATATCCCTATCCCATAACTATGTGCCCACATAGGTCTCTTTAGCTAGTGGATCCACCTTATAGCTATACATTTAGTTCTACCTTAGGCAAGTAGGACACCTTTTTTTGGTGTGGGGTTATACGACACCGGATTCCATATAGTTCACATGGTCTATGTCGGTTATGGCTACTTTTCCCTATATAATAAAGATAATGAATGAGACATGAACTATATTATGACTTCTTGGTGAGTTTTGCTTAATAGGAGTGGGCGTATGGGATTTCACTTTTACATTGCACAAGTAGACTTAGTAGGATGTCATGGGATGGTTCTTTTTTATTATGATGAGATTTGAATGCATTCAGGTGTGTTGAATAGATAGTTATTATGAATGACTTTCCTTATAATTCAAGTAATGTACATGACTATTTCCTTATTTAGGGCTATTTATTATAATGAGGTCTAAGAATGAAGTGCATAACTAAGGTAGCTTCAAAGGAGTACTTAGTAGGGTTGGTATTATGAGATGCCAACCATACATTGCAAAAGTGTTTCTTAGGGGTTGCTTATGTGATGATTACTTCATGATGAGATGATCTTGGTAATTGACTTTGTATTCTTTTATGATTTGAGGCTATGTATTGGGAAGATTGGGATGTGTATTATAACGATGTTGGAGACTATGCTTGTTATTATAATGATATCTCTCATGTTATAATGAAATGTATATGAGTTGCCTTATTTGTTGCATTCTCCAACTATTTCAAAGATGATGTTAAAAAATGGCATATAGCATGATTTCATATGAAATGTCCTTTTTTATGCATGTTTTAATGGTTTTGTGCATGGCTTCCATACTTAGTACTTTTTGTGCTTACCCCATCTTTCTACATTTTCTATAAGTGTAGGCTTTGGAGATATTGGATTCCATCCTCGTGGCTAGGTTCATAGGAGATCAAGAAGAAGAAGATTAGGTAGTCCTCATTGTATTTGAGGGCTCAACCATATGTTCCATATCTCTTTACCTTTATGTTTTAGACTTTTTGTAAGGGTCGTGTCCTTAAAGTTGTATTCAAGTGTTTTAATTCAATAATATAGATGGTTTGAGACATAGTGTCGTAGATTCTCTTTCATTTTATAAGAGACTTTGATTATAAAGAATTTTTTAAAATTCCACTCTATTTTCCTATGTTTTCATTTTCATATATGCTATGAGGCTTGTATGCGACCCCTTTGGGGTCAAGTACACTATGTTACGTCTAGGGGGTACCCCTGGATCGTGACACATATAACTCCTTTTAGAATCAACAATTCATATCATAAGATCCACTTATGGGGAAATTAGGAATTACATGGGTTCTTGAGGGAATTCATCATAAATCAACAATAAATCATCAATTCCATCATAATTCATCCTAAATCAGCCATTAAAACTGTTTTGAGAAAGAACACACAAGATTGAAACCAAACCCTAACTTTGGAGAAGTTACTTGTTTTGAAATTGAATTTGAAGGGACTCCTTCGATGGAAATTATCCTAGGATGAAGACTACCATACCTTGGTAATGAATCTCCAATGAATTTGACTGAAATCCCCTTGAATCTTCAAGCCCTAGCTCCAATTCTACTCTTCTTCCTCTTTGGGTTTTAGAGAGAGAAATATTGTGAGGAAGATGAACTTTTGGTTTTGATTTGGGTATTTGGGAAAATGACTTTCTTTTAGCTGAATTTGACTTAAAAACAACTTATATAGTGACCCTAAACTTACCCAAAATAACCTCACTTTGATTGGACTTAAAAAGTAAAAGCCTAATTTACCCTTCATTAAGTGACCACGCTCAGGTGCCACGAGGGGCCCCATGAGATGTGGTCATGACCACGAGCCGTGGTCCCTCTCGTGGTCCTTGAGGCAGTGTCTAGGCATTTGGTGCCTAAAGATCCACACGCCCAAGGCATCCTCACGAGGGCTCCACGAGCCGTGGTCAGGACCACTGGTCATGGTCCCTCTCGTGGACCTTGAGGCAGTAGCTAAGCTACTTGGTCTCCACCTCCAAACACCCAACTCTTCTCCACGAGCCATGGTCTTCACCATGAACCGTGAAGTGGCAAGTGAAAGGGGATCCTATTTTGGGCAAATTTTGAGGAGTACACTGCCTAGGCTACCATGAGCCACACCACGATCCGTGGTCCCTTCCACGAGTCATGGAGGTTGTCATGGTCACTAAGACAGTGTCCTGGGGAGAGTAGACGGTTTTGGTCCTCTCACTTGGCCCTTTCCCTTAACTCTTGTTGTTAACCCTCATGTTTAGGCTCTAGTTTAACCTACTATATTTTGGAGTGTTACATTATCTCCCCCTTGGGAGCATTCATCCTCGAATGACGATCTAGACACCTTACGAAATTAAAGACTCACGACTAGCAGCCCATCATGCATGAAACATCAAAATAATACACAATTAAAAGGATGAGCATCAACTCCGTCTCAAAACATATTCAATGCAATTTCAAGGGAGTGGGAACTACATCTATCAACCCATTATGGATGAAATTCAACATTACTCATGTTCGTAGGAGGAGCTACCTTCTCCAACAAAAAAAATCATGCTCAACACAACATAATGGAGCCCATATGCAATTACTCTCAAAGGCATACTCAAGCATGTTCATTAACACATCTCATGACGTCAAATAGGCAACTCACACCAAATGCACAACAACATGAGGAACATAGATCATGGAAGCTCATTTTCTCACTAAACATGATTTTCATCAATAACATGCATAACATGAGGAAATCATGGAATAACTCATTTACGCATTTGACTCCCAAAACACTAAAACTCAAGAGAGACTACTTTACCTCAGGCTTGATTAGGAGTAGAAGGAAAGAGATGAGGGTATCAAGACTTCATATCTGCCTCGGCCTCCCAAGTAGCATCCTTAACTAGATGATTTCTCAATAAAACCTTAACGGAAGCTACTTCCTTGTTTCTCAATCTCTTGACTTGCCGGTCAAGGTTCTCTACCGGAACCTCTTCATATGAAAGGCTTTCATCAAATCCCAACCCTTCTAGCGGAATAATGGACATCGGGTCCCCAATACACTTTTTAAGCATAGAAACATGAAATATCGAGTGAACCGGGGCCAACACATTTGGCAAGTCCAATTCATAGGCAACATTCCCAATACGCTTCAAAATTTGATATGGGCCTACAAACCGGGGGGGACTAAGTTTTCCCTTTTTTCCAAACCTCATCACACCGTTCATGGGTGAGATTTTCAAATAAACGCAATCACCAATTTGAAATTCTAGCTCCCTTCTCCTCACATCGGAATAAGACTTTTGCCTACTTTGAGCTGTTTTCAACCTCTATCTAATGAGCCGAACTTTCTCAATAGCTTCATCAACCGATTCGGAGCCAATAAGAGCAATATCACCTACTTCAAACCAACCAACAGGCAACCTACATCTCCTACCATACAAAGCTTCAAAAAGAGCCATACCAATACTTGAGTGGTGACTATTATTATAGGCAAATTCTATCAACGGCAAGTGGTCATCCCAATCACCTTTGAAATCTGTAACACACGCCCTCAACATGTCTTCTAAAGTTTGAATGGTACGTTCCGCTTGACCATCCGTTTGAGGGTGGAAAGCGGTGCTAAGCTTCACCTTTTTACCAAGCCCTTTTTGGAATGAATTCCAAAAATGTGAATTAAATTGAGTACCCCGATCCGAAATGATGGACAAAGAAACTCCATGTAACTTCACTATCTCACTTATGTACAACTTGGCATAGTCTTCCGACGAGTGAGATACCTTAACGGGAATGAAGTAGGCTAATTTTGTCATTCTATCAACAATGACCCAAAAAGAATCATGTTGCCTTCGAGTACGAGGCAAACCCACAACAAAATCCATATTCACCTCCTCCCACTTCCAAGTGGGAATTGGTATATCTTGCAAAAATCCTCCGGCCTTCGGTGCTCAACCTTCACTTGTTGACAATTAGGACATTTGGCTACAAATTCTTCAATATCCTTTTTCATACCATTCCACCAATAAAGTTCCCGTAGATCACGGTACATCTTGGTGTCTCCAGGATGAATGGAGTATCTAGAACCATGACCCTCTTCTAAAATTTGCTCCCTCAACCCATCCACATCCGGAACACACAAACGACCTTGGTACCTAAGTAACCCATCTCACCCTTGGGAGAAAGCCTCAACGAACTTGATGAGTACCAATTCTTTCAACTACATTAATAAAGGATCAAGATCTTGTGTAGACTTCACGTCTACCATAAAGGATTATTCAGAGCCACTATGAAGCGTGAAACCACCCTTAGGAGAATCTATTAGTTGGACACCTAGCCGAGCCAATCTATGCACTTCACGGACCAATTCCTTCTTCTCATCCTCTACATGAGCCACACTACCCATGGATAATCTACTCAGTGCATCCTCTACTACATTAGCTTTGTCAGGGTGGTAAAGGACACTCATGTCATAATTCTTCAAAAGTTATAACCACATTCTTTGTCGGAGATTCAAATCTTTTTGGGTAATCACATATTGAAAACTTTTGTGATCGGTGAAAATAACTACATGGACCCCATATAAGTAATGCCTCCATATTTTCAAGGCAAACACAACCGCCGATAATTAAAGATCATGGGTCGGTTAATTCTTCTCATGTAACTTAAGTTGCCTTGAAGCAAAGACAATCACCTTACCATGTTGCATGAGCACACACCCCAATCCCACTATAGAGGCGCCACAATAAACAACAAACCCATCGGTACCCTCCGGTAAGGTCAACACCGGAGTGAAATTAATCCTATCTTTCAACTCTAGGAAACTTTTCTCACAAGTCTCCGACCACTCAAACTTAGCTTTGTTTTGAGTCAAAGTCGTCAACAGAGAAGCAATGGAGAAAAACCCTCAACAAACCTCCTATAGTAACCGACCAAACCCAAGAAGCTTCTAATGTCAGAAGGATTTAAAGGTCTAGTTCAACTCTTGACCGCATTCATCTTCTTCGGATTTAAAGCCTTGCTAAATTTTGGAAAAAAGTTATTGGTCCTTAAGAACTTGCAATACTATTCTGAAATGGTCAACATGCTCATTCTCACTCCTTGAATAGATCAATATATCATCAATAAACACTATCACAAACATATCAAGATATTATCGGAACACTCTATTCATTAGGTCCATAAATACCGCCAGGGAATTTGTCAACCCAAATTACATAACCACAAATTCATAGTGACCATACCGGGTCCTAAAGACCGTCTTGGGAATATAAACCCCTCTCACCCTTAGTTGGTGATAACCCGAACGAAGATCAATTTTGGAGAAATAGCTAACCCCTTGGAGTAGATCAAACAAGTCATCGATTCTCGGAAGGGGTTACTTTTTCTTTATGGTCACTTTGTTCAATTGGCAGTAATCAATGCACATTCTAGGAGACTCATCCTTCTTTCTAACAAACAATACCGGATCACCCCAAGGACAGATACTTGGATAAATAAAACCCCTGTCTAGCAAATCCCTTAAATGTTCCTTCAACTCCTTTAACTCGGCTGGAGCCATTCTATAAGGAGTAATAGAGATAGGTTGCGTATCTGGCAAAAGATCAATGCCAAAATCTATTTCCCATTCAGGAGGAATACCGGGCATGTTATCGGGAAAAACTTCCAAAAATTCATTCACCACAAGGACCGACTCTAGAGAAGGGGTTTCAGACTCAACATCCATCACCCTAACAATATGGTAAATGCACCCTTTGGAGATCATTTTCCAAGCTTTGAGACAAGAAACAAATTGACCTCTAGGGATAGAATTTCCCCCTTTCAACTCTAGAATTGGCTCATTTGGAAATTGGAATTTGACAACCCAGGTCCTACAATCTATAGAGGCATAGCATGCATGCAACCAATCCATACCTAAAATTACATCAAAATCAAGCATGTCTAACTCTACCAAATCAACCAAGGTGACTTTATGAGACAATGAAATGGGACAACTTCTATAAACTCTTTTTGCCACTACCAAGTCACAAACCGGGGTAGAAACCGAAAAAGGTTCTAATAACACTTCGGGGAGTATTTCAGACTTCATGGATAGAAAATGTGTCACAAAAGATAAAGTAGCACCGGGATCTAACAAGGTATATACATCAATAGAAAAGACTCTTAACATACCGGTTACCACATTCTGGGAGATTTCTTGGTCATCTCGGGATCCAAGAGCATAAAACCAGTTTTGCTTTTGGACATTGGAGTTTGAACCGCTTGGAGGAGCTTGCTTGCCCTCTTTTGGCCTTGCCGCAAGTGTTGGAAAATATCTCATATTGTGGCCACTCTTTCCACAACCATAACACCTATCTGATCCAATTAAGCATTTGCCTTCATGTTTTCTACCACATTTTGCACAATTAGGCCTAGCAACATATGAACCACCACTATAGCCCCATTGAGGCTTAGGGTTAGGCACCCTATCATTATTGACCCTTGGGGGAGAATTAGAGGAGCCTTGGTTGGAGAACCTTTGCTTGAACCTTTGCCGACCTTGCCCATCAGACTTAGCATTGGAGAAATTCCCTTCATCTGTTCTAGGTCTCTTCACTTCCCTATTCTTGTTTGGAGTTTCTCATCCTCAATTTGTTGAGCATACACCATAAGACATGATATATCCATGTTATCATGAAGCATATCCAAACGACATTCTTTTATTTTTATTCTAGACACACCCGTCACGGGTGAACTCTCATATGATTTCAGGAGAAACTCATCGAGCTTATTCATCCCATTCAATCTTTGAATTGACGCGGCGCCTCAATCCAATTTCAGCTTTTTGAGTGCCCACATCGCTTTGTGCTCTAATTCTACAGGCAATGACAAGACTTACCATATACAAGTTGGTAGGGGGACATACCTATGGGAGTTTAGAATGCAGTGCGATAAGCTCATAGAGCATCATCAAGCATTTTTGACCAATCAGTTCTGTTGGCATTCACAGTCCTCGCAAGAATTCGCTCTATCTCTCTATTTGACACTTCAACTTTCCCACTAGACTGCTGATGATAAGGAGTTGCTACGCTGTGACAAACACCATACTTCTCAAGCAACGCCTTAAACAACTTATTACAAAAGTGAGAACATCCATCGCTGATAATTTCCCTTGGTGTACCAAATCTGGAGAAGATATTATTTTCCAGAAATGCGGTGATACTCTTTCCTTCATTGTTTGAAAGCGCAAATGCTTCCACCCATTTAGATACATAGTCGACCGCTACAAGAATATACTTCATCCCATTCGAACTCACAAACGGACCCATGAAGTCAAGACCCCAAAAACAATTCAATCACTAGTATCAAGTTCATTGGTAGTTCTTGCTTCCTTGAAATTCCTCTTTCTTGTTGAGAACGATCACAAGACTTGGCGAAGTCATGAGCATCTTGGTGGATAGTAATCCGGTAATAGCCTCAGTGCAAGATTTTATGACCAGTTCGGATACCACTATGGTGCCCACCAACAGGGGATGAATGACACTGTAGCGACCCTTTCAAAACGATACCACTACTTAAACAAGAAATGTAATTAAATACTTGCGACATTCTAAACCGATTAATGAGCGCATACTGATTTTAATCTAGTAGAGGGATTAGATTCATAACGAACTCCAACTTCTAAAAAAAAAATTAGCAAATAACAGACCAGATCTTCATGAATATATTAACCTCACACTCGAGGGTGAAATAACAAGAATATCACAAGCTTCCCAGTACCGAAATCAGCCGGCTCATGCTTCACACAACTTTCAAGACATATAGCAAATTAGTATATTACAAGACTTGGGTTTACACACCCAAAAAGATAAAAATGTATAACCATACTTATATTACAACCCATGGTGACATGACCAAATCAGCCCTCAAAATCTCATGTAAATATACAGCACAAAGATCATGTACAAGTCCCAAGGTTTATACAAACTATATATGCCTATATGCAAATCTGATCTTACTTAAGTCTTTCAAAATCTCCATCTTCAATGGCCAGCTTCAAGCATCATCGCGAATAGCCCCTACAATAGAAACAACTATCGCGAAGCATGTAGCTTAGTGGTGTAAAAACTATAGGTTTGGAGCCCTCAAATTCACCAAGTTATCATTCTCAAGTCAAGGGCAGCATAATTGAACATAATAAATAAATCAAGTAAACAATATATAAAGAGATCAAATTCGATATTTAAAGATCCAAATGTCAAGAATGCTCATAGCACAACTTTTCAAGAGATTCAATAACAAGGCTCACCCAATATATACAGCATGTCGTCACACCAAGCACGAGCAGGTATCAAGAAGGATCAACGCCCTACATCAAGAAGGGTCAAAACCAAATAATCAAGAGAACCAAGAACCATATTAAAAATGGCTTCCTAGTTCTTACTTAAAATGGACAACTTCTATTCTTAAGATGACTAAAATCCAGAGTCAAGATGGCAAATGATCCGAACCAAGAGGCATGCCAAGAGTGACGAAGTCACAGCCACAAGAAGGACAAAGTCCCAACAAGAGTGCCAAGTGATCAGACAATCCATACAAGTGGGCGAGTTACACAAGCGTCTTTAATGTATTAAAGAATACCAATACAACAATGCAAAGTGACAAGATGTAACTAAGGTACCAAGATACTTTCAGATATACCATCAGGTAAAAAGAGTACAAGTATAAGTTTATACACAAACCTCAGTTCTTTAGCACACAAACAGTCCAACAAAACTCCACAAGTCAAACCGTAGACCAAGCAGCGTATCAAAGTCTTCAAATTGTATACAAGAATATACAACCTTAAAAAATGAATTCAATAACTTATTTACTTTCTAGCAGCTCAATAATGATGACGTAAAATAGGGTTATCATCATAAGTAAGCCTAGCCTGTACAAATATGACTATGCTCCCAAAACAGTAAATTCTGGCCATCCTAGAGCCTCATGTCGCAACTAATATTTGAAATGACAAACGGCCAAACTGGACTGTATACTCTTCATGAAAGATGTAGGTACCTCTCTTAAGGTTGCAAAAAACCAATAATCACCGCAAAATGTATTTGGGATCAAAAGATATATTCAAAACACTAACAGTTGTCCATACAGGATTTCGAACTTCAGAATCTAGACAGAACTTGTCCTATGATGCGTCCCATATTTCGAATCCATAACAACCAAATTAGAGTTTAACATAAACATAAGAGTTGTACATATACGAATTATCTTTCCAAATCATATTTATTCACAGTAAACAGGGTTCTATAGAACGAGATATGCTTAAACTACTAAACGCTACCCAGCTCAAAAACAGGTTTTACTACTTACCAAAGAGAAGAGTGTACTCGATTTCCAGCCAAAAGGACCAAGATTTTCTCTTGTGATCTTGAAGAACAACAGGTTAGATAATGTTCTAAGGGACTTATACTTCAGCTGAGACGAATCTCCTAAGAGGAGGTGTCAAAATATAGTAACACAAGAGGTGTTTATCATATACACAGCTGTCCATAAAAGTTGACTGCCCAAATAATTGTGGGCTGCCCAAATGCATACATATACACCTATATATATATATATATCCTTCACCTCCTTTTAAAACTATACATACTTCTAATTAAAACATTAGGCAAATACCCCCATACAATAAATTAAATTATGATGACAATTATTTTAAGCAAGGTTGCAAATATAACATTATTTCAAGTTCCCAAAATGAGAATAAAACATATTGTAGTAATTAAGCAGTGGTTTATCGACATGCGACTCTTGTTAGCATTTTCGGGGTGTTACAACTCTCTCCCCCTTAAAGAAATTTCGTCTCGAAATTTACCTTACACTAGTCCCGGAACAAGTGCGGATATTGGGTTCTCATGTCTTCTTCTCTTTCCCACGTAACTTCTTTTCCAGAATGGTTCCGCCAAAGTACCTCCACTAAGGGAATTCTCTTGTTTCTAAGTTGCTTTACTTCTCGAGCTTGAATTAGAATAGGTTCTTCATTAAACGTCAAGCTAGGATTAACCTCAATAGATTCGACTGGAAGAACATGAGATGGATCAAAACGATATCTTCTAAGCATAGAAACATGGAAGACATTGTGGATCTTGTCTAACTAAAGTGGCAAAGCCAATTTATATGCAACTGGTCCAACCTTTTCAAGCATCTCATAAGGTCCAATAAATCGGGGTCTAAGCTTTCCTTTCTGGCCAATTCTTATAATCTTATTTCCATGGAGATACGTTTAAGAATACTTTATCTCCAACTTGATATTCAATGTCACGCCTTTTAAGATCAGTGTACGACTTTTGTCTATCCGCATAAATCTTTAGATGATCTTTGATAATTTTTACCTTGTCCTTTGTTTGTTGTACAATTTCAGGACTAACAAGTTCTCTTTCACCAACTTCACTCTAACAAAGAGGGGTCCGGCATTTTCTTTCGTATAAGGCTTCATGGGGAGGTATTTCAATACTCGATTGGTAATTGTTATTGTAAGCAAATTCAATCAAAGTCAAGTGTTTGTCCCAACTACCCTCAAACTCCATAATGCAAGCTCGAAACATGTCCTCCAAAATGTGTATCACTCTTTCCGACTGGTCGTCTGTTTGAGGATGGAACGAAGTGCTATATTTCAACTTAGTACCCAAAACTTCCTGCAGGCTGCCCCAAAATCTAGATGTAAACCTTGGGTCTCCATCAGATACAATAGATACAGGTGTCCCATGTAGTCTTACAATATCATTAATGTACAATTCGGCTAAACGCTCAAGTGAGTAATCCATCCTGATTGCTAAGAAGTGAGCACTCTTGGTTAGCCTATCCACAATCACCCATATTGCATCATGGTTCCTTTGAGTGCGAGGAAGTCCTGAAATAAAGTCCATTGTTATTCTCTCCCATTTCCATTCCGGTATCGACAAGGGCTGTAGTAAACCAACTGGGACTTGATGTTCTGCCTTTACTTGTTGACAAACCAAACATTTAGAGATGAACTCCGCAATGTCCCTCTTCATACCATTCCACCAATAATTTTCTTTGATGGTCTGGTACATCTTTGTACCTCTAGGATGCATTGCATATGATGCAGTATGTACTTTATTCAATATTTCTCTCCTCAATTTGTCATCATTAGAGACGCATAACCTGTTTTGATAAAATAAGCCACCATCCTCCGTAACTGTAAAATCAAGTTTTTTTTCACTTTGAACTTCTCTGGTCAATTTTACAAGTTCCTCATCTAACTTTTGTGCTTCTTTCACTTGTTCAAGTAATATTGGCTTTTACTTGCAAATTAGCAATAACTGAACCATTTGAATCAAAGTGTAAAACAAACATTCAAGGCTCTTAACTCAAGGAGAAAGGGAAAACGACTCAAAGAAATTCTTTCGAAGGATATCCAACTTAAGGCATCTGCAACCACATTGGCTTTACCTGGATGATAATCAATCGTGCAGTCATAATCCTTGATGAGTTCAAGCCATCTATGTTGTCGAAGGTTTAGCTCCTTTTTGAGTACCCAAGTACTTTAAGCTCTTGTGATTAATGAATATATGACATTTCTCTCCATACAAATAATGCCGCCATATTTTTAAAGCAAACACTATAGCAGCAAGTTCAAGATCATGAGTAGGATAATTCAATTCATGCGGTTTTAATTTCCGAGAGGCATAAGAAATTACCTTCCCTTCTTGCATCAAAACGCATCCGAGACCATTGTGAGAAGCATCACTTTATACTACATACTCTGTCCCCTCAATTGGTAGAGTATGTATAGGCGCTTGAGTCAACAAGGATTTGAGAGTTTCAAACCTCTCTTGACATTTGTCATCCCAAATAAACTTTACTACTTTCTGCAAGAGCTTAGTCAAAGGAGGGGCGATAATGGGAAAAGCCTTTCACAAATCTTCTGTAGTATCCTGCTAAGCCCAAGAAACTTCTTACCTCAGTCGGACTTTTGGGAGGTCTCCATTCAACAACCGTTTGTATTTTACTAGGATCCACCTTCACACCTTCAGTTGATACAACATGTCCCAGAAAAGCTACTTCATCAAGCCAAAATTCACACTTGGAAAGTTTAGCATAAAGCTCTTTCTCCCTCAAAATTTTGCAAAATAATCCAGAGGTGTTTATCATGGTCTTCACTACTTCTGGAAAATATTAAAATATCATCTATAAAAACAACCACAAACTGATCAAAATAACGTTTGAATACTCGATTCATTAGATCGATAAATACCGCAGGAGCATTTGTCAATCCGAATGGCATCACCAAAAATTCATAATGACCATCCCAAGTTCTAAAAGTAGTTTTAGGAATATCATTCTCTCTAACCCGCAGTTTGTGATATCCAGACCTTAAATCAATTTTTGAGAATACTTTAGCACCCTTAAGTTGGTCAAACAAATCATCAATCCTTGGCAGCGGATATCTATTCTTGATTGCTATTCTGTTCAATTGTCTATAGTCAATACAAAGCCTAAGAGTGCCATCTTTCTTCTTTACGAATAAAACAGGGG
The DNA here is from genome assembly GCF_000226075.1 of Solanum tuberosum. Lineage (NCBI taxonomy): Eukaryota > Viridiplantae > Streptophyta > Magnoliopsida > Solanales > Solanaceae > Solanum > Solanum tuberosum. The sequence goes on along the minus strand of NW_006238984.1, from coordinate 1,641,022 downwards.
CTCCCCAAGGAGAAACACTAGGTCGAATAAAACCTTTCTCAAGAAGTTCTTGCAATTGAGATTTCAATTCTCTTAATTCCGCCAGAGCCATTCTATAAGGAGTGATAGAAATAGGGGTAGATCCAGGAATAAGCTCGATTGGAAATTCAACCTCTCTTTTCAGGGGCAATCCAGGGAGGTTTTCTGGGAAGACTTCTGGAAAATCACATACA
>NW_006238984.1:1621533-1640645 GCF_000226075.1 Solanum tuberosum | reverse complement strand
AGAAATAATACTAGATGTCACTGATCTTTCACCTTGTACAATGATGTGTGAAAATGTAGGATCTTTAAAAGTCACATGCTTAGACCTACAATCTACCACCGCATGATATTTATAAAGCCAATCCATCCCGATAATAATATCAAAATCCTTGAATGGAATTTTAATCAAATCAGCAGGGAAGACTAGGTTTTGAATCACAAAGGGACAATCTTGGTTAACTCGATTACACACAACTTGATAACCCAAAGGACTTTCAACTAGCACAGTATAATCATGTCTCACAGATTTCACATTTCCAGGAAGAACGAGTGATGAACAAATATAGGAATTTGTAGAACCAGGATCAAACAATGTAAACACACATAAGCCAAATAAGTGAAATTTACCGACAACCACGTCTTGTCATCTTGATCATCCCTCTGCCTCATCGCATAAGCGTGTGCAGTAGCCTTTTGCCCACTAGCTTGATTACTCCACTTGTACCTGCTGCCTGGGTGTTTTTAGGTCTTGCACCTCTATTAGTTTGAGGAGGATTAACAGGAGTCTTATGAACTGAGCCTTCAGTTTTAAAGGAAGGAGCATTACTAGGATTAGGACAATCTTTCACTTTATGATCAGCTCCCACAATTGAAACATGCACCAGAAGCTCTCTTGCAAGTGCCATAATGATTCTTTCCACATTGTGGACAAGTAGGAACGCGAGGCTTGCCTTGGCCATAATTTGGAGTGCTAGCTGTAGAAAATTCTGATCTGTTTTGCCTTTGTTGAGGTGGCCTGTTATCACTACCAGCCTTAGATTTATCAAACCTTCCCCTTTTGGATGGACCCCTAAAATCTGGTCTAGTCTTTCGGAATCTGTTTTCATTTCTACTAGTTTCTTCTTTATCAAGTCGTTCCCAAGTAAAAGCAGCAGACACTAACTTACAAAATTTCTCATGTTGCAGGATCGCCACATTCTTTCTAATGGAATCATTTAAACCATCTTCAAATTTCCTGCACTTGTCTTTTTCCTCTTTAATAATACCACCAGCATAGCGAAAGAGCCTTAGAAACCTTTGTTCGAATTCAGCAATAGACATGCCTCGTTTCCTTAGATTCAAAAACTTGTTTTTTCTTTGCATCACAATAAGCAAGTGGGACATACTTCATACGAAATTCCTTGAGAAAATCATCCCAAGTAAGAACAGAAGGTTTTACCTTGGCATTCGGAACACTTACCCACCAATCGTAAGCATCCTTTTGTAATAGTGAAATAGCATACTTAAATTTGGCAACATCCGAACACTCCAACTGCTCAAATACCCTCGCTATGCGATCAAGCCATTGTTCAGCATCTGTGGGATCAACAGTGCCTTCAAACTCCACTCCACCCATTTTCCTCATTTTCTCAAAGTTAATCATGTGGGGATCATGCATCGATTCAGCCATTTGTTCAAACTGAGGATTCATGGTTTGAGTTCCATGACTCATGTGAGGATGTCGACCAGCTCTTACACCCTGATGGTTACCCACTTTAGAACCACTAGTGTGGGGAACATATTGATTCAAAATATGTTCTCGAACCCCTTCCAGTGCATGAGGTTGGGAAACAGAGGCACTAGAACCTTCACAAGCAACTTCCATAGGTTGGTCAGAAGAAATGGCCATAACTTAATTCCTTCAAAAGGGAAGATCACATTGCATTAGGGATGCGTACTAGATGCATATGCACTCTACATGCGATGCAATTATCATAAACTATATAAGCGAACAAATAATCTAAATAGAACCTTTTCGAAACCAAACAATTATATTAGTAACTCACAACAAAAGACCTAAAACCACAAACTTAGGCTCTGATACTAACACTTGTAGCGACCCTTTCAAAATGATACCACTACTTAAACAAGAAATGTAATTAAATACTTGAGACATTCTAAACCGATTGATGAGGGCATACTGATTTTAATCTAGTAGAGGGATTAGATTCATAACGAATTCCAACTTTAAAAAAAAATTAGCAAATAACAGACCAGATCTTCATGCATATATTAACCTCACACTCGAGGGTGAAATAACAAGAATATCACAAGCTTCCAAGTACCGAAATCAGCTGACTCATGCTTCACACAACTTTCAAGACATATAGCAAATTAGTATATTACAAGACTTGGGTTTACACACCCAAAAGATAAAACATATAACCATACTATATTACAATCCATGGTGACATGACCAAATCAGCCCTCAAAATCTCATGTAAATATACAGCACAAAGATCTTATACAAGTCCCAAGGTTTATACAAACTATATATGCCTATATGCAAATGTGATCTTCCTTAAGGCTTTCAAAATCACCATATTCAATGGCCAGCTTCAAGCATCATCACCAACAACCCCTACGATAGAAACAACTATCGCTACGCATATAGCTTAGTGGTTTAAAAACTATAGGTTTGGAGCCCTCAAATTCGCCAAGTTATCATTCTCAAGTCAAGGCAGCATAATTGAACATAATAAATAATCAAGTAAACAATATATAAAGAGTATCAAGTTCGATATTTAAAGATCCAAATGTCAAGAATGCTCATAGCACAACTTTTCAAGAGATTCAATAACAAGGCTCACCCAATATATACATCATGTCGTCACACCAAGCACGAGCAGGTATCAAGAAGGATCAACGCCCTACATCAAGAAGGGTCAAAACCAAATAATCAAGAGAACCAAGAACAATATTAAAATGGCTTCCTAGTTCGTACTTAAAATGGACAACTTCCATTCTTAAGACGAACTAAAAATCCAAAGTCAAGATGGCAAATGATCTGAATCAAGAGGCATGCCAAGTGTGACGAAGCCACAACCACAAAACGGACAAGGTCCCAACAAGAGTGCCAAGTGATCAGACAATCCATACAAGTGGGCGAGTTACACAAGCGTCTTTAATGTATTAAAGAATACCAATACGACAATGCAAAGTGACAAGATGTAACTAAGGTACCAAGATAACTTTCAGATATACCAGCGGGTAAAAAGAGTACAAGTATAAGTTTATACACAAACCTCAGTTCTTTAGCACACAAACAGTCCAACAAAACTCCACGAGTCAAACTGTAGACCAAGCAGCGTATCAAAGTCTTCAACTTGTATACAAGGATATACAATCTTAAAAAATGAATTCATTAACTTATTTACTTTTTAGCAGCTCAATAATGATGACGTAAAATAGGGTTATCATCACAAGTAAGCCTAGCCTGTACAAATACGATTATGCTCCCAAAACAGTAAATTCTGGCCATCCTAGTGCCTCATGTCGCAACTAAGATTTGAAATGGCAAACGGCCAAACTGGACTGTATACTCTTCATGAAAGATGTAGGTACCTCTATTAAGGTTGCAAATAACCAATAATCACCGCAAAATGTATTTTGGATCAAACATATATTCAAAACACTAACAGTTGTCCATACAGGATTTCAAACTTCAGAATCTAGACATAATTTGTCCTTTGATGCATCCCATATTTCAAATCCATAACAACCAAATTAGAGTTTAACATAAACATAAGAGTTGTACATATACGAATTATATTTCCAAATCATATTTATTCACAGTAAACAAGGTTTTATAGAACGAGATATGCTTAAACTACTAAATGCTACCCAGCTCAAAAACAGGTTTACTACTTACCAAAGAGAAGAGTGTACTCGATTTCCAGCCAAAAGGGCCAAGATTTTCTCTTGTGATCTTGAAGAACAACAGGTTAGATAATGTTCTAAGGGACTTATACTTCAGTTGAGACGAATTTCCTTAAGAGGAGGTGGTCAAAATATAGTAACACAAGAGGTGCTTATCATATACACAGTTGTCCATAAAAAGTTAGGCTGCCCAAATAATTGTGTGCTGCCCAAATGCATACATATACACACATATATATATACACACACACACACACACATATATATATATATATACATATATATCCTTCACCTCCTTTTAAAACTATAAATATTTCTAATTAAAACATTACCCAAATACCCCCATACAATACATTAAATTACGATGACAATTATTCTAAGCAAGGTTGCAAATATAACATTATTTCAAGTTCCCAAAATGATAATAAAACATATTGTAGTAATTAAGCAGTGGTTTATCGACATGTGACTCTTGTTAGCATTTTCTGGGTGTTACAGACACACCTCTAGTATACTCATCATCTCAACCTCGGGCACACAGCGACGAATAATCCCATCAGCACAAATACGAAATAAGTAAGGCTCTTCCCAAAAGAATTTCTTCACATCAGACATGAATTTTTTCCTTTGGTGAAATGAAAAATCTGAAGGCACCAAATCACTTGCCAAATAATTAGCAATTTCTGCAAACCAAGGAATAAGGTCATAAGAAGCAGGCAATACTTGTTCATCAGGGAATGCATCATTAATTTCGACTCCATCTTCTAACTTGATCATAGCTTCTTCTTCTAATATGGAAAAGTGATGAGCGACTTGATTGTTTGTTCTCTTTCTATCTTCCACCTCAAAGTCGAACTCTTGCAACAATAATACCCATCTAATCAGTCTTTGTTTTGCATCCTTCTTAGCCATAAGATACGTCAATGCGGAATGATCAATATATATAATGACTTTAGCGCCAAGCAAATAGGATCTAAACTTCTCAAATGCAAAACCACAACAAGCAGTTCTTGTTCAGTAACAGTATAGTTCTTTAGAGAAATGTTCAACGCTTTGCTCGGATAGTAAATACGATGAAGAATTTTCTCTCACCTCTGTCCCAATACTACGCCAAGTGCCAACCCACTCGCATCACACATTACTTCAAACGGTTGTCCCCAATCCAGTGAAATAATTATTGGTGTGAAAGTCAACTTCTCTTTCAACTCTTTAAATGCTCTCAGACAAGCATCATCAAACTCAAACTTGAACTCCTTTTCGATTAGTGTGCACAATGGGTGTGCAATTTTTGAGAAATCCTTTATAAACCTCCTTCAGATACCTGCATGTCCTAGTATACTTCTAACACCTTTTATAGAAACGGGTGGTAACAGTTTTTCTATTACCTCAAGTTTAGCTCTATCAACTTCAATTCCTTTTTAGGAAATCCGATGACCCCAAACTATAACCTCTTTCACCATGAAGTGACATATTTCCCAGTTGAGCACAAGATTGCACTCTTCACACCGTTTTAGCACCTCAGCCAAATGAGTCAAACAATTATCAAACAAAGCACCAACTACAGAGAAATCATCCATAAATACCTCTATCATATCCTCCACCATATCAGTAAATATAAACATCATGAAACGCTGAAAAGTCGCTGGAGCATTACATAAACCAAATGGCATTCTCTTGAACGAAAAAGTCTCAGGACAAGTGAAAGTGGACTTCTCTTGGTCCTCCGGAGCTATGAAAATCTGATTGTTGCCCGAATACCCATCTAGAAAACAATACCAACGCTTTCCAGCGAGACGATCTAACATTTGATCCATGAAGGGCATTGGAAAATGGTCTTTCTCAGTCCATGTGTTCAACTTGCGATAATCCATACACACTCTCCAACCAGTCACCGGCCTCATTGGAACGAGGTCATTCTTAGCATTGGGAATTACAGTGATTCCTCCTTCTTTGGCACACATTGAACTACGCAAACTCAATTATTATCAGCAATAGGATATACCACTCCATCTAACCACTTGATGATTTCTTTCTTCACAACCTCTTGCATCAGGGTGATTCAATCTTCGTTGGTACTCAATACTTGGCTTGATGTCCGGCATAAGTTGAATTTTGTGAGTACAAATCCCTGGTGGAATACCAATAATATCAGCAATAGTCCATCCTATAGCCCTTTTGAATCACTTCAATACCGATACCAAAGCCTCTATTTACCCTTCACTCAAGTTCGCAGCTACTATCACTGGCAAAGTACTATTATGGACCAAAAATACATACCTCAAGTGAGATGGAAGAACCTTAAGCTCCAATTTTGTAGGCTCATCAATGGATGGTGTCGCTGGAGGATTGTCTCGATTCTTCATGTCTAAGTCCAACTTTCTTGGTTTGAGACGAAACTCGACCCCATCAAGTGCACCAACTAGCTCATCATATTCATCAATACCATCTCCGTCAAAGTTCATTATCACAACCGCTAGTGCCTCAACACCCAACCTTTGTTCGATAGATACTTATGGTTCTTGCTCAACAATATGATTTACTATTGATACTGACTTAAGATCGCTTTCATGCTTCATAGACCGACAGATATTAAAAGTTACTTCTTCCTTATTCAATTGAAACTTCATCTGCCCTTTTTTCATGTCAACCAAAGCATGCCCAGTCGCAAGAAATGACCTCCCTAAGATGATAGGGACCTCAAAATCAATCTCACAATCAAGTATCACAAAGTCCGCCGATAATATGAATTTCTCAACTTTCACAAGAACATCTTGAAGCACTCCAATCGGTCTCTTCACAGTTCGATCATCCATAAGCAATTGCATTGTAGTCAGCTTGGGGGTCCCTAGACCCAACTTTTTTATAAATCGACAACGGCATCAAGTTAATGCTAGAACCCAAGTCACATAGGGACTTCGTAAAGTGCAATATACCAATAGTACATATTTAGTGAAAGCTCCAGGATCCTCTTTCTTCTGCACTAGTGACCTAGTAGCAATGGCACTACAATGCTGCAACTTGTCTTCACTTTAAAAATTGACATCTCTCTTTTCAGCCACCAGTTCCTTCATGAATTTTTCATACCCTAGCATTTGTTCAAGTACTTCTATCAACGAAACATTTATGGACAGCTGCTTCAACATAGCTATGAACCTGTAATATTTGCCCTCTTCAGTCTTTTTCACCAACATTTGCAGGAAGGGAGGTGGAGGTCTCGATATGGGGATAACTTTTTGCATTACCTCAGCTTCTTGTTCTATATCATCTTTCGGATCCTCAACTACCTCAACTTCATCCTCACCTTTTTCTGCACCTTCTACTTCAGTTGGCATGGAAGGGTCTACAATTCGCTTTCCTCCTCGAGTAGTGACTGCCATGCAATGACCATCATTTTTTGAATTCTGGACAGTGTTGCTAGGAAGTGTTCCTGGTTGACATAGATTCACCATTGTGGACAACTGACCGAACTGCTTCTCAAGTTGCTTAATCGACACTACATGGGCATCAACTTTTTGACCAATACCAAATAAATCACTACGCATCTCCTTCACATTGTCATCAGTCGCATCAAATATTTTCATCATCTTTTGAATCATATCTTCAATGCGAATCATACTCGATCCAGCATCTCTATTACCAGGTGGGACTAGGGTCTAATCTTCTCATTCCTTTTTCCATAGCCATTTCGGTTTTAGTCATTTTTGCGATTGAAGTTTCCATCACGGAAATAGTTCCCTTCACGGTTGTAGTTACCATAGTTCCGACCTTGGTTTCCTTGACCTTGTTGCCAATTATCTGAATTGGATCCTTGGGCGTTAGTCCGAAAAACCTCCATCTGATCATTCACCAAGTTCACATCCTCCTTATAAAAATACTCATCAACAGGTGGGGCTCGAGTTTGATAATTCACAACATTCACTTTCTCTGCACTACCATTTACATGTTTCAACACCAAGACAATTTATGTTCTCAATTGGGCCATCTCTTCATGAATATCATCATTGGATTGACTTGGTGCGGTTTGGACAGCAAACGTGCTCCTTCCAGTATTTGCTTTTCTAGTGTTCCATGCCTTGTTGTTCTTGGAGATCTTCTCAAGTTTTTCAGCTATCTCCTCAAATGTGCACGCTCAATAAGATCCTCTAGAAATAGTATCTAACACAGCTTTTCCATTGTCATATTTCCCTCTGTAGAAATACTCTTTTAGTGACTCATCATCTATGTGTTGGTTGGGCACACTCTTCATGAATCTAGTGAATATATCCCACGAGCTACTCACTGACTCTCCACGCAATACTACGAAGTTATTTAGTTTATCCTTGAGATTCAGCTTCTTGGACAGCGGAAAGTACTTCTCCGTGAACACCTTATACAGCTGGTAAAAAGTCATGATTGAGTTGTATGGCAACTCAGAGAGCCACACAGTAGCATCACATGTCAACAAGAGTGGAAATACTTTTAAGCCTGTTACATCTATATCTAAGTCTGGTCGTCCCACACTACACATACACGCACTCTTAACTTTAGTCATATGGGCATATGGATCCTTCGAAGGTATCCCAGCAAACAACCCTCTTGATGTAAGAATTTGCATTAGACTGTTGGTTACCACAAAAGAATGTCCTGAAGGTAGTGGAGGGAGAACAATAGCACCAGTTGACTCCACATAATCATAGTCAACCCTGTAGTTATCACAAACTCTCAGTGCCGGATGGTTTTGCACCCTTTCCACATTTTCAACTAGTTGATCACCCTGAACATGAACAGGCACATTCAAGACTCCAGGAAGTTGCAGACCAACTTCACCCCCTTGACCCGCTCCGATGGGATCATGTGGTACCTCGAGATTTAAGCCTCTTCCAGTCATTCATCTCAAAGTTCTTTGTAATTGCGGATCGTAGGGAGTCGGGGGATTGCCTTAACTTCGTGCACTTGGCATACACTAGAGGTTAGACCTTAGAAAACAAAAACAAAACAAAAAATGTAAAATTAGTAAATAATTTACTAAAGTTTAATAACAAAATTAGTCTAATCTAAAAGTCGTATTCCCCTACAGCGGCACAAAAATTTGATACACCCAAATTACACCTCCCGAAAGAAGTATAAGCGGTCGTCGTCAAATAAAGAACCTAACTTTTAGGTTAGGATCGATCCCATGAGGAATATGGTTTAGACTTAGGCTAACATACAATTATCTACGTTCAATCAGCTTATTTCCGAAAAAGGTAACAAAAAGGGGGGGTTTGTAAATAAAATAGTTATTTATTGATTTGTATCAAGAAGTAACAAGTACACAGGATCCGCAGTTTGAGATATCAATATGAGATGAAAAGTAGGGCATAGGTGTTCCCCACAAGCTCTTAACGTAGTATTTGTAATAATAGTAATTCTATCCTAGTGTTAACATGCAAGGTTGATAAGTTAGGTATCTCTAAGTCACTGATCCTCCAAGTAGGGAATTTCACCACGCAACTTGGTCCGTCTACGGGTGTATGCTTTACTAAGCCTTACCCTTAACCCCGGATTAGCCTTCACAATATTAGGGTCGAGCTATTAGATAGCGACTAAACATGTCTAAATCTCTGTTGTTTAATCCTTTTCTGATTTGTTACCTCCTTGGTCCGACAAGTAGGAATGAGGCGAGTTCTGAGGTTGGCCACTGTTAAAAGGCATTCAAAACGAAAGGATTAACAATACATGCATAAACACTGTTCTAGAATTACTTAATTATTAGTCATTCATTGTTAATTGATCATGGTTCCAACAACCCTAATTGTGGATTTAGCTACTCATGCTTGAGAGTTCACAATTCATATTAGGGTTAACAAAATAAATCATGAACTTACAATTAGAATAGATGAATATTGTAATCTTCAATTGAAAAATCAAAGGCAGTTATCATAAACCAAGCTTGGAGAATTAATTGTCCAAGATATTTGCAAAATAATTCTCAAAGTAAAAACAAAGTATCCCAAACTGTCTAACAACCCAAAAATGAAAAATACAACTTATATTTATAGACACTAAATCCTAAACCAAGTAGGAAAAGAAAATATAGGAAATTGCAGTTTGGGACGATTTCGATCGACGAGAGCGAAGGATGGATCGTGGATCAGCCAACAGTCCGTGGGTCTCCTTCGTGGTTCAAGTACTGGAACTCAACTTTCTGAATCAAACGATAACAAGTGACCCATCGTCTGTCGTCCATCGTCCATACTACGGGCCGTCGTTTGCCTCCGTGGTTCCGCACTTGGTCAGACTTCCTTCAACTCATAATCTACGCCTCCACCTACGACTCGTCGATAGGATGACGGCTCGTGGTTGGGCTTCGTCAATTGCCAAATTCTGATGCTTTAGCTCTTTTTCACTCAACTGCTCCAACCCTATTTCCTACAAAAATTATATCAATGTACCATCATATCTAATAACAAAATGCCCAAGACTCATATAAACTTCAAGTATAATGTATCAAAAATATCATAAACTCACGGTACATCAGTAATGTAAGCTTAGAAAGGTTAGGATACCATTTTGGTAAACGTGACTACACTCTGCTTGAACACTACACACATTAATTTTTCATTATTTCAATTTCACCATTTTTCTTCATTTTTTAACCCAATGCACACTTGTTCTCCTTTCACTCAAGATGTCTCACATGCAACAATTCCATTCTTTGGAAGATTCAATTTTCTCTTATTCTCTTTCTTTCTTTCTTTTTCAATACTATTCTTTCCTTAAAACTTTTTCCTACATTCTTTGATTCATTTTTTTATCCCTCATAATTAAGCCTTCATGTGTTGATATTTTTGACGAATGAGTTGACTGTACATGAATTAATGTAGGAAACCTTAATGATACCATAACAGTACACACACACACATATATATATATATATATATATCTATATTACCTTAAAAGCATGAACTTCTAACTTGAATATTAAATTACTATAATACCCCTAACTTAGGTTGTGAATTTTTCGATGAGTTGTGAATTTTTCGATAAGTTGTGACTTTGTCACGATCCAGGGGTACCCCTAGATGTAATAAGGTGTATACAACCCCGAAGGACTCCATACAAGCCAGTTAGTTCTCATAACATAAGAAATAGAACAATAAGAGTAAAATAATAGTTCAACTCCAAAACATTTTATAAAGCGAAAAGCGGAAGTCTAGACACTTGTCTCAACATAGCCATCTAATATAATAGAATAAAATCGGGTCTTTCCCATACATCATGTACAAAGGGAAATACAAGAAAGAAACTAAAACAATAACTCCATCCTTGAAGCATGAGGTCTCACCAAAGCTCGGGAAAATCACGAACTCAACAACTAGCCACGAGACTCGGAAACTTGTCTGTTGGACCCTACATTTGGGAAAAATGTAGGCAAGTGTATGCGTTAGTACAAAACGATGTACCAAGTATTATATCCATGCGTAAAAACATTTAAAACATTCTAAAAGGGACATTTCATTTCATGACGTGCAATTTAACAAAGTTAAAGCATCATACGAGAGAGTTGGAAAACATAAGTCCTAACATCATCTTCAATGCAAAGTAGCATCATCTTTAAAACCTTTGAACACTACGAGATACTTCATTAGGCATGTCTAAGTTCACTATCAATCTTGTTGTTGGAAAAAACCTTAACCGACATTGAGACCATGTGAGCTATAACATGGTATCCGGTGTCTACCCCACACCGAAAAGAGGTGTTTTACTTTCCTAAGGTAGAACCTTGAACTTCTAGATTAAGTGGATCCACTAGCTAATCAACCTATGTGGGCACATAGTTATGGGATAAGGATATTTCCACTAGGAACCCGGACTCTACTACGTGAGAGCTCCCATCTCATGAGATTACATTGGAAGCCCAGACTCTACTACGTGAAAGCTTCCATCTCATATTCAATATCCACTCGATGCTAAGCATATATTCCCATGGAATAATCATTTCTTACTTGACTTCATTACTCATGAAAAGGTGCCCTTGGACTACCAATTCAAGCTACTTTCATTAAGATAGCCCCTTGTCTTTGATTCAATTAGGTGAGAAAGCATTTCAACCTAACAATCCTTTCTATGTGAGAAAACATTTCACATCATGCTAGTTATGTTTATGAGAATGTCCTTTCAACAACACAACAACAACATCATCATTGAAATACTTTACTCTCAAAGCATTCTTAAAACAATTGCATAGATTTCATAGGAAGATGCATAAGTTCTTAATTTACCTCCTTGAGGCCAAAACCTACTTTCAATCTTCAATACTTAGAAAACATAGGTTAGATATGGATTTCTTCATAAATTCTTGTAAAACTAGTAATACATGCTCAATTTCATAAAACTCTTCCTTTAAGATCAAAATTTGTCTACTTAGGGTTCATAACTTGAAAACATAGGGATCACATGGGTTCATAAGGGAATTCATCATAAAAGTATTACAATTCATCAATTCATGCATAGAAGATCATAATTAAAGCATTTAAATCAATAATGATAAAAACCCATGCTAATTGATAAAAACTCTAGCTAATTGGGGAATTCTGCCTTTTGAAATAAAGGAATTTGGGAACTCCATGGATTGAAGGAATCCATGGATGAAAATCATCATACCTTGACTCCAAATGCTAGCCTTCAATGGAGGAATTTGGCCCTAATCTTGAAACCTTAGATGAATCCTTCTTCTTCTTCAAGTTTGTAGAGAAGGAATATTTGAGAGGAGTTGGTTTTCTTTTGGGAATTTGGAAGAATGAATTAAATGGGGTGAATTTGGGGGTAAAAGGCTTATATAGGGGTCCTAAACTTAGAAAAAATGGCATAGTATAGGGACTAATTAATTAGGAAAAGACCCAACTACCCCTGAAACTTAACTGCCAGCCCTAACCCACGACTCACCATTGATGGATCATGGATGGACCAACGATCCGTCCTGCACACTCTTAGTCCATGGTCATAGACTTTTGCCTGGACCTACGGCTATTGGACCATGGTCTGAGACTTTTGCCTGGACCTACTATAAAGTCCATATTCAAGTCCTCCCACTTCCAAGTAGGAATAGCAATGTCTTGGGACAAACCTCCCGGTCTTTGGTACTCAACTTTCACTTGTTGGAAATTAGGACACTTGGTCACAATTTCTTCAATATCTTTCTTCATCCCATTCCACCAATAGAATTCCCGTAAATCATGGTACATCTTGGTGACGCCTCTTTCAATTCTACCAAGATTGGATCAAGACCTTGCTTAGCCTTCAGATCCATCACAAAGAACGATTCGGACCCATTATGGACCATGACTGTAACACCCCTAAAAATGAATTAGGATGAACTAGAGCCAAGAGCTAGGGTTCTATAGTGTGTCGTATGTGAAATTGTTTCGTAGATGAGACTTTATGTGTTGTGAATGAGGAGTTTAATGGTAGGTCATCAAGGTGTGCATTAGACCTAGTAGCCTATATGGCCTATAGGTGTTTGGTGGTGCATGGGAAGGGCGGCCACCAAGGCAAAAGGGCAAGCCTAAGCCAAAGGCCAAGGCTACCCAAGCTTGGCAGCCACTGCCTAAGAGTTCACGACCAGTGGTGTGGACCACGGTCTGTGAAGGGGTCCTTGAAGATGACTTAGACACTTGGGAGGCCAGGCCAAGAGGCCAAGACACTGCCCCAAGTTCACGAGGTACTTCACGAGCCGTTTGCTTGACCACGGCCCGTCAAAGTGCATGTGAAGGTGCCTTAGCAATTTAGGGTCGTTGAGGGCCAAAAAGGATTGAAGGAGCTACTGGTCCATGGACCACGGGCACCACCACGGACCGTGGTGCCCTTCAAGGACCGTCCAAGTGGACGTGGTCCCTGACGGGGCTGCCCAAGTGAAGGGTTTTTAAGTAATTTCGTTTTAATTGTTTATTATGTGGGGTTGATTTTAAATGGTTTATATGATAAATATATAAGGTTTTAAGTCTTTTAACAAGTCATTTACTCTCTTTTCCCAAATCAAATCCCAAAGTCTTGCTCTCTCTATATTTCTCTCAAGCTCAAGGAAGAAGAAGAAGTGGAACCTAGGGTTTTAGATTTCGAGATTTCTTCATCAAATTTTCGTGGGATTCATCAAGTCTAAGGTATGGTGACCCTGATCCTTGATTATCCATTCTTTCAAGGAGTCCATTCAAAGGGGTTTCAAAAGTCTTCAAAGAACAAAAGGCCTAATTTCTATTCTAAGCATGGGTTCATTGATAAATTGTTTTCAAAAGAACTACATTGGTGAATTAAAGTATAACTGATGATTAGTGCTTAACCATGAAGGAGGTGGTGGTCCTCAAATTGCTAAGCCTACTTGTTCCACATGTGGAAAGAAGCATTTTGGGAAGTGTCTATCCGGCACTAGGGGTTGCTATGGTTGTGGGAGAAATGATCAAGTGGGAGTGTTATATCTTATTCTTGTTTGGAATTATTGTGAATTGAGGCCATGAAGGGCATTATATGAGTGTTAATATATTGTTGTATTTTTATACATATATGAGGCTATATGTAAAGTCCTATATGAAGCTATATGTAAAGTTTGTGTGAAACTATAATGTGAAGAGGTTCTAATGGTATTAAAGTGATATTGTATAGAGTGTTATTATGCTAATGTGAAAGCATGTTTCTCTCGAAATGGTGATATGTGGTGAGGATGGACTATGATGGGTCTTTATAAGATGATGTTGTAGTTCATATGCCAAACTTGAGTATCTTGTCTTGTGTCATGAAACCTTGATTATATATATGAATGTTTGGTTGGGCTATGATTTAGTAATGGAGCTCTTCCTATAAGTGCTAGAAGAGGAATCCTCGGCCAAGACTTGAATTGGTAGACTTAAGCATAGTGCCTTTTCATGAGTCTAGCTTTCCTAAGTAAATGTATAACCTTGAAGGATGGGCGTTAGGGTGATGTTCCCTTCTTGAGTGAAATGATAGACTTAGAGATAGACGGACCCGGAACGGCATGAGAATCCTTATCTAAGAAAGTCAAATGAGCTATCCTTATGAACCTAGATTGGCTATGACTAAGAAATGGGGCCTTCTTGGGAAGAGGTACTATGAGTTGGTTGAACTAGAAAATCAACCCTCTCTAGTACATATGTGATTGAATACTCTATGGAAACCAAGGCTAAGCACCGAGTGGATGTGGTTAGGATGGTGGCCCAGTTGAGTATGAGATTAGGCACAATGAACATCTTTGTACATCTCTTAAACCATGTGCCAACATGGGTTGCTTTAGTTCTACCCTTGGCAAGTAGAACCACCTCCACGGGAGTAGGATAGACTCCGGATTCCATACCTTGCTAGTGTGGTCTATGTCGGTTAAGGCCTATTTCCATCATATGGGATGTGCACTCTAGTATTGGATCAGTTCTACAACGTGTAGATAGTAGTATGGGATGCTATCTACACATGGCACGAGTAGGCTTAGAAGATACTAAAGTGAGTTCCCTAAGCCTTAGGGCTATTATGTGATTGTCCCATATATGTTTGTGTGTGTCCTAAATGGTTTTATAAAAAATGTTGACTTAGTATGTTATAAGGTAATGATAAAACCCTTGTCTATGGTAACTCTTAGGAACACTTCGGTGTATATGAAGAGGTTGTATGGGCGGTCACTTCATTATTCACTTAAGTGTGGCTTAGGGTGACTTGAGATAGAGGCTTAAATGGTAATGAAGAACTTACTTTGCTATCTTGTTTAAGTATGGTACACTTGTGTTAATTGAGTTGTAAATGATGTGAATATGGTCTTATTTGTGAATGGTGACTTGAAATGTGGGTTTATGCTTGCGGTCGTAAAGGTTTGTTAAAGGTCTTAAAAGAATACATTTCTTGTAAATGTCTGTTGTGCATGTTTTCTTGCATGGTCATCATACTTAGTACTTATTGTACTAATTCCATATTTCTCTATTGTTACAAGTGTAGGTGGTGGAAAGTGAAGAGATCTTTTGAGGAAGCTTGGGATATTGACTCTTCTCAAGAAGCTTGGTATGTCCTCATATATTTCGAGGACATAGTTGTTACCTTTCTAGTATTTCCACTTAGACATTGTATAAGACTTATATTTTGTTGTAAAGGGCCGTGCCCCTAAGATGTTCTATTCGTGTGTAAGATGGTACATGAGACTTAGAAATTCTGCTTCGTTACATTTGAAAGATTTTATGAGTATTATGAACTTGTTTTAAAAAGTATTTAAATTCCTTACGGTTTTTATTACCGAATGCGATGAATGAATGCTAAGGCTTGTATGAGACCTCCGAGAGGTCGAATACGCATGTAACGTCTAGGGGGTGCTCTCGGGTCGTTACAATGACACCACCCTTGGTGGATTCCACTAATTGAACACCTAATCGGGCCAACCTATGACCAAACTGAACCAACTCTTTCTTTTCATCCTCTACATGAGAAACACTACCCACCGACAATTGACTAAGAGCATATGCCACCACATTTGCTTTACGGGGGTGATAGAGAGCACTCATGTCATAGTCCATCAATAGTTCTAGTCACCTTATTTGGCGAAGATTTGAGTCCTTTTGACTAAACACGTATTGCAAGCTCCTGTGATCGATAAACACATCTACATGTACTACATACAAATAATGCCTCCAAATCTTTAAGGCAAAAAAAACCGCCGCTCACTCAAGGTCATGGGTAGGATAATTCTTCTCATGGACTTTAAGATGCCTTGAAGAATAGGCAATCACTTTACCATTTTGCATAAGCACATATCCCAACCCAACTCTAGAGGCATCATAATACACCACAACACCATTTGTACCTTCCGATAAGGTCAACACCAGAGCAGAAGTAAGACTATCTTTCAACTCTTTGAAACTTTTCTCACAGCATTCCGACCATATGAACTTTGCCTTCTTTTGAGTCAAAGCCGTCAAAAGAGAAGCTATGGAAGAAAATCCCTCAACAAACCTCCTATAGTAACCGGCCAAACCCAAGAAAAATCTAATATCTGAGGGAGTTAGAGGTCTAGGACAACTCTTGACTGCATCCGTCTTCTTAGGATCTACCTCAATACCCTTGTTTGACACAATATGACCAAGGAAAGCTACAGACCTTAACCAAAATTCACATTTGCTAAACTTTGCAAAAAGTTGTTGGTCCTTAATAATTTGCAACACGATCCTCAAATAATCAATATGATCATCCTCACGGAGTGAGGATATCAAAATATCATCAATGAACACAATTACAAACATGTCAAGGTACTGTCTAAACACTCTATTCATCAAGTCTATAAATACCATCGGAGCATTAGTCAACCCAAACGACATTACAAAAAACTTATAATGACCATACTGAGTTTGAAAAGTTGTCTTCGGAATGTCATCATCTTTCACCCTCAGTTGGTGATAACCTGATCAAAGATCAATCTTAGAGAAATAGCTTGCCCCTTGAAGTTGGTAGAATAAATCATATATCCTTGGGAGAAGGTACTTACTCTTAATAGTAACCTTGTGCAAGTGTCTATAATCAATGCACATTCAGAGAGAACCATCCTTCTTTCTAACGAACAAAACTGGAGCACCACATGGAGAGATACTCGGTCGATTGAAACCCTTATCCAACAAGTCCTTTAACTGTTGTTTCAACTCCTTAAGTTCTACCAGAGCCATACGGTAAGGAGGATTAGAGATAGGTTGTGTAACTGGGAGAAGGTCAATACCGAAGTCTATTTCTCGCTCGGGAGGAATACTAGGTAAGTTATCTGGGAACATTTCCGGAAACTCATTGACAACAGGGACCGACTCGAGAGTAGGGATTTCAGAATTTACATCCCTCACCCTAACAAGATGGTAAATGCAACCCTTCGAAATCATATTTCTAGCTTTTAGACAAGAGACAAACTGACCCTTAGGCATAGAATTTCCCCCCTACCACTCTAGGATAGACTCATTTGGAAACTGAAACTTGACTACTCGAGTCCTACAATCAATAGAAGCATAACAAGAATACAACCAATCCATACCAAAGAAAACATCAAAGTCTAACATATCAAGCTCTACCAAGTCAACAAGATTGAATCTATGGGACAAGGAAACGGGAAACCTTAATAGACCCTCTTAGCCACAATAGAATCACCAATAGGAGTATAGACAGAAAGCGTTCTAACATCACATCGTGGAGCACATCAAACCTTATGGCCACATAAGGTGTCACAAAGGACAAAGTAGCACCGGGATCCAACAAAGCATATACATCTATTTGGAAATATTTTAACATACCGGTGACCACGTCCGGAGAACTCTCTTTTTCACCTCAGGATTGGAGAGCATAGAAACGGTTTTGCTTGGGAGCATTGGAATTTGAACCACTAGGAGGAGCTTGCTTGCACTCTCTCCCTTTAGCCTTAAGCATCGGGCAATCCTTCATTTTGTGACCACTTTTACCACAACCATCCGAGTCGGCTAGGCACTTACCATCATGCTTTCTTCAACACTTAGTGCAATTAGACCTAGGCAATGAAGATCCACTACCATTACCTCCTTAAGGCTTAGGGTTAGACACACTATTTTGGTTGAAATTTTGAGGAGCATTGGAGGAACCTTGACCGGAAAACCTTTGTCAGAACCTTGGAAGACCTTGTCCATCGGACCTTGTGTTAGAGAAATTACCATCACCGGTCTTAGCCCTTTTGGCCTCCCTAGACTTTTCCTTTAGTTTCTCCTCCTCAATTTGTTGTGCATGCACCATGAGATGAGAGATGTCCATAACATGAATGAGTATTGCAGTTCGGCACTCCTTAACCACCATTTCGAACACACCCGATACAAACTTACTCATTCTAGCCCTTGAATCTGTAACCATTGATGGAACATACTTAGACAATTGAGTGAAATTTAGAGTATATTCCCTCACACTCATACCCCCTTGCCTAGGTTAATGAACTCTAGCACCTTAGTTTCCCTCGTCTTAATTGGAAAGAATCTATCAAGAAATGCGGCCTTAAACTTCTCTTAATCAAGAGGACTCGCATCTTCCGGTCTCCCTTCTTTCCATTGGTTATACCACACTTGAGTCACACCTTTCAATTGGTAAGCGGCCAACTCTGCCTTTTCCACCGGCGTAACTCCCATGATCATCAAAATATTATAGACCACAACCTCCCTATTAGCTTGGGTCGTAACCGTTTGATGAAACACTTGAGAAGCAGCCCTAAAATCTGCATTAGAAACATGCTCGGCCAAAGGATCGACCGAAACTTGAGGAACTTGGGGAGGAGCTTCTTGTTCTACATTCTTTCAAGCATAAGCTCTTTGAGTAGCCATATCCTGAAGAACATAGGATAAGGATTAGGAGAGAGACCTTATAGAGTTAAACTATATCGCACGACTTAAGAGTAATGAATGAAGTGGAGTTTCTTAATCATCTTGTAGCCTCTCATTCATA
>NW_006238984.1:1574993-1620765 GCF_000226075.1 Solanum tuberosum | reverse complement strand
TTGCATATCTGGGAGAAGGTCAATACCGAAGTCTATTTCTCGCTCGGGAGGAATACTAGGTAAGTTATCTGGGAACATTTCCGGAAACTCATTGACAACAGGGACCGACTCGAGAGTAGGGATTTCAGAATTTACATCCCTCACCCTAACAAGATGGTAAATGCAACCCTTCGAAATCATATTTCTAGCTTTTAGACAAGAGACAAACTGACCCTTAGGCATAGAATTTCCCCCCTACCACTCTAGGATAGACTCATTTGGAAACTGAAACTTGACTACTCGAGTCCTACAATCAATAGAAGCATAACAAGAATACAACCAATCCATACCAAAGAAAACATCAAAGTCTAACATATCAAGCTCTACCAAGTCAACAAGATTGAATCTATGGGACAAGGAAACGGGAAACCTTAATAGACCCTCTTAGCCACAATAGAATCACCAATAGGAGTATAGACAGAAAGCGTTCTAACATCACATCGTGGAGCACATCAAACCTTATGGCCACATAAGGTGTCACAAAGGACAAAGTAGCACCGGGATCCAACAAAGCATATACATCTATTTGGAAATATTTTAACATACCGGTGACCACGTCCGGAGAACTCTCTTTTTCACCTCAGGATTGGAGAGCATAGAAACGGTTTTGCTTGGGAGCATTGGAATTTGAACCACTAGGAGGAGCTTGCTTGCACTCTCTCCCTTTAGCCTTAAGCATCGGGCAATCCTTCATTTTGTGACCACTTTTACCACAACCATCCGAGTCGGCTAGGCACTTACCATCATGCTTTCTTCAACACTTAGTGCAATTAGACCTAGGCAATGAAGATCCACTACCATTACCTCCTTAAGGCTTAGGGTTAGACACACTATTTTGGTTGAAATTTTGAGGAGCATTGGAGGAACCTTGACCGGAAAACCTTTGTCAGAACCTTGGAAGACCTTGTCCATCGGACCTTGTGTTAGAGAAATTACCATCACCGGTCTTAGCCCTTTTGGCCTCCCTAGACTTTTCCTTTAGTTTCTCCTCCTCAATTTGTTGTGCATGCACCATGAGATGAGAGATGTCCATAACATGAATGAGTATTGCAGTTCGGCACTCCTTAACCACCATTTCGAACACACCCGATACAAACTTACTCATTCTAGCCCTTGAATCTGTAACCATTGATGGAACATACTTAGACAATTGAGTGAAATTTAGAGTATATTCCCTCACACTCATACCCCCTTGCCTAGGTTAATGAACTCTAGCACCTTAGTTTCCCTCGTCTTAATTGGAAAGAATCTATCAAGAAATGCGGCCTTAAACTTCTCTTAATCAAGAGGACTCGCATCTTCCGGTCTCCCTTCTTTCCATTGGTTATACCACACTTGAGTCACACCTTTCAATTGGTAAGCGGCCAACTCTGCCTTTTCCACCGGCGTAACTCCCATGATCATCAAAATATTATAGACCACAACCTCCCTATTAGCTTGGGTCGTAACCGTTTGATGAAACACTTGAGAAGCAGCCCTAAAATCTGCATTAGAAACATGCTCGGCCAAAGGATCGACCGAAACTTGAGGAACTTGGGGAGGAGCTTCTTGTTCTACATTCTTTCAAGCATAAGCTCTTTGAGTAGCCATATCCTGAAGAACATAGGATAAGGATTAGGAGAGAGACCTTATAGAGTTAAACTATATCGCACGACTTAAGAGTAATGAATGAAGTGGAGTTTCTTAATCATCTTGTAGCCTCTCATTCATAAATGTGGCGCGCTTCACACTCATGAACAAAACTTAGACGTGGCTTATGAGACATCCTAGGACCATTCTAAACCATGTGCTCTCATTACCAAGTTTTTCACAACCTAGGGGCACCCCCTAGATGTAACACTTTGTACAGAACCCCGAAGGAGTCCATATAAGCCATTTAGTCTTCATAACATAAGAAATAGAAAAATAAGGGTAAAATAATAGTCCAAGTCCAAAACATTTTATAAAGCGAAAAGCGGAAGTCTAGACTCTTGACTCAACATAGCCATCTATTACAATAGAATGAAATTGGGCCTAACCCATACGTCATGTCCAAAAGGGAAATACAAGAAAGAAACTAAAACAATAACTCCATCCTCAAAGCATGAGGACTACCAAAGCTCGGGAAAATCACAAACTCAACAACTAGCCATGAAACTCGGAAACTTGTCTGTCGGATGTAGGGGGAAATGTAGGCAAGAGTATGTGTTAAGTACAAAACAATGTACCAAGTATGATAGCCATGCGTAAAAACATTTAAAACATGCTAAAAGCGACATTTCATTTCATGACGTGAAATTTAACAAAGCTAAAGCATCATAAAAGAGAGTTGGAAAACAAAGTCATAGCATCATCTTCAATGCAAGATAGCATCATCTTTAAAACCTTTGAACATTAAAAGATACTTCATTAAGCATGTCTTAGTTCATTATCAATCTTGTTGGGGGAAATAGCCTTAACCAGTATTGAGACCATGTGAGCTATAACATGGAATCCGGTTTCTACCCCACACTGAAAATAGGTGTTCTACTTGCCTAAGGTAGAACCTTGAACTTCTAGCTTAACTGGATCCACTAGCTAATCAACCTATGTGGATACATAGTTATGGGATAAGGAGATTTCTACTAGGAACCCGGACTCTACTACGTGAGAGCTCCCATATCATGACATTAGATTGGAAGTCCGGATTCTACTACGTGAGAGCTTCCATCTCATATTCAATATCCACTCGGTGCTAAGCATAAATTTCCACAGAATAGTCATTTCTTACTTGACTTCATTACTCATGAATAGGTTCCCTTGGACTACCAATTCAAGCTAGTTTCATTAAGATAGCTCCTTGTCTTTGATTCAATTAGGTGAGAAAGTATTTCCACCTAAGAATCTTTTCTACGTGAAAAATGTTTCACATCATGCTAGTTATGTTTATGAGAATTTCCTTTCAACAACACAACAACAAAATCGTCATTCAAATACTTTACTCTCAAAGCATTCTTAAAACAATTGCATAGATTTCATAAGAAGATGCATTAGTCCATAATTTACTTCCTTGAGGCCAAAACCTACTTTCAATCTTCAATACTTAGAAAACATATGTTAGCTATGAATTTCTTCATAAGTTCATGTAAACATAGTAATACATGCCCAATTTCATAAAACTCTTCCTTTAAGATCAAAATCCCTCAACTTAGGGTTCATAACTTGAAACAATAGGGATCACATGGGTTCATATGGGGATTCATCATAAAAGCATTGCAATTCATCAATTCATGTATAGAAGATCATAATTAAAGCATTTAAATCAACAATGATAAGAACTCATGCTAATTGAAGAAACCCTAGCTAATTGGGGAATTCTACCTTTTGAAATAGAGAATTTGGGAACTCCATGGATGGAAAGAATCCATGGATGAAAATCATCATACCTTGACTCCAAATGCTAGCCTTCAATGGAGGAATTTGTCCCTTAGCTTGAAACCCTAGATGAATCTTTCTTCTTCTTCAAGTTTCTAGAGAGAGAATATTTGAGAGGATTTGATTTTCTTTTGGGAATTTGGAAGAATGATAAATGGGGTGAATTTGGGGGTAAAAGGCTTATATAGGAGTCCTAAACTTAGACAAAAAGACATAGTATAGGGACTAATTAATTAGGAAAAAACCCAACTACCCCTGAAACTTAACTGCCAGCCCTGACCCACGATCAACATCGACGGACAGTGAATGGACCAAGGGTCCATCCTGCACACTTGTGGTCCATTGTCAGAGACTTTTACTTGGACCTACGGCTGCTGGACAACAGGGAGTTGTCCCATCTACGGTCCGTAGGTCCCACCGTGGTCCATGGCCTGGATAAATTTTGGGTGGCCCTCTCCACGTGGCCACCTTTGGCTCGTGGCTCGACCCACAATCTGTGGTTGGGCCTTCGTGGATGGCACATGTACTCCTAAAAAGCTGCTATTTGATCTATTTTAAATACGGGGTGTTACAAACTTTTTTAAAAGGCTTGTGATTTTTCGATGAGTTGTGACTTTTCCAAAGATTTTTGACTTTTTCAATAAGTTGTGACTTTTTCAAAGTGTTGTGATTTCTCGGAAAAGCCGTGATCTTTCAGATAAGACACAAAAAACATTTGTTCATACTACCCTTTGTTGACTATAAATAGAGGGACTTCCTCTCATTTTCCAACCACAATTATTTCTAATCTTCTACTCTTCTTCTTCTTGCATTTAAAATTATTTTGTGTAATTTATTGTCGTTTGAGTGAGTTCGAAGTTTAGCGGAATATGAGGTACCACTATTCTAATGAAGCAAGTCGTTTTATCTTAAGAGGGTATATTTCATAACCTAGAGTACTTGAGGAAAATAATATAATTTTGATGATATAATAATTATTTTCGCTTAATATACACATTAGTATGTAATGTTCCAATAGATGAAGTTAACATGATGTAGTCTAAATTCATTTGTTTTTGTTAACAATTTCTCTTGTGATGTAGATATGTGCTTCTGAATATCTTTTTCCAAATTTAGAGAATTGTCACGATTTATTTTTGATGCTTAAGACAAAAGAATGATTTTATTTATCAATGTTACTTATGTGATTTAGACTCCCAGGAAGTTTGCTTCGAAATAGTTATTACTATATAAACATTGCCCTTTTGTTTTACTTATTTACTATTTCTTAATATTTCAGTATTTTAGACGAAGAAAAGTTCACATGACTTGTAATAACACCAATTGAAGTTTGTATTAGTTTAATTTTTATTATTTATTTTAATAGCTAATTTTATTGAGATAAATCTTTTTCATTAATGCAAATATATATTTATATTTGGGTAGGTATTTGTATTTAAATTAAAGTATTATGTATGTCACAAATGTATTATCAAGTTAACGAGATCTTCTAACTTGAAAATAAATTATTTTAAAATGTTTCGAGTTCTATTTTTTTTTTAAAAACTCACAACAAATGTGAAAATATGTGAATATATAAAATGTAGTTGTTCTCTTCACATGTTCATATGACATCTAAACAATTTAACGTAGAATATACATGCAAAGCACATCTGGTTAGATGACAAGAAAAATACAAAGCAAATATTGTTTATAAGGTAATATTAGTGAGATAAGACTAATTACATGATTGAACCTAATCAAACTGAAATAAATATATACATAATTGTATTTAACTAATAAAAAATTTCATTGATCATCTTCATAGGTTTGCGTAAATAAGAGATATATATGACAATCCACATTGAACATTCACAAAATAATTTGCAATAATATTATTTGCTAAGCTTATTATCCAAATCTTCGCTTAAATAAGCAATACTATTTACCATAACATATATTTTTGGAATTGGTAATCACGTGCAACACACGTGTCAGAAAACTAGTGTGTGTGTGTATATATATATATATATATATGTAGTATTGTGAATGAATGAAGGAAAGAAACCTTAGTGCTACCACGACAGTATATTCACATATTGTGATGGTATTGTTTACATCCCTACTTTATTCAAATTAGGAGAAACGTCGTGGTGACTAAAAAAATAATCAATTAATTCAATTTTAAAAGAATTTTAAGAATAAACAAGAGTTTTAAATGAGTCGCCACCTAATTTTAGGAAAAACTAGGAAACCAATTAAAAATGTCTACGAAACCATTAGATTCTAAGTAAGGGGTTCAGGTTATTCTGAAGGGAAGGTGTTAGGCATCCTTCGAAATCCACAATTGTGGGTTCCAACTGAGTTCATTTTTTTCAAATTGAGGAGGAGATAAAAAAATATATATACAAGTCTAATAAACATGTAATATACACAAGTAATAAAATAAAACAATAATATAAGACACAGCATAAAGTTTGCCTAACGTGAATAATACAAAATAATGAATAAAGAATATTGTTTGAACTTCATTCGAATAACTTCGATGGGAAGCGGCTTCGTGGTACCTGTAAAGACACTTAGTAAAAGTGTTAGTAATAAATAAATATGAATAAAAATAAATGAAATAAATAACTTAAAATTAAACCCATCTTATTAACATGGAGGCCTTGGAAATCGACGGTAATTTCTTCATCAGCCAATTTTAACAAACAAAATACAAACATAAACTAAATTTTCGTCTTTTAACATTGGGAAGGCCTCCAAAACTGAACGAAGAGATTTTTCATTGGCCAATTTTAACATAAAAAGAAATATATGAATATTGAACGAATCAAAAATAATAAATAACATTCAAACCAAGGAGAAATAACAAAACAAATTATAAATAAAATATTGCCAAAAGATCAAACTAAACATAAAATTATTAATAAAACAATTGAGATAACAACCTGGCAGCAACATATATATATTATATATAAATAAATAAGTAAAGAGATGAATCATTAAATGAAGTAAATCCACTAAAATACAACATTCCAACAAAATCGATAAAATAGCTAAAAGAAAAATAACCCAAATACCTTAATATAATAACATAATAGATTAAATAATAATAATAATAATAAAAGGAATCCACTCAATATGGAACACAACTATTAAACTAATTATGTATGATAATAAAAATGGATAAATTTAGTGCATAACAGAGCATTAACAATTAAATATTATTATACTAATCAAAATTAGAAAAAAAAAACAAGTACATTAAAATGGATTTAGTCCTAGAGAAAGTAATCTGCAAACAGAGAGAGCAACGAAACAGCCAGAGACTAACATAATATTAATTAAAATGCAAACAAATATGAACCAAACAAAGCAATGAACAAAGTTTACCGGAGAATCTTGAACAGTGACTTAGAGATTACGAAGAGGAAGGAATGGAGGCCACGCCGGTTCGCTGGTGGATTTGTAGTTCGAGCTCGAAGTTTGCCGGAGATGGCACCTCAGGTTCCGATGCTCGCTGGTGTGTTGTTGCTACGTACCGGAGATGGAGCCACACCGGACGACGGGATACCTGCAAAATAAAGAAAAAAAATGTGAAGGGGAAAGAGGGAAAGGGACTGGACGCGTTTTGGTGTCATTTCCGGTGACTATTACACCGGAAGAGGGAGAATTCGAAGAGGGGTTTGGTCTGGTTGTTGTGGGTCTGGCGTGAGGCGAAGGTTTGAGGTTGTTTTCGGTTGTTGTTTCGTCGGAAATGGCAACAGGAAAAGGAAGACACCGCTTGTTCGATGGTAATGGGTTTTGGTGGCGTTACAGCAACATTGGTTGCTGGGTTTTTGGGGTCATTTCGAGTGACTTTTTCACCGGAAAATGGAGAAAAACGAAGGGGTTTTGGGTTTGGTTCGTGAAAACTCCATTAATGGAGGTTGAGAACATACAGAATTACAGAGAGAAGAACAGAATAGAAGAGAAGAGAAGAGAAGAGAAGAGAGCATCGTATTGAGTTCAATGAATTTTCTGTTACATTGAAAGTTCGCCTTTACATTGTAGTTCAATATCTAGTTATAGACTATAGTATTGTAATTACTTTCTTAACCAACTACAGAAGCTTCTAGAACTTCCCTAACAACTTCAACTAACTCACACCATATAGCTTGTTGAATCTCCTAAGCTGATCAACACTCCCCCTCAAGCTTTATGATTGAAATACATTCTTCATTCCAAATTTGCTCAACAAGTTGGTGTGTTGCATCTTGCCCAGACTTTTAGTTAGTAGATCAGCCAGTTGCTCCTTAGTGTTTATGTGTTGAGTTTTCAACATGCCTTGGCAAATTCTTTCTCGAACAAAGTGACAATCAATGTCAAAGTGTTTTGTTCTCTCATGAAAGATTGGGTTAGCTGCAATCTGGATGGCTGCCTTGCTATCACAAATCATATTCACTGGTGTGGTTATCTTGATCCCCAACTCTTTGTATAGTCCTATCAACCAAGTTATTTCAGATGTACAAGCTGACATGCTCCTGAACTCAGCTTCAGCTGAGCTCATTGAAACTGTCTCTTGTTTCTTTGATTTCCAAGAAACAAGTCCTTCTCCAAATTTAACCAAGTATCTTGTAACTGATCTCCTAGTTTCCATACATGCTCCCCAGTCAGAGTCACAATAAGTTGTAAGTTTATAAGGGTCTCCTATAGGCATTAACAAACCTAATCTAGGTGCTTCTTTGATGTATCTAACTACTCTAAGAGCTGCATTCATGTGTGGCTGTTTAGGACAATAAATGAATTGACTCAAGACCTGTACAGGCTGGTTTTACTCCCCCTAGGCCAGACTCAGATATCAATTCTAATGCATACTTTCTTTGTGACATGAGTATGCCTTTGTTGGACCTGGAGAACTCAATTCCCAAAAAGAATTTTAACTCACCCAAATCTTTCATTTTGAACTATTTTTGAATATCCAGTCTAGTGTTGCATAAGAGCTGTTGATTATTCCCAGTTATAAGCAGATCATCTACATAAAACAATACCACAACAATGTCATTTTCAGTGTGCTTGGTATATAATGAATAGTCATAATGACTCTGCTTGAACCCAATATCTACTAAGGCTTTTGTCAGCTTCATATTCCATTGCCTTGGTGCCTGCTTAAGTCCATATAAGTACTTATGTAGTTTGCAAACCTTGTGAGTCTCCCCCTGTCTAGCAAACCCACTAGGAATAACCATATAGACCTCCTCAAGAAGATCACCATTAATGAAGGCATTATGAACATCCATCTGATAGATATACCAACCTTTAGATGCTGCAAGAGCCACAATAGATCTAACAGTCACCATCTTGGCAACAGGACTGAAAGTCTCTCCATAGTCAACACCTTCCTTTTGACTGAACCCCTGTCCAACCAATCTTTCTTTAAACCTTTCCACAACCCCTGAGGAAAGGTATTTGATTTTGTAAATCCACTACATCCAATAGGCCTCTATCCAGGGGTAAATCCATAATACTCCATACGTGATTGCTTTCTAATACATCAATCTCCAATTGCATTGCCTTGACCCAAGCAGGATCAACAGCAGCCTGTTGAAAAGACACAGGCTCACACAGAGCTGATTATGCTAGAAGGACATGTTGATAGGACTGAGATAAATGTGAATATGTAAGCTGATCAGCAATAGGATAGGAACATGTATTGCCTTTGGGTTGAGTAACAAAATCTTGCAGCCATAGAGGAAGCTTGCTGGTTCTGGTAGATTTTCTGGTGGGAACAGGTAGAGCAACCAGTGGTGATTAAACTGGAGATACTGGACAAGGTGCAATAGGGACAGAACTATCAGTTGGTTGGACACAATCATCAGCTAGTAGGACACATACAGTGACATCAGGGGGCATCAGTAGGTCCAGAACTGGAAATATAGGATTGGATGATTCTTGTACATGCTTGAAAGGAAATATGTGTTCTTGGAAGACCACATGTCTGCTTACAAAAAAGGAATGAGCATGGAGATCAAATAAGATATACTCTTTCTGTGTTGAAGAATACCCCATAAACACAACAGAGATGGCTTTAGAGGAGAATTTGTCCAATACTCTAGGACATGCAGTATAACACAAACACCCAAACACCTTGAGATGAGACAAGGATGGAGAATGCATATATAGTTTCTCATATAGAGACTGAAACCCAAGTAACCTTGAAGGAAGCCTGTTCAAAATATAAACAGCAGTAGACACACACTCACCCCAATACCTGAGGGGGATAGCAGCCTGAAATCTGATGGACCTAGCTATATTTAGAATGTTCATGTGTTTCCTCTCAACTACCCCATTCTATTGAGGGGTATACACACAAGAGGATTGGTGGCAATGCCAAGTTCACTTAGTACAGCCTAAATGTTGTGACTCAAGAACTCAGAGCCATTGTATGTTCTCAAAGTTTTAACACTTGTGGAGAACACATTATTAACTTTAGTAAGGAACTGTTTAAGGACAACTATGGTGTCAGCTTTGGAGTTTATCAAAAAATATACAAGTATATCTACAACTGTAACAAAAAAACTTTTTCCATTATAAGTGGGAACTCTGTCGGGTCCCCATATATCACAATGCAACAATTCAAAAACAGAACTGGACAGAGTAGTGCTTAAAGGAAATGGAAGTTTTGTGTGCTTAGCAACAGGACACACTATGCAATGAGAGTGATCTTTTCCTCCTAAAGTCCTAAGAAACTCATGTCTCTTTATTATGTCAAGAGGTGCATGTCCTAACCTCTTGCGCCATACATCAACTGAGTCAGAAGTAACAGGTACATCAGTTGACTTAATAACATTCTTTACAAAGTTTGTTTTACTAGAACTCCTACTACTATTCACCAGCTTCTTTGGAGCTTGAGTTGGTCCACTTTTTAGTATGTAGAGTCCATGTTGCTCCTTACCAATCCCCTTCACCTGACCATTTGAGAAATCCTGAAACACACAAAAGTCAGGAAAGGTAGCGTCAGGAAAGAATGCTACCATGCAATTAAGCTCCTTAGTGATCTTGGACACTGATAGTAAGTTAACTCTGAAGTCAGGCAAGTATAATACATTTGATACAAGCTGGTTTGTAAACAGGCATGTGCTACCAATATGAGAGACAACAGTAGTGTTACCATTAGGCAAATAAACCTTATTGTGTGCATCAGTAATAGATATAGTACTAGTGTCTAATGTGTCAAGATTTGAGGTGATGTGATGAGTAGCTCTAGTGTCTACTACCCATTCACCTGCATCATATGAACACAAAAGAGCAGAAGTATGTATACCTGCATCTACAGAGGCCACCTTGGCAGAAGATTCTATTGTGCTATCAGCTCCATTCTTGGATAATAGTTGGAGAATTTGTTGATATTGGCCCTGAGTGATAAATCCTCCAGAAGTTTGAGCTGCAGTTGAAGAAGTTCTTGACTCAATGTTGAGAGGTGTATCAACTTGATTAGCATAAGCTCCAGCAGTCTGGCCTTTCCTCTTTGACTTAAAATTAGTTGGATATCCAACAATTTTGTAGCATTGTTCCTTAGAGTGACCCTTGCAACCACAGTGATCACATTGCAACAAATGCCTCTTATTCTTGTAACTACCGGATTAGCTTATACCACTACTATTGTAATTTCCACTTGCACCTGAGATATTAGCAAAACCTCCTCCTTTGAATGTGCTTGAACCAGTGTGAGAGGTTGAATTCCTATTACTGTACATGATTGTGCCTTCAATTGCACCAGGTCCTGAGTTAATTGAACTAGAATTCACTAGACTTCTCTGACACTCTTGGTCCAAAAGAAGATCATAAGCTTTGTTCAAGGTAGGGATAGGACTCATCATGAGAATTTGACTTCTAGGTGGTGAATAGGACTCATTCAGACCCATAAGAAACTAAAGAAGTCTCTGATACTCACAATGTTCACCAAACTTCCTTGATTCCGGACAAGGACATGAGGGACAGGTCATGAGAGCATCATACTCATCCCAGAGGTCTCTTAGTTTGGACAAGTAGTCGGCAATTGTCATTGTGCCTTGAGTCAGAGTGTGAATCTCTCTGTGTAAATGAAATATCCTAGATCCGTTTACTGTATCGAACTTTCTCTCAGATCCAGCCATTCAGATGCATAGACAGCTGAACTTAGAAGTCCAGGACGAACAACATTCATTATCCATGATAAAACTACATTATTACATTTTTCCCACTGATCATGTAACACGAGTTCGAACATGGATTTAGGAAATCTTCCATCAACAAATTCTAACTTGTTGCGTCCTACAAGTCCAATCCTAAACGATCTACTCCACAATGATTAGTTCTCAGATCTAGTTAATTGAAGAGAGATCAAAGAGCTACCTGAAGTGTCTGCGTGTTGAAGAAACAGTGGATGATTGTGGTCGATTACTGGGAATGAAGCCATGGTTGTAATCCCAGCACTTGTACCTTTAGTGGTTGATTCAATTGCCATTTGTAGACTCTAGATTGCAGCTGAATTTGACCTTTGATGTTTCCTTGTGAGTCACATTTGAACAAGGATGAACTCTGAGCATCCAGTGATAAGAGCTACAGTGGAATTAGTGTTCGATCAAGGGATCTGATACCATGAAAACTCCATTAATGTCGGTTGAGAACATACAGAATTACAGAGAGAAAAAAAGAAGAGAAGAGAGCATTGTATTGAGTTCAATGAATTTTCTGTTATATTGAAAGTTAGCCTTTACATTGTAGTTCAATATCTATTTATAGACTATAGTATTGTAACTACTTTCTTAACTAACAATAGAAGCTTCTAGAACTTTCCTAACAACTTCAACTAACTCACACCATATAGCTTGTTCAATCTCCTAAGTTGATCAACAGTTCGCTGGTCTGCCAGAAAGGGAGAATCGTTGAGGTTTTGGGTCCGATTTGTGGTGATTTGGTGATAGTTGTTGGTGGAAGAGGGGTCTGGTTTAAGGTGGTGTTTCTGGTTGGTGTGGTTAGAGAAGAAGAGTAAAATGGGTGTGTGAGGGAGATCTGATTTTTTTTTGGGTGGCGGCTATTTGGGAAGATAGGAATAAATTTTAGGGCTTTTTGCCATTTAGGAAATTTTTACCCCTTCTAAAAAATAATTCCCCACCCCCTTTATTTTTTAACCTAATCAAAACTTATATAGGAAATAATTTTATAATGGGCTCAAATTGTGGGCATGAGATTATGACCCAAAATTATTGGTTAAATAAAATATTTGTAGTTGAATGAATTTCTAAACTGTGCAAAATATCAAAATGAATATTAAAAAATGTAACAAATAAACTGAATATTAAAAAAAATATAATGAACGTAACTAATGACATGTAAAAATGCAATTTTAAAATTAACTGATAAAAGAAAAATCCTAAATTTTGATAAATAAGGATAGTTATCGATAAATTTATTTAAAATTATAAAAAAATTATTTTGAACTATTAAATAAATAAAACTTAAAAGTTACAAATTTTGAAAATGTTAGGCCAAAATTGGGTGTCGACAGGTATCATACATGATCTGATGATCTGATGAGTGTTACTAATTATATGAAACAATCTTTAATGATACCATATAGTATATGATGGTATCATGCTGGTGTCTTTGAAGGATTGAAGTACATATTAAATGACAATATGTAGATATATTGTAGTGGTATCATTACGGACTAAAGCAAATCAAGTGATACCATGCTAGTATATAGATATATTGTGATAATATCATGGAAGTCTCACCAAAATATTGAAGCATACATCAATGATACCATGAAAGTTTATAGATATATTGTGATAGTATCATTACAAACTGAAGCAAATGAAAAACAAAACATAAAAAAAAATGAAATGAGAAAAAATAAAAACAAAACATAGAATGATCAAAAACATGAAATTAAATTGGGGTGAAAAATAAATAATATTATAATTCAAGGGAAGAGTGGATGAAAAAGAAAGAAAAATAATCAAAAATAATCAAAAAAGGAAAGGAAAAAAAACAAAGAAAGGAACATAAAATGAAGAAAGAAAATAAATAAGAAACAAAAAAAATAAAAGTAAAGGGCATCTCCAATTCAAACACCAAATTTGATGTCAGCACTATTTTTAGTGTAAACAAACTTCAACCCACTACACCAAATTTTACACCAAAAAAAAATATTTTTCTCTCTCTTCATTATTATATTATTATTTTTTATTTCATTTATATTTTCTTATTTCATAAACAATTCTTTCTAAAACATTCACCATATATAATTCATGGTGAAATGTCAATTACTACTTTGTTGAATGTTTATTATTTTCGGTTATTTTTAAGTACATTGTATTATTTGTTTAAAAATTTATATATTTGCATTTTTAATTTTTGTGAAGGTTAATTGTAGTTATATCCAATTATAATTTATAGTAGAATTAACATAAATTTAATTTTTAAAAAAAGTCATATATAGAAAAGTTAATTTACAAAAAAGCTAAATTTTATATCTAAAATTAATACTATAAAAATATTACATAAAAAATAATTAAATATACAAGAGATATAATTAAAACATACAATTTGTATAATGTTTAATTAAAAATTTTGTATAGTTAAATAATATTAAAATATTTAATAAAGTGAATTGGTGTGATGATAGTGTTACACCAAATTTGATGTAACACTATTCACACACCAAATTTGGTGTAAAAATTGGTGTGGGTTGATTTATTTCTTTTTTTTTGTTTTTTTTTCTCTACTTTTTTATCGCTTTTTGATGCATTTTTTAAAATTAATTAATTTTTTTACACCATAATATAATTGATACTCAAATTTTATCTTATATACTCATTTTTCTTTTTATTTTTCCTTTTTTCTTATTTATTTTTCTATTCGTTATTCCTGTTTTTATTTTTCTCCTTTTCCCCGATTTTCTCTTTTAGACCATCTCCAATCCAACATCAAATTTTACATCAAATTCTAAATTTGGTGTGTGAATAGTGTTACACCAAATTTGGTGTAACACTATTCACACACCAAATTTAGAATTTGATGTAAAATTTGATGTTGGATTGGAGATGGTCTAAAAGAGAAAATCGGGGAAAAGGAGAAAAATAAAAACAGGAATAACGAATAGAAAAATAAATAAGAAAAAAGGAAAAATAAAAAGAAAAATGAGTATATAAGATAAAATTTGAGTATCAATTATATTATGGTGTAAAAAAATTAATTAATTTTAAAAAATGCATCAAAAAGCGATAAAAAAGTAGAGAAAAAAAAACAAAAAAAAAGAAATAAATGAGAAAAAAAAAAGGAAGTATATGAAACAAATATTGAGTAGAAATCAAATTTTAAAAAATAAAATAATTTGAAAAATTTAAATGAACAAATAAACATAAAAGGAAAAAGTAGAGAAATAAAAAGGAGCTAAATAACTAAAGCTACAAGGAAAAGAGACATATTATGTAACTAGTTAAGACACACAATTGTAAAGGGTATGTCTATAATTAGTTTGCTTTTATGGGACATAAACTTGGTTTTCCCAATACTTTTTGCATATATACCAAACACAAAAAAAATACCTAAAAAGCCCACTTACTTTTCTAGACAATACTTTCTAAAAAAAAAAAAAAAACATTTTTAATAGAAAACATATCCCTCCTACGGCACACACCCTTAAAGTTAACTTCTCCTGGATTTATATGAAGATGATTTTGATGCAAGTTTCTTCTGCTTAAGGCTATTGTCCTTGCTTCTGAAGATATCATTCTCAGAATCATCATCACTCTCATCACCATGCTTCTTGTTACGTTTTTTACTCACCTCCCCACATAATACCATCCTCTTTTCTTCTCTTGGCAGTGCAATGTCCAGCTTCTTAGGCCTCCAAATGAAAAGAGACCTGAAATACATTTAGTACCAAAATAAAGAAGGATTAGAATTGCTTTGATTATGGAAAAATTAAGGAAAACAAAACTCAAGTGCAGGTACTATTTGTAGCATGTTGACCACATGGACGAGTGGTAAGGCGGAGAACTGCAACTCCTTTTTTCCCCAGTTCAAATCCGGATGTATTAAATGCTTACCAGTATGATCTTTTATGATCTCTCTTGGCAGAGTTTTACGAAAAAGGGGCAGGTCAAACTTATAATGCCTCATATTCCCTTACAAATTAGCTGGTCAAGTGTAATTCAGATCCCAGTATACTACAAAAACCACAGTTGGATTGTTCGAAAAACACTGGCTCCTTTTTTTCCGAAAACTCACAAAGGGATGTACACTGAATGACCTTTAGAGCATGCAACACTGAAAGGGTCACTGTTATTGATGGGGAAAGTAATATTTAGAAGCATTAAGCTATGATGTTGGATGTAAAGTTATTAATAATTAATAACAAGATGTGAGAATTAAAAAGAATTTCAGTAACAAATGAAACCTTGAATGTTCTGCACTAATGTATAGATGTTCAAACAATAAAACACTTTAATTGGAGAAAGGGTCGATTTATTGGAGTTTAACAGGAACAGTCATCATATGGTCCTATCATCCTATATAAGCAAAGTGGCGTCCATATGCCACAAATCCAACCTAAAAATTTATGTTAGATAAATGCCTAAACAGCACATAGAAGAGAAGACCCATAATAAAGATCACTGATCCATACCTTGAACTACCAGACGCCAGAATATCTTCACGTGGATGTAGCTTGTTCACCGAACTAATAGTTGTTATGTTGGGGTCCATGACCTCTGCAACCAACTGCCCAGTACTGATGTTGATAAAGTCAATGGGATGCAAAGCAGCTCCATCATAGTTTTCACTAATGTAACGCCCAATGACAACAAGAGACTCTGATGAGTCCTGTCCAAAGTAACAACACATTGTTATAAACCTATTCCACTTTTTCAATTACAATTTAAATGAAGAATTCTGCAATTAACAAATTAGTTCCTCTGTGTGCATGCTTGCCTTTGCATCCCATTCTGCTCGGAATGCTGTAAGATATCTGTTAAAATCGTGACTATGAACAATTTCTCGGCTTGGATAATCAAGGTTGCCAAAGATTGAATCCCACACACGAATCCGATTGTCCAGTGAAGTAGTAAGTATTTTGCTTCCACTTAGTGGAGAAAAATATGCAGAACTAACAACACGTTTATGTTCAAGATTATATAGAGAAGACCCAGCTTCCAAGCGGCGCATATCCCATATTCGAGCCTGTTGGCACCAAAATATTTCACTTGAGTCAAATCACCACCACTAATTTGATTCATATAGACAAGAAATAGAAGTATTTTCCTGCAACGAGCTCTTACGCTATTTATATGAATCAAAGAGGAAATTAAGTGATAGATCAGAACTTACAAAGTGATCATTCCCACAGCTCAAAAGCAGATCTTGTTGAAGAGGATTGCAGTTTAGACCAACAACTTTAGTTCCTTTCTTGTGAATCAAAGTAGGTTTGCTCATTTTGTTATTGCTCCGTATATCAGCCCTGTACATGTCCACCAAATGAAACCACATATAAAACCATAGTGAGATCAATGTAAAGCCCCGTAAGTTTCTAGGCATACAATTTCGGTAAATAATGGGCTTAATAGCATAATTAAGGTGTTCAAGAGGTATAAGGATCCACACAGTAAACAAAGTGTTGGGAATTATGCTAATGGGCACAGGTAGAAGTTGAAGTGATTTGATATTTGAGAAAGGAAAAAAAATGAAAAGAATGAACATAATGAGCCAAGCCCACCTGCTGTTCAGTGAGGAGATTAGAATAAAGAGGCAAGGGGTTTGGGGACTCCTTTTGCACAAACTGCAGCGGCAACACGGAAGGGAGAACCAAGAATTTCTATACATTGTTGTGGGATGTCTTCAACATAACTTAACGCAGATGAAGAAATTCAAGGTAATAACTTTCTATATCTTAATTGTTGTGGGCATCATTATTTATGAAAAAAGAAGAAGAGAGTTTTGAACTAAATCAACCAATAGCTTCCACAGAAACTACAATTCAAAGTGAAACGTGACTATCTGATAAGGCACCACTCGCTCCTTAACAGAATTCACTTCAATTCCAACCCAAATACATTCCCCTAAATCAATTATAGCGATTAGTGGCTTGTGAAATCGACACAAAGGATTTGAAGTTAAATTTTTTTATATATTGTGTTTCCTACATTGGAAGCAAACATTGGGACTATAGAACAAAGTTGAGTTAGCTTCACTTGTTTATACAGTGAATCGATAATCAAGCAAGTTAGGTGGTTTTCGCTTTACAAGTAGTGAAGTGGTGAATTGGGGATTGTGGAACACTCGGGGAAGCTAAAAAGTCATGGATGATGAGCTAAAGCTTTGAGGGGAGTTAAGACTTGTCTTTACTAAAGTTTTTTTCTGGAGAAAATCATTCCCACAAGATGTTTGATGAAATATTGTTTATGATAATGCGAGTTTTATTAGATTGAGTGAGCACACCGTATCCATGATTATTTGAGTTAAGGTTTACAAGTTGTCACTTTATGAAAGAAGTATTTTTTTAAGCTTTCAGCGCTTATGTTTTCATGTTCACATTTATTGATGAAATTATGTAAATTTGAAATTTCATTATATGGAGAAGGGCCTAAAATACCCCTCAACTATTTGAGTTGGTACCAAACTATCTTTCGGACCCCAAATATCCTTGACGTAACCCTATTGGCTCAAAAATACCTTTATTTCTGATGGCTCACACTCATAAGGTAGATGGAGGGCAATATTGTACTAGATCTCATAGTTAAAGGGAATTTTAGACCCTTCTCTATTAAAATAATTTGAAGCATATATGTGCTCATATGATTGGCCTGATTTTGGATTTCATAGTAAATTGAAAATAAAAAAGGTTGGTCATCTACTCCTACACTCCCCTCTCCCCTCTCCCCTTCACTTCCTCTTTCTTCCACTATTTTTTTTTTGAATCTTGTCCACCATATTAAATTTTAGTTCTCTTCAACATATGACAAAACAAGACAAAAAAAAAGTGTAAAAAAAACGAGGACATTCATAAAGAAATAATTAGTTCAATTGTTCCTAATTAAGCAACTATGCACGTATATTGCAATTTTCTTTTGTATGTACCAAACATTCAAAATAAAAAATAACATTTACTCCTATCCCCACCCACACCCCACCCCACCATGATAACAATACAAATTAGGAGTGTCAAATAGGCGGGTTAGGTTGAAATTGGAGATATTAGAATGAGTTGAAATAGAAATTGGGTTGGGTCTTGACCCGCCCAAGTTTACTTTGGGCTAAAATCGGGTTGGATCATGACCCGCCCAATTTGACCCGCTAAATCTCAATAATTTTAACATATTGTTGTTTAACTTTTATAACCACAATTTGAATTTCAATTCAAGAAAAAATTTAAAAAGAAGTTACAAATGGATAGATAAATCCTAAAATAGATAGTACTTCATACATTTAATATATGAACATGTATTACATCAATGCAAATAAAGAATTTAAAACAGGTTGAAATTGAAGATTAAATTGGACTCAATTGAGAATTCTCTTAAAATGGGTTAAGGCTTGAATGGGTTGAGATTGAACCCAATTCAAATTATCTTGAGCCCAACCCTGAAATATTTGAACGGGTTACCTATAGTTGGGCTCATTTTTTACACCCCTAATACAAATTTAAAAAATATGAATATGTAGGTTCATTTCAAATTTGAGTAATTGATATCCTAATTAAGAATAAGAAATTAAAAAAAAAGGGAAAAGGGTCAAAATTGCCCCTGAATTATGTGAATAGACCACTTATACCCTCCTCTGTTACAGTTTGGGATAAAACTGCCCCCGCCTTTATCTCAAGAGACCGCAAATACCCTTAAGAGTTAACATCCCAATTTTTTAGTAATGCGGCAAGCCACATGGGACTAGTCCACGTGGCTTGCCACATTACTAAAAATTTGGGATGTTAAATCTTAAGGGTATTTGTGGTCTCTTGAGATAATGGCGGGCACATTTTTTATCTCAAAGTATAACATAGGGCATAAGTGGTCTATTTCGCATAGTTCAGGGGTAATTTTGATCCTTTTTCGAAAAAAGAATAAAAAGAGGGAATGAACAAGACAATTGGATAATTGATAGAAAATTTTATACTCCCTCCGTCCCATTCTATTTGTCACCTTTTTACTTTGCACTTGCATTAAGAAATGATGTAACTTTACCCTTCTACCCTTATTTAATGTTTTCTTAAGTCAACTTTATTAATAAATGACAAGATTAATTAACTATTCCATCAAGGGTATAATAGGCAAAATATGGTAATTTATGCATAAATTTTATAAAATGACAAGTATTGTGGTCCAACTATTTATAGAAAGGGATGACATATAAAATGGGACAGAGGTAGTATTAAAATAAAAAATAATAATTTTTTTTGTAGATAGACAAATAGACAGGGCTCGTAATATGTTATTTATTGTGTTTCAATTATTGCACTATTTTGTTGTTGTTGTTGCTACCTTTTGGTAGACCTTACATTGTTTCCTTGTGACTTGTTATATTTTCTTCTTTGCATCTGAAGCTGATGCATTTTGAGTTGAGGGTTGCTCGGATACAGCCTCTCCACCTCCACGAGGAGGTGGTAAATCTGTGTACACTCTACCCTCCCCAGACCCCACTTGTGGGGACTTCACTCGGTATGTTGTTGTACATATAGACGGGGCGAGTATGGATTTTAATTGGATCCCCAGTTATGAGTTGCGTTATAATAAATTGAGGTTTAGCTTAAAATAGGTCAATAGGAAGAATTTATGAAAACAATAATTTTTAAATACTACTTTCAAGCATATCGGGTCAAACTGAATTTCATGGAAAGATCTTTTAAGGGATATATTCTACAAGAATTTGGTGGACATTAAAGGTGTGTTTAGCTCATGTTTGGTTGGCTTAAATGTTTTCCAAATCAACTTATTTTCCTCAAACTTAAGGAAAATGACTTCCTTTCAAAAATTAAGGAAAACATTTTCCAAAGCTCTCCTTCAACCTCAAATTACAAAAAAAAATCTTACCTCACCCCGTACCCCATACCCTGACCCACCCCATTCAAAAAAAAAATTAAATTTTAAATATTTTTTAAAAAGATAAACAACTTATTTCAGCCCCCCAACCCCCAAACCGGCTCCTCCCCAAACCAAAAAAAAATTAACTTACTATTTCATAGGAGTTGGGGTTGGTTGCGGCTACAGGTTTCCCTTATCATTAAAAAAAATTAACAACTAAAAATTTTATTTTTGAAAAATAGTTCAAATTTTAATTTTTTTGATTTTTTTATACACCGCTGAACCCCTGACTTTCTCTACCCCACTCTCCACAAAAAAAAATTAAAAGTTTATTTTTGAAAAAAAAAATAATTATAACTTCAATTTTTCATTTTCCTTAACTCACACCTCTCCAAACCCCTACAACACCACCACCAACCCTCCACCCCCTCCCCCTCAAAAAAATAAATTCAAAAGTTCTTTTTTAAAAAATATTTTTAGTTTTTATTTTTTTACCCCACCCCCGATCCCCCTACCAACCCCCCCTCAAAAAAAAGATAATTTAAAAAGTTCGCTTTTCAAAAATATTTTCAAATTTTAGAAATTTTTAACCACCCCCCTCACACACAAAAGAATTGTTTTCTAGAAAATATTTAAATCTTAGTTTGACAATTAGGTCCCGAGTCGGGCGTGGTTTGATCCTGGTTCGAAAGTTGCGGTCAAAATTTCAATTTGAAAGTCGAATCTTGGGTCTCGCATCGATTATTGGTTGTTGGGGTCGGATCCTCATTTGAAAGTCAGGTCTCGATTTGATGTCGAAGTCAAAACCCGAATTGATGGATCGTGCTCAACTTCAAGTCTCGGGGTCAGGTCTTTGGTCGAATATCCAGTCCCAATTCGAATGTCGAGTCTCGGGTCGAAAGTCGGGGTCAGGACATGGGTCAGATCTCAGGGTCAAATTTCAGATCTGTCGTCGGGGTTGTGTCCTAATTCGCGTGTCGGGTCAATGCCTAGATTGATTATTGAGGTTGGTTTTTGGGTCAAATTATTTCTACTCTCCAATAAAAAATAAAAGATATTTTCAAAATGTTTTTCATTCAAAAACCTATCACTAAAAAATATTTTTCGGAAAATATTTTCTACTCATCAATCAAACATGAGAAAATAAGTCAAAAATCTAGGAAAACATTTTCCTTCATATACCAAACACACCCTTAATAGATTTCTTGCTGGAAAAGAATTAGAATTGGAGGAAATAAATAAGAAAAATGGTGTGGTCTATAGGGGAAGTTCTTTATGAAGTAGGTCTTTTATTATTGGACTTTGTATGGTACTAACGTGTTACCTATTTACAATCCAAGTTTGTTCCATGGCAGGTATGTACTTCCATTATTTCTTCAAAGCAAACTGAGAGAAAGTGACGGAAAATAAGTTCGAAAATCTAATTTAGATACGGGAAGTTGCAATGTGCAGAAAAACTAGATTAGAGAACCAATTCCCTTATGCAGTGACAAATTCATTGTATCCAGCCTAGTTCAATGTATAAGGCTTATTAAGTTGAAACCTTATTCGCTTCCTCCATTATTTGCTTATTCTAGAAGCTTTATTGTGAGGTGGTTTTCATAGAGAGTGAGCTTGAAGATAGTTAGCTTGAAAAACTAAGCTAGAGCTCTATGTTGTTCGGACTCTTCAAAAATATCATCAGGTGTGTGTTGGATCTTTCAAAAGTAGTGCATTTTTGGAGGATCCGACACAGGTGCGGCAATAATTTTGAAGAGTTTGAGCAACTTAGCTAGGGCTAGCTTGAAGATGGTTTGCTACAAACAGAGGGCTAAATCATGTGCCTGGGATTTAGTCGCTTAGGCTATTGTTAGAATAGGTGTAGGAACAAGATTAGTAAATAGAATCCTACTTATGAAGGATTGTAATGTAGTGTCTTAGTTGGATAAGGAGTCTAACATAACGTATATAAATAGGGTCTTAATGTAATAACATAGAGACACAATTCAATAATATTTTCTCATATATTTTCACGGGTATCAAAGCCTCTACAATCTTGGTAGAGAATCAAAACATAATAGCTTTCGAAGCCGGCAGGCGATTATAACTCATATAGTCGCCCGTCTTGCCAATGATTATGTTAGCAAAAATTGGGGCAATACTATATACATGACAAAATAAAGATGCTGAGAAGGAGTGATCTGAGAAGCATATGGGATAAAGAAAGTAGTCACCGTGCTTCTTTTCAGTATCTTCTTAAATTTAATTTGTGTAACACCGTGCATCTCTGCGGTGACTACTTTCTCATATCCAATTTGCATACCACTGCACATCTTTCCCGACTACTTTCTCATATCTGAGTTGTGTAGCACCATGAGTCTTTCCGGTGACTCTTCATAACTAACTAGCGTAGTTCCACGCGTCTTTCTGGTAACTCCTCAAGATCTA
Organism: Solanum tuberosum; assembly: GCF_000226075.1. Taxonomy (NCBI): domain Eukaryota; kingdom Viridiplantae; phylum Streptophyta; class Magnoliopsida; order Solanales; family Solanaceae; genus Solanum; species Solanum tuberosum. Next base: position 1,597,885 of record NW_006238984.1, on the reverse strand, counting down.
ACCACGTGCTAGCACGTGAGCCTGTTTCGTCTTGTTTTCCCGTCTTCTTGTTCAAGATCTACTTGTCTCTTGATTTCGAGACGACCCATATATTTTATATCAATTTCCGACAATTTTTCAGTTTGTTCCTATTCAACTGAGATTGCCCAGACATCCAAAGCAGTCATTACCAGTTTTCTTGCAAATATCTTTACAAAGTCTTCACTGGTCCTTGTATTAATCACATCTGTAACAAGCTCGGTACATAAGACTTGTATGCACTAGCTTGAGGAGAATGTTAGAATAGGAGTAGGAACAAGAATACTATATAAAATCCTACTTTGAAAAGGACTGTAATGTAGTGTCCTAGTTGGAAAAGGAGTCTAATGTAGTGTCTCTACATACGGTCTCAATGTAATAATGTGCAGGCATAAATCAATAATATTTTTCTCATATATTGCTCTCACAGATATAAAGAGCTTTGTAATCTGAAACTGCTCGTCGTTTTGGCGAAGTTTAGTTGAGAGAAATCTCAAAGGTGGGTCGTGATTTTTATTCCCTTGAGCAAGGAAGTTATCCACATAAAAATTATCCTGTTCAATTTATTCTCGCATTTTTTTACAGCAGTAGTTAGCTGAACCAGTACGAAGAACCAGCTCCTTATACTAAAGTTGTGCAGACTGCAACTGAAGTTAGCTAAGAATTTTTGAGAGGTAGAAAGGTTAGTACGACCCTGTTCACCCCACACTTGAGTCAACAGTCCAGTTCCCAGCCATTTCTCCTCTAATATAGTGAAAGAGACCGGATTTGCATCATTTTTATGCCTACAGCCCAAAAGATAATCAGAATTCAGAGTGCACAAAAGTCCGGTTGTATTCCTAAAGATAGCTAAATTAATAGTCAGAGATCGCTAATGAAAGTTATCTTTTCAAAAGACGAGTAAACAATACTTGATAATTTCTGTACGCCCAGCCAACCAGGTTGAAATTGTTTGTCACCAATGTATGAGACATACATTAACATAATGTGCTTGTCAAAATACCATCAACCAGTCATTTTGACAGACAAAGGAGAAGATTGCATATCTATCAAAGGCTTTAAGTGAAAGAAATGCGAATCTCCAACATTTGCATAACATTCAATAGACCTCTCAAAAAGTTCAATAGGCACTTACATGTAAAGATATCCAAAATTATCAGCAACAAGGACCACACTTCTGTCTGAGTTAACATCCAACCCATAAAGCATCCTCCAACAGCTTGGTCCCTACAAGAAAATCATTTGTGACTTATACAACCATATAACCACTTCATGACGGCTGACTTGCTGGTGTCATGTCTTCACTCTTCTTTCTTGCTATTCCCCAACCGAAAGCGATAAATTTAGTGATGTAATCAGTGAGACCCAGAAGCTCATTGGTGTCTCTAGAAACACAATGGGGGCATCAAGACATCATTTACCTTGACCCACAGTCAGGGAACACACACTTAATAATATTCAAGGATTCAAAAGTATACAGCTAAATTACAAAGCAAACACTCAAGATGATTCAAACAACAAACCTGACTAGAAACCAAAGGAGAAAAGTCAACATGAGAGTTAAAAAGTATCAAATATGTAAATGTATTGTTTGCAGTATATAAGCAAGGTTGAAATTTCATGTAATGATCTGTGTCCTTGCTGCTGAAACGTATCTATGGGCACTAAAAGGGGACAAGAAAGCTCAGAAATAAAAAGTTCCCAGCTCCGTGTTCACAAGGTAAAAAATATCCCGTAGGCTCGTCCAACCACTATAACTGAAATAACAGGATAATTCATATAAATAGAACAACTTGTTTTCAGAAAATCACCTCCCACCCATTTGGATTAAGGTTCATTAGTGACAATGAAATCCCAGTCTCTAGGTCAGTACAACTGATTGTTCCGTCAGATGAAGCAGCATATATCGATCCATCATTTGTCGGGTTGAACCTAAACGAATTAAAAACAACTCATTTTTTGACTGAAGAGATAATAATGCAGGTGAAATCTAAATGCAGCTGCAGACATTAAAAACATATCGAAAAATGCGACAACAGGAGAGATGAATACTCACTTCATGTTGTTAAGTATACAATTGTGTATGTTCCCATATACAGTCTTTTCATACACTTTCCCAAAATCCCAGATGCCAAGTTGTCCTTTCTGAAACATAAAGTAATATAGCATTAACCTCTACAAATTTATGTGACCTTCCAACAGAGAACTCAATTCATTGCCACACTTTAGAGTTATATTGCAGAGAGATCTTGGACCTTATCACCAGATAAAAGAATATTGTTGTTTGTAGGATGGAACTCCAAGCATGTGACTCGCCTACTGTGGTACCTGATTACTGCACAGTGGACTTGATCTGGGATCACATATGCTGGCTTGATCTATTACAGAAACCAAGGAAAGCAAATTATGAAGCACATTTTCTAAAGATACATATTGTGTAACTTCACTGTCTAAAGAAAATATGTTGCCCTATGATAAACAAGGAATGGTAATCCGTTAAGATACAACACGTCACAATGAAAATTTACCCTATAATCAAAAACTAAAGTAGAAAACATATTTCACATACGTTGCGAGATATTTTATGTGGCAATGATCACATGCAAGATGCAAGACATAAAATTATATGAAGAGTTGAACAAAACCTGGAAACATGTTCCCTCTGTTCCATTATTATGTGGCACTATTTTACTTGACAGGGAGTTCTAAAACAAAGAAGACTTTTGAAACTTGTGATCTTAAACATACCATGACATTTATGCTGCTATACAAGCACATCATTTAAGGTAAAAGGAGAAGTCTAAAGTTAAGAGTTTCTAAATTTAGAAGGTGTCATTCTTTTTGGAAAAGATCAAAAAAGGAAAGGATGCAACATAAAATGGAACAATGGGAGTATAAAGGAGAAAAACCATGTACCAATGACAACTAGAATATCAATATAGTATATGTAGGAACATAGAAGCTCAATCTGATATTCTTAGACCTTGAAATCCAACATAAATATATGGAGCAAAACTGAAACTACAATTAATTTCATGGAGAAGAAGAAGAAGAAGAAAAATAGATTCACAGATATTTAGCTCAAAACAAATAGAGAAACCTTCTAGTCATACTGTAAAGCTAACAAAATAGTATTATCCAAGATCTAAGGAAGCATGAACATTTATCGGCAAACAATGATACGTCGATGTGATTATATGTGAGGATAGCATATCGAAACTTACTGGAGGAAGGCGGGGGTGAAGCTGGCGTTGGAAAACAAATTCCAAAGGATTAGTTGTGTTCTTGTGAGGCGCTGGGACCATCCCATATTCTGTAGCTACTCGGTGGGGGCAAGTGACTGTGGTGTGGCCTTCAATCCCAAAGAAAAGAAAAACAAAATTAAAGTTATATTGAGGAGAAAATGTTGAAGACAAGTAAGTGGGAGAAATTACCATACCAGGCATTTTGCATAGAAAACATGGTTTCATTGGGCAATCAATATAAGTTGCACCCCTGAAGCCTGCTTCATGACCACTTTTCTTGCAAACCTGAAAAATAAAAACCCCTTGAGAGTATAGTATAGTATTAAGCATGCAAATTTGATGAAAAAGAGTGAAACAAATAGTACTTTGCAAACTTTCTTGAGAGTAATAGTGATGGGTGTTTTCCCTTTTTGTACCCTCTCCTCTTCAGGTAAAACTACATTAGCTTCTTCTTCTTCTTCCGACGAACTTTCCTCCGACTCCGTGTCTCTATCGATCACCACTTGAGGAAACAAACTTCTTCTACGCATTTTCGACATTCAATTGATTTGAAATTGGGGACACACTACACAAATACAACGACAACCGACTTAACAAAAACTCGCTATTCTCCTTCGTTTTTGAAACCTTAACCCATGGCCGAATAACTCGACACGACTTCTTATTTTACACCGTTTAAATTTATCACTCCCCCTTTCAAAAAAAAGAATGATTTAGTTTAATTTGAAATGAAATTTAAAAAAATATAATTTTTTTAATATTGTGATTCTAAATTAAAGTTATATAAAATATATTAAAATATTTTTTAATCTTATGACCTGTCAGGTGAAAAGTTGGAATTAAAGTATTGTAAAAATAAAATAAAAAAATTAAAATAGACTAAAAAAAAATAGGTGATTTTTTTAAAACAACAAGAATATGGCCCAAACTTTAGGAAAAATTACAGAAATCCCATATTTTAGTTTACTTATTACCATTATCCCTTATAAGTTTTACAAATCTCCAAAATCCCTCATTTTTGCGCATCAGATTAGTGTATCTTGCGCATCAGATTAGTGTATCTCGTGCATCATATTAGTGTATCATGTATAAAATATAATGTATCTTACTTAACGATTAATGTATCTCGCGCATCAAATTAATGTATCAGTGTTTATATTATTGTATTCGTTTGAGGGATTTCTGTAATTATAAACTTTTAAGGAATAGAGTATAATTTTAGCTTAAAAGTATGTCATTTCTGTAATTTGCCAAAATTTTATGAATATGCTATGTGAGAGTACTTTTTCATTAAAAAGGTATGGTGCCCACCTTTTTCATCCTATGCCTCTCTATCTCTTCTTAACTCTTCCTCTTCTGCATTTCTATTTTTCCTTTTACTTTTTTAAAAACAAAATTCTTATCTTCTTCATTTTTTTCATTTCACTTTTTTTTAAAAAAAAAAAACTTTTATGGTAAATTCCTCAAAGTATCTTTTTTACTCATAAATTTTATCTATCTAGTTATTAATATATGTCATTTATATATTTATCAAATTGATGCGTATAATTTATTTTATTTATTTAAAATTTATTATAACAAAAATATACAAAAAGGAAAATGAAAAATGAATTTATAAGATAGATATTCAACATTAACCATGAGATGAAATTCTAGGTAGTCATCAAGTACTAAGTTAACATTTAAAATTATATTTTCTTACAATTATATCTCAATGTACATATATATTCACTTAAATGAAATAATTATAAGTATGATAATTTTACTGTCCCTAACAATAATTATTTATTTTAATATTTTTTCTGTAGATTAAAATAAATATTTATACATGAAAAATATTTTTTCTTTTTTTGTGGCATTACGATTGATAGTTCTTTATATATATATATATAGAGAGAGAGTTTATATTTAGTACAATACCAAATGTACACATTATTTTTCAAACTCAAAAAATTAAGAAGATAAAGTGAAATTTAATTTGAATATTTCATTTATTTGCTTCATATCATTTTGAAAGCACTAACCTGATTATGCTCGTCTATTTCTTTTCTTAATTTTTTAATATTTCCCTTGCCAATATTGACATATTATCTATCTTCAAATAATATGTCAATCTTATGCTATGTGCATATAATTATGAAAAGTTTTGTATTCATAGTTTAAAATTGAAGGGTGAACAAAAAATGTCAGATCTACTAGAAATTGAATTACATATATAATTACATAAAAGTCAGATTATAATTTGTATATATTAAATAAAGAATTCTAATAGCTTAGTTAATTGACTTTCTAGACTTTCATCTTATAGGTAAAAGTTTAATTTTTATCTTATAATTTCCTCCTTATTTATTTTCTTATATTTTCTATATAGTTAAAAAAAAATTAAAATAAAATATATGCATCTAGATGGTATGTATATATAATATAAAAAATGAATTAATAAAATTCGTGACTAAAAAACACTAATCTAAAATATTAGAAAATAGAAGAATTTTTTCTTTAAAAAGTGAGTGGAAAGAAATGGAGAAGATTAAGGGTGAGGAGTGAGGAGAGAGAAAGAGAACATAAGATGAAAAAGATCTGCGCCTACATATTCTTTAGTCAAACAGTAATATCTCTCGCACCATATCATACTTATGCCTCTACCACTTTTCAATTTAGTATACTGTAGTTACCATTATTTTATAATCTTATCTTATATATATAAAAGAGAATTCTAGGCCCGTCTATGTGGCACCTTTAGAATTTCGAAATTTATTTTTATGTTTCTTTTTGTTCTTTTAGATTTTTTAGCCCTACTTTATTTTTACTTTTAAACCCGCTTATTCAACTCTTGCCTCCCTTCAAAGTCACAATCCTTCAATTTGAAAATGTTTCCTCTTTTAATACTTTTTAGATTATATTATAAATAAATATAAAATATGTACTAAATTGGGTGTTCTAAGAAGAATAGAAAACATAGAAAATTAGAAGTTTAAAAATTTCGCCAAAATAGTACTTTGCCGGTTATAATTGTTGCTGACTTGAGTGAAGGGAAAATAGAGGCTTTGATATCCGTAAGATCCCGTACTTTTTCTCTATTCTTGCATAATATGTGTGGCGTAGTTTGGTATGGTTATATGAGGTGTATATGGCTTGGTATCGTACATTGGAGATTAAGATTACAAATGGGTGGCAATATCAAGGAACTAAACTAAAGTTTTAGGTCAAAGGGACCCCTCAGACAAAGTTCTAGATTAAAGAAATGGCTCGGGTAGAACTTCGCCCGTTTGAAAGTTTTAAATTATCTCATACCTTGGGGTAATCCTATGAGTGTCTAACATGCTAAGAATATTGTGTTATGAGGTATTATAATAGCACAAAGTTCGTATGTTAAGTTTTGAAGTCAAGAAAACTAGTGAAACTTAGGTCGGCAAAAGTTATTGAAGTTTCTCTAATAATATTTTCTTAACTTTGGGTCAAATGTCTTGGATGTTTTCTCCCAATATATAATGAGTTAGATGGCCCATGACCTATCAAATCAAAGGCCTATGAGTCTAGTTTGCAACGACAAAACCCCGTATTCAACAGGCATCGGAGTAAAAAGTTATGAGGGTTTTACCGCGGACTGCGGGGTAGAATCTGGGTCGCGATTTGAGTCGAGTAAAAAATGTGGTATGTCGGCTTACTCGACATTTTAGGCTGTGAAAACATTTATTTCCACTCCCGAACCAGAAAGAAACCTTAAGAAAGGGTTCTAATGTAGTTCTTTCATGATTAAGGTTAGTGTTTGACGATTTCTACCATTAAAGGTTGCCCCCGTGCCTAGAAACGTGATCTCTACACGTGGCAATCATTTTCCCCTTCTATTAGCTGCGTTTGGAGCTATTTCTTGAAGATATAAATTGGTAGTTATTGGTGTTTCTTCAAGGTTTACACTTGGTTAACTAAGGTAATCATCTCGGGACTCTTTTATGATTGTTTTTATGGAGTTCTACGGACATTTCATCAAGTTGAGGCCATACGGCAAATCTGTTGATTTAAGCTCAATTATGAATTGTTTATAGGTGTGTACCACTTGTGTTTATATAGTGTTTGCGAAGCTTAGGACATAAGGAACAACTTTTGTGGAGAAACTATGACCATTCAAGCGTTCATTGGAAAGGTATGCTAAGGCTAAGCTTCGTCCCTCATTTTAGCGCCACTCCAGGGAAATTCCTAAAATGCCGAATGTGATATTTTGCTATTCTCTTACTAGAAAGACCTTTAGTGAAAGGCATTGGGATCTAAGCTGAATTATTTTGATGATTCTATTATTTTGATATTCCACTCATTCGGAAATAGAGTATTCGACATCTACATGTCATTTTATCAGTTTCCTTGATTATATGTCTGCATGTATGAATTCTTATTCTTCTTTCGGTGATGTGACTTAAAATATCACGGGAGACCCTTATTACTTGTAACCAGCCCTCTTTCCCTACTAAAGTTATAATGAAAAATCTTTAAAGTAACTCATGATCTTCAAAACTCTCAAATATAACTTAAATGTTTAAACTATTAGAACACTTGGTTTTTGAAATACTTCTTTTATAAATTATCTAGGAACCAAGTTAGGAACAAAGTAAATCACCTTAAACTTGTTATCAATATCTGCAAGGTTAGGTTATCTTTCTAAAATTCGAGTTAACTTTTCAAGCTTATTTGGAAGAACATATGAGGTTCCATGAGATGGTTACATGTTATACGAAAGTGATTATGGTGTTATGAGAACAAAGCTACAAACGGGCCAAGATTGGTAACATGACAATGGTAACATATAGGTGTTATAAATCCATGAAATGACATGCTATGCATTCTATTCCCGGGCTATAATCGAGAGGTATGGGGCCTATTGCCTATATTTTTACGTATGAGACACCGATGGCCACATGTTGGCGTATATGATGCCGGTTAGCTATCGGGAAACACCACCATTGCTAGCATTTGGTTGGGTATGTCATGCATTTGCATATATATATATATATATATATATATGTATTCACGACATACGATTATATGAGCATACCATGCATATTTAAATAGTAGGAGGCCAAATGTTAGCCAGGGAGATTATTTGAGTTTCAGGTTGTATCTCTATGACCCTTTTTCAGTAACTATTTATGATTCTAGTTTCCGCTTTACATACTGTTGCTTCCAATTGCACACGCAAGTGTACGTGGTCTCACAAGTAATATAGTGGCTCTTAAAAGAATCGGATTATCGAACCCAAAGGACTTGTCAATTAACTATTTACTAAATTATATTAATTCTAATTATTTATTTAAGGGGAGGATTTCAAATATTAATATATATTAACTAAAATAAAAATAAAGATAAAATAACTAAAAAGCAATTAACTAAGAAAAGTAGATGTTTACACAATCAATGAATGAATCGATCTAAGATTATAATTTAACTAGCAATCATATTTAACATCAATTTCATCAGCTTATTTGATTATATAGTTATTGAATCACAGAGTTAAATGTATGATCATGGTCTTTCGACCTCTAATCGCCTATGATAAATAACACCATAACTACATCGTTGAATGGGGATATGATGGATTAAGTACCGAGCATTACAATTTCTTCCTGTATGGTGATCCAAGCGAGGTTTCTAGGTATATCCCTATCCTAGATACGAATCAACCCTAACTATTTAGAGTTAAACAAGCTCCTTAAGTCCCACGTTCTATCCTCTTATTCCTCTTCCGAGTTCAATTCGGACAATATGTTCATTTCAATGGTGATCAAGCATCAAAATAGTAATCACAAGAATATAAGAACAACTAATATGATAAACAAATCATGCCGAATCAAAATCACTAAACAATAATATTGTAAGTAAATATAATCCAAGAACGAGAAGTTTAACTCCACATAGACATAGAGCAATTACCACCCATCATTCAAAGAAAAGAGAAAGAATTCAAAGAAAAGAGAAAGAAAAGATGAAACCCTAAATCAAAAGCTACTTTTTACATTGTATCCTTTTCCCCTAATAATTATTCTTATGGACTATTTATAGATGTAGGAAACCCTGAATAAAATAATTGAGTCCAAAACAAATTAGGAACTCAAAACCTAAAAGGAGTTGAATTCCACGTGAACAGTAGCCGACTCCAACACTTCATCGTCTCGCCTTGAATAGTTGCCACGTGGCACATGTTTAATTCCTTCAAAATTCGCATTCTGCAGCACTTTGCCCATATATAAAAAATATTATTATTATATTAAAATTAATCCATTAAGCTGTCTGCTTGATTTCCTTCTTCTATCTTTAATTCTTTTTAGCTCCAAACTTCTTTATTTTTCCATCAATTCAATCCTACAAATAAAATACACTATTAAGCACAATTCATAAAATTCATGCTCAAAAAGGACAAATATAAATAATAAATATGAGGCAAATAATGATTAAAAATATGTATTTTGGCCTCACATCACATACCGGTACATTTTTATTCGTACTGACGTCCCATTGCCTGGAGACTGATTTTTGTTTCATGTGAGCAGGTTCAAGCAGGGATTCTGATCGATCCACCCGCTAGGATTTAGGTTCAACTGTGAGTTAGTAAGCTTCATCTTATCCTGGGCTATCATAAGAGATTTACTTTTGTTGTACAGTTTGGGTATAGTGGGGGCCTTGTCTCGACAGTGCTTATGTCACTAATAGAGGCTATTGTGGACACAATATTCTTGGTTTTCTTTTGTATGTTTCAATCTCCAGCCCATAGATTTGTCATGTATATATATGTGTGTGTGTGTGTAAGTAGGTATATCTTCAGTTGTGGCCTCGCCGACTAGCTAATACATCTTTATTTGTTTAGCTTGTCTACCATTGTTTGTATGGTTTATTCTCATTTAGGTCATGACCTTCAGGGTTTAGGCTTCACTTTTTAGAAGTTGTGCTGCCCAATCCTTTTGTCTCACAGTTTGGTTAGCTAGTATGTTTTAGTGGGTAACTTGATCTAATAGGGTTTCTAGTGCCAGTTATGCCCCCTATTTCGGGGTGTGACAATATCGGTACTGAAATGATTCAAAAGGGCTATAGGATGGACTATTGTTGATATTATTGGTATTCTACCGGGCATTTGTACTCACAAAATCCAACTCATGCCATACAGTTGATGAATCAGAAATTCCGACTCATTTAGGGCTTAATATCTAGAGTTTTAGTTTCCTCAATGCCTATTTTATGCGCTAAAATGATGTTTAAATGCTAATTTGTAGCAATGAAGGCAAAAGAGCAAGGAACGGACATTACCGAGCAAATAGAAGCGAAAAAGCTGAAGAAAAGAAAGATTGATGATCGCCAAAGCCACTCGACGAATCGCCGAGTAGCTCTTCATCTTGCCAAAAATTACAGCAGGCCAGCCCTTGGACAAAGACAACTCGGCGATGGAATGTATAAGTCAGCAACGCGCTGATTGGATTGGTGAAGGAGATTTAAACTGCCTAAAGTTACAGGATGATTGGTGAAACAACAAGTCAAAAGGCGAAAAGAAGGAACGACTTCGATCGCCTAAAGTTACAACACAGAAAGTATAAACACTCAAGCAAAAAAAGCGATGGACAGGAGCATTTGGTGCGTCGTCGACCTAGTCGGCGACGCTCGACTTATTCCGCCGAATGGCTCTGAAGCCAAAAATCCAAGAACGTATAAATTGAATTTTGAAAAGAGGAAAAGCAGTTCCTTCACATTCAAACTCTAGGGTTTTTATCTAAAGCACTCTGAACATTGTTTTTAGTCTTTTAAGAAGGAATTTAGGGTTGGTTTTGATTTGGAACTGCTTTTGAGCATTGTGAAGACTTGCAATCTGTTACCTAAACTGATGGAGAACATAGTTGGTAATATTTTCTTGCTTTTTATGATGATTGGCTAAAACCCCCATTCTTGGGGGTGTGATTATGTGATTGAATGTTTCAATTAGCTTATGGGTGTTAGTATTTACTGATTTAATTGTTGATTTGAAGTGGGTTCAATTGATAGTTGAGTTCGAATTGATGAATTGTAATTACAAATGCAGTTCTAGTGTAGTATTCTAAGCTTGCTTGAGAAAGAAGTCTTAGAATTAAAGCTATCAATTGATGATTGTAGTGATTGGGTTATTGTGAACTTAGCTTGAGAAAGGGGGTCTAAATTCAATCCTACTAATCTAGCTTGAGAGAGTAGATTTATAGAGGTTTTGGGTTGTTCATATTTGTTGAGTTTGTCGAGGTTCGAGAGAACTCATTTGATTCGTAATAGTTGATTGAGAAATAGTTGTTACACCTAAAGCCTACCCTACCCACTAAAATTCAATGGCTTGTAGTAAATAATAATCACTCGTACAGTGAAATTGGAATTTAATCGATCACATCCCCAAGGATCCCTCTCTACTTGATTACTCTCGTGCTTTCGTAGTTGTTAATTGCTCACTCTAATCCCCCCTAATTGACATTAGTTGTCAAACCTATGTCATTTACTTTAATTATTTTGAAAATATCTACTTCTACAAACGATTGGAACACTTTTTTCACTTCGTAATTGAATTATCTACTGTATCACTCCCTGTAGGATCGACCCCAACTCTTCGTTGGGTTTATACTTGATTACGACCACCTACACTTAGAATCAAATTAAGTGTAGTTGAGCTTTATCAACAGCAAGCCAAGTATTGAGCACGAAAGAAGATTTAATCCCCTGATGCAAGAGGTTGTAAAGAAGGAAATCATCAAGTGGTTAGATGTTGGAGTGGTATACCCTATTCCAAATAGTAATTGGGTTTGCCCAGTGCAATGTGCGCCAAAGAAAGAAGGAATCATTGTGGTTCCCAATGCTAAGAATGAGCTCGTTCCGATGAGGCCGGTGACTGGTTGGAGAGTATGTATGGACTATCGCAAGTTGAATGCATGGACTGAGAAAGACCACTTTCCAATGTCGTTCATGGACCAAATGTTAGATTGTCTTGCTGGAAAGGGTTGGTATTGTTTTCTAGATAGGTATTCGGGCTACAATTAGATCTCCATAGCTCTGGAAGATCAAGAGAAGACCACTTTCACTTGTCCTTATGGGACTTTTAGATTCAAAAGAATGCCATTTGGGTTATGTAATGCTTCGACAAACTTTCAATGTTGCATGATGTCTATATTTTCTGACATAGTGGAGGACATGATAAAGGTATTTTATGGATGATTTTTTCTATAGTTGGGGATTCATTTGATGATTGTTTGACTCCTTTGGCTGAGGTGCCAAAAAGGTGTGAAGAGTGCAATCTTGTGCTCCATTGGGAAAAATGTCACTTTATAGTGAAAGAAGGTATAGTTTTGGGTTACCGAATTTTGCAGAAAGGAATTAAAGTTGAAAGAGTTACAGTTGAGGTAATAGAAAAACTGCTACCACCCATCTCTGTAAAAGGTGTTAGAAGTTTTCTAGGGTATGCAAGTTTCTACAAGAGATTCATAAAATATTTCTCGAAAATTGCACACCCATTGTGCAAACTACTCGAAAAGGAATCTAAGTTTGAGTTTGATGATGCTTGTTTGAGAGCAGCTGGGGAGTTGAAAGAGAAAATGATTTCTGCACCAATAATTATTTCACCAGATTGGGGACAACCGTTTGAGGTAATGTGTGATGCGAGTGGGGTGGCACTTGGCATAGTATTGGGTAGAGGCGAGAGAAAATTCTTCATCCTATTTACTATGCGAGCAAAGCTTTGAATGTTGCTCAAAAGAACTATATTGTGATTGAACAAGAATTGGTTGTTATAGTTTTTGCATTTGAGAAGTTTAGATCCTATTTGCTTGGCACTAAAGTCATTATGCATACTGATCATTCCGCATTAAGGTATCTTATGGCAAAGAAAGATGCAAAACCAAGACTGATTAGATGGGTATTATTGCTGCAAGAGTTCGACTTTGAAGTTAAAGATAGGAAGGGAACTGAAAATCAAGTTGCTGATCACTTGTCTAGATTAGAAGAAGAAGCTATGATCAAGTTAGAAAATGGAGTCGAAATTGATGATGCTTTCCCTGATGAACAAGTATTGTCTGCTTTTTATGACCTTATTCCTTGGTTCACAGATTTTGCTAATTATTTATCAAGTGATTTGGTGCATTCGGATCTATCATTTCACCAAATAAGAAAATTCATGTCTGATGTGAAGAAATTCTTTTCGGAAGAGCCTTACTTATTTCATATTTGTACTGATGGGATTATTCGTCGTTGTGTGCCAGAAGTTGAGATGATGAGTATACTGGAGGTGTGTCATCCATCCCCTGTTGGTGGGCACCATAGTGGTATCTGGACTGCTCACAAAATTTTGCAGTGTGGGTATTATTTGCCTACTATCCACCAAGATGCTCATGAGTTCACCAAGTCTTGTGATCGTTGTCAAAGAGAAGGAGGAATTTCAAGGAAGCAAGAACTACCAATGAACCCGATACTAATGATTGAGTTGTTTGATGTTTGGGGTCTTGAATTCATGGGTCCATTTGTGAGTTCGAATGGGATGAAGTATATTTTTGTAGCGGTTGACTATGTGTCTAAATGGGTGGAAGCAGTAGCGCTTTCAAACAATGAAGGTAAGAGTGTCACAACATTTCTGAAAAAGAATATCTTCTCCAGATTTGGTACACCAAGGGAAATTATCAGCGATGGAGGTTCTCACTTTTGTAATAAGTTGTTCAAAATGTTGCTTGAGAACTATGGTGTTCGTCATAACGTCGCAACTCCTTATCATCCACAGTCTAGTGGGCAAGTTGAAGTGTCGAATAAAAAAATAAAGCAAATTCTTGCAAAGACTGTGAATGCAAACAAAACAGATTGGTCAAGATGACTTGATGATGATCTATGGGCTTATCGTACTGCATTCAAAACTCCCATAGGTATGTCCCCCTACCAGTTTTATATGGGAAGTCTTGTCATTTTCCTGTAGAGCTAGAGCGCAAAGCGATGTGGGCACTCAAAAAGCTGAACTTGGATTGGGGCGCCGCATCAAGTTAAAGATTGAATGAGATGAATGAGCTCGATGAGTTTTGCCTGAAAGCATATGAGAGTTCAGCCTTGTACAAGGAGAAGATGAAGAAGTACCATGAATAAAAGATCGCAAACGAGAATTTGTTCCCGGTGATTTGGTACTCTTATTTAACACAAGGTTGTGCTTGTTCCCTGGCAAGCTCAAGTACAAGTGGACCGGGCCTTTCAAAGTGACTCAAGTATTTCCACATGGAGTGGTTAAACTCGAGAATAATGAAGGAATGAGGTTCACGTTGAATGGTCAGCAGATAAAGGTCTACTTGGGGAAGTTTGAAGAAGTTAATAAAGTGAGAGAGAAATAGGGTCTCGATGAAGTCTGAGTAATCAAGGTATCTACGTCGTGCCGCGACGTTAAATCAAGCGCTACTTGGGAGGCAACCCAAGATGTAATATCTAGCCAATCTTAGGAATGTTTATATATTTTTATGAACTTTTAGCTTTCTTTCCTTTTATATAGAAGTTTAGTTTTATGAAATTTTTAGAGATTGGCTTGAGTAGGATATAATAGGGTCCGTGTCCCAAAAGAGTCAAGAAAATGTAAAAAGGAAGTCATAATTTTTGCTACGTGTGAAAGAATGCATAGAAAAAAATCTGCAAAATAGTCACTAGTACAGTGGTCTACGGTTCCCATAGACGGTCTGTCGTTCAATCTATGGACCGTAGATGGCATCCGTAGACCCCATGTATGTTTTCTAAAAATCACTAAGTGTCAGGGAGAACCACGGAACCCATCGACGGACCGTTGATTGACTCACGGACCGTCGATGGGGTTTCATGGATCCAAACTAGGGTTACAATCGACCCGACCCGGACCCCTTTTAATTAAAACTCTTCATTTTTAAAAACATCCCCTATTTCTCTCTTTCTTCCCCAACCGTTACAACTCTCAAAATAACCACCCCTACACATTCCCAACCGCCCATTTAACCAAATCACTCCTAGAATTACTCCATTTCCTTCTCTCCCAGAATCCCTCACTTATTCTCTCAATTTTTTTCCTTTTTCTTTCTTCTTTTGCTTCTTTTTCTTCTTCCTATATTACTGTCCAACTAAAGAAAAGGTCCGGGTTTAGCATCACGAGTGTTTGAAGGTTGAAAAGAAGCCTAATAGGAACACACCCACCAACTTTGCTTACTTTAAAGGTAATTGATTTCGACACCATAAACTATTTATTAGTTAATGTTGAGATCACAAAGTTGTACTTGACCTTGGGTATGATTTATATGTTAAAAATGTTAGTATTAGTTCTAAATTACCCTTGGAACGATGGTTTTGTGGGTGTTGTTGATTAATTGGATTAAATTGTATCATGTATATCTAGATGCACTTCTTGACTTAGGGTTTTAAAGTATTATTGTTTGAAAGAATAAATTGCATGATTGAAGCCCTAAGAATGATAGAATACCATGTAAATATGTTGAAATGCATATTCTTAATGTTGTATAGAAATTATAATTCGTAGTTGATGTGTGCTTGTTGTTAAGTGAATCATAGAAGCAATAGATGTAACGACTCGGAAAATGATAGGTTGAACTAGAGCCTTAACGTTTGGGTTAGTGTGACTTTAAGTTGATGTCTAGGCTGTTTTAGAACCTAAATGGAGCAAGGTAGAAGCCTAGGGTGCAAACAAAGTCCTAGGCTAGCAAGATAGGGTGAAAGAAGCCTTGTTCCTTGAGGGGCTGTTTGGCGATGGGGATGTTTGATCGCCCAAATGGTTGGGCGAGTCGCCCTTGAGCTCTTTTGCTCACCTAGTGGCTGCCCCATTTGGCCAAGATGCTGGACCAAAGGGCGAGCTAAGTCCAAGCTCGCCAACCAGCTTGACGTGTCGCCCTTTGACCCCTCTAGATTGCCTAGCGGACTACCTAAATATTAAGCTCACTGGAAATTTGGGCGAGTAAAGGGTGCACTTGGCGAGTCGCCTAGTACCCTTGGCAAACCAAGAAGGGCAAATGGGCGAGGTAAGTCGTGAAGGAGGGGAATTTTTAAGTTGGAACTTTAAGGGTTCTTAGTTCTTTTCCTAAGTTGAGTCCTTATTATTCTATTCCTTTCGTAGAAACTATATAACCCTTTTAAGACCTTTTTAGACTTGAATTCTCTCATTTAAGTCAATCCAAATAGAATAAAAAAGAAACCCACCTCCTCTCAAATATTTATCTCTCTAGAAATTCCCAAAGAAAAAGAAGAAGAAGTGGGAGTTAGGGTTTTGGATTCAAGGCGTTTCTTCATTAAAATTCTTGGGGAATCTTAGTAAAGGTATGGTGATCCTTCATCTAGGGTTATGTTTCACCCTAGAGTCAATTTCAAAGAAGTTTTCAAATTCATGAAAAACCTAGGGTTTTACTCAATCTCATGGGTTCTTTCTTCAAAACGATTTTCAAAATGGTTTCTAATGTCATATAATGATTGTATTGATGTTTTAATTGATGATTTATGATGAAAATACACTATGAACCCATGATTTCTCTCAATTCCTAAATTATGCCTTTATGAAGTGGGTTTGTTGATTATGAAAGCTTATGATTGGAATATGTTAAAATTGCATTGGGTTATTGAATTATATCATTATATATGCCTTAATCATGGTAAATTGTTGGTGTGTTAATGATTTGAGATTCATGGCCTTGAAGGCAAGTTATGGCTAAATTACACATTGAAGTAGAATTGTGCTAGAGATGTTGATCCACTTGAAAGGTGGAGGTGTTTAATTACTATGTATGATTATTACGTGAAGGATATGCATGCGATTCAATGATGAAATAATGATCATGTATAGAATGTAATTGTGTTATTGTAGATAGTATATTCTCTATTGACACTCATGAATGATGAATGATGGAATGTGAAGGGTTTTCTCTTATGTATTGTATATGTTGAATTGGTAGGCTTAAGGCATCCTTTTCTTATATTGACTAATGTGATCATGAATGAAGTATCTTGAATTGGTAGGCTTTGGCACCCTCTATTGTATGATGAATGTGTATTTACATAATGATTATGAATTGATAGGCCTATGCCATTCCTTTCATAAATGAATGAATGATAAACCTTGAATCGGTAGACCCAAATGATGGAAACCCTTACATGTGTGAGATGATGACCCTTGTATCGGTAGACCCAATGATGATGGCACCCTTCTTGGAAAGTCAATGAGCTACCCTTAATGTACCTTGATTCGGTTGACCTAGTGATGGTGGCCCTTTCTAGTGTAATGTACTTTGGGGTCGGTAGACCTAGTATTGGTAGCCCTCTCAAGTACAATGATGTTACTGTGAATGAACTACTCTATGGTAATGGAGACTAAGTATCGAGTGGATATGGTAAGATGGAAACTCTCCCAATGTTAGGCTAGGGTTCCAATTAACATCTTACTATCCCATAACTATGTTCCCACATAGGATATTTATTAGCTAGTGGTCTTCTAACCAAAGCTAAGATATCACCTAGTTCTACCTTAGGCAAGTAGAACACCTTTCTTCGGTGTGGGGTTATATGACACCGGATTCCATGACTTAGCTCTCATGGTCTATGTCGGTTAAATGCCTATTCCCATCATGTGAGATGTGCATTATAGTTTCTTGAGAAGTTCTATGAAGTGTTGGTAGTAGTATGGGATGCTATACATACATGGCACGAGTAGGCTTCAAGAGGGCTATAGTGAGTTCTCTAAGTCTTAATGACTAATGAATGAAAGTCCTCTAAATGAAGTAATTGAAGAATGTTGTCTCTTAAATGCTTAATGTGATATACATGCTATATTTGGGTTGTATTATCAGTTATTTTCCTTTGTCATGCCTTATGAAATGTTATGTCTCCTATGTATGAATATGGTGTAAAGGTTAAAAGGAAGAAATGATAAGTTCACCTTTTGTGACCTTAATATGGTGCCTTGGTGTGAATGGTGGTATGAGACGCCATCTATGCATTGCACAAGGTATAGCATGAGGGTTATTTAAGGTGAAGGTCCAAGGTGAAGGTAATGTTTACATGATGATATTGTCTAAATGTGGAGTTATGACTTGTATGAAGGTTATATTTGTATTGTATGTCTCTCATGCTATTGTTCATGGTATTTCTAAAAAGTGGCATAATGCACGGTTTCCAACCAAATGTCCCTTTTAAAGCATGCTTTTGCATGGTCATCATACTTAGTACATTTCTGTGTGCTAAACCATATTTCTCTTATTTTAACTACAAGTGTAGGTTCCGACAAGTGATTGCTTCTAGCTAGATTGAAGTGCTTGGATTGCTATTCCTCCAAGGCTAGAGTGGTACGTCCTCATAGATCGAGGACAACTGCCTTTTGTAGTTCTTTCCTTTTCTATGTAATAGACATTTAGTAGTTTTACGTATTTTAAAGGTTGTGTCCTACTTATGTCTTGAGATTGTGTTTAAGATGGCCATGTGAGACTTAGACTTCCGCGCGTCTTTTGAAAGATTGTTAAATGAATGTTTTGAATCGTATGGTTTTAAATGAATTTTTTTAATTTCGTACTATTTTAATTACCTATGCTATGAATGAATGCTATGAGGCTTGTATAAGACCCCTTCGGGGTCGAGTACGCCGTGTTACGACTAGAGAGTGCTCTCGGGTCGTGAAAAACATGGTATCGGAGCATAAGATTTTGGAAATAGTTTTAAGGGTTGATGTCTTACAAGTCACGTCTAGTAGAGTCTTGTTCATTGGTGTGAGTAGCGATACATCTATGAGCGAGAGGCTGTACGACATTAGAAAGTTACACTTCTTTCATATTCTTAACGTTGTGCCTTAGAATTTAGCTTTATAAATGTCCTTTTTCTAATCCTTCTCTTGTGTTTATAGGATATGAATATAAGGGCTAACCCAAGAAGGGTGGAAGAGGAGATTGTGAACGAGGGAGTTCCTCCCCAAGGTAACCAAGGTGACCAAGTTCCTCTAGGAAATCAAGTTTCGAAGGATCCCCTGGCTATGACCAATGAGGAAGTTAGGTCGGCTTTTTTGATGATGGCTCAAGCCGTTACTATTCAAGCTCAAGCCATGATGGCTCAAGCTACTAGGGGTATTGAGGCTAATGTGAACCCTAATGTGAGTACTATGGCTTCTAGGTTGAGAAACTTTATGAGGATGAATCCTCCGGTGTTTCTTGGATCTAAGGTGGGAGAGGATCCCCAAGAGTTTTTAGATGCGGTGTATAAGGTAGGCAATGCTATGGGGGTGACTTCTATTGAGAAAGCGGAACTTGCCGCCTATCAATTGAAGGATATGGCCCAAATTTTGTTCACTCAATGGAAGGCTAATAGGCCGGTTGGAGGGGGTCCCATTGAATGGGAGTTGTTTAAGGAAGCATTCCTTGGTAGATTTTTCCCCCGTGAGAAAAGAGAGGTTAAGATAGAGGAGTTTACCAATCTTAGGCAAGGTAACATGAATGTGA
The DNA here is from genome assembly GCF_000226075.1 of Solanum tuberosum. Classification (NCBI taxonomy): domain Eukaryota; kingdom Viridiplantae; phylum Streptophyta; class Magnoliopsida; order Solanales; family Solanaceae; genus Solanum; species Solanum tuberosum. The sequence continues at coordinate 1,578,171 of NW_006238984.1, read as the reverse complement.
AGGAGTATTCCTTGAGATTTACCCAATTGTCTAAGTATACCCCATCTTTGGTGTCAAACCCTAGGGATGAGATGAGTCATTTTGTTACGATAGTTTCTGACCTAGTTGAGAAAGAGTGTCGTACGGCGATGCTTCATGATGATATGAACATTTCTAGGCTCATGGTTTATGCTCAATCTATTGAGGAATCCAAACTTAAGAGGAAGAGTAGAGAGTTAAAGAGGGGTAGGTCCGATGAGCAAGGTCAACCTAGGTTCAAGAAGAGAGCTCCTAACCAAGATTTTCCTAGTGCTCCTAAGGATAATGAGGAGAAAGGTGGTAGACCTCCATTTTCCAAACCTCTTTGTACCACTTGTGGAAAGAGGCATCATGGGAAGTGCCTAGTCGGTACTAGTGGGTGCTATGGTTGTGAAAAGCATGATCACCAATTAAGAAATTATCCTACTCTTACGGCTAGAGGAAGGGAGGCCAAACAAGCTTCTTATGTTGGCACGGATCCTAATGCTCCTAAGAAGAATCATTTCTTTGTGCTTCAAGCTAACAAGGACAAATGAGCTAATCCGGATGAAGGCACCGGTAAGTTGATAGTTCCTTAGATTTGTGATGTCTTGTTGAGGTTCATATGTTGTTTCATGCTAAGCCTTAGTTGAGTTTTCTCGTAAGTGGGGGATAGTATGTTGAATAATAAGGTTGTTGAGAGTGTTGATGTCCTTATCTCCTTCCTTCTATTCTTATTCAAGCTTGAGACCAAGAGTCCCTTGTAGCTTGTTTCATATTTAGGAGTTATGTGTGAATTATGAGTTTCCATAGTCTCCTTATGTTATGCATGTTCTAGTTGAATTCTTGTTTATATGAGAAAAAAATGAGTTTTCATGATTTGTGTTCCTCATGTTGATTTTCATCTAGTATGAGTTATCTATATGCTTCATGAGGTGAATTGTTGTACATGCCTATTGTGCTTTTGAGAGTAATTGCATAGTGAGCTTAATGATGTTATGATGAGCATGAGGTGAGTTGGAGAAGGAAGTTCCTCCAACGAAATGAGAAATGTTGTTGTTTTGATGCATAATGAGTTTGTAGATGTAGTTCCTACTTGCTTATGTTGCATTGAGCTTTTGATATGGGGTATATGTTTCCTCCTATGTTTATGCATTGTTTATGATGTTGCATGATTGTTGGGCTGTTAGTCACGAGTCGTTTTTCCCTTATTGTATTTTAAGTGTCATTCGAGGACGAATGTTCGTAAGTGGGGGATAATGTAATGACTCGAAAAATGATAGGTTGAACTAGAGCCTTAACGTTTGGATTAGTGTGACTTTAAGTTGATGTCTAGGCTGTTTTAGAACCTAAATGGAGCAAGGTAGAAGCCTAGGGTGCAAGCAAAGGCCTAGGCTAGCAAGATAGGGTGAAAGAAACCTTGTTCCTTGAGGGGCAGTTTGATCGCCCAAGGGGTTGGGCGAGTTGCCCTTCGGCTCTTGTTCTCGCCAAGTGGCTGCCCCATTTGGCCAAGATGCTGGACCAAAGGGCGAGCTAAGTACAAGCTCACCAACCAGCTTGGTGTGTCACCCTTTGACCCCTCTAGATTGCCTAGTGGACTGCCCAAATTTTGAGTTCACTGGAAATTTGGGTGAGCCAAGGGTGCACTTGGCGAGTCGCCTAGTACCCTTGGCGAGCCAAGAAGGGAAAATGGGCAAAGTAAGTCATGAAAGAGGGGAATTTTTAAGTTGAAACTTTAAGGGTTCTTAGTTCTTTTCCTAAGTTGAGTCCTTATTATTCTATTCCTTTCGTAGCAACTATATAACCCTTTTAAGACCTTTTTAGACTTGAATTCTCTCATTTAAGTCACTCCAAATAGAATAAAAAAGAAAACCACCTCCTCTCAAATATTTCTCTCTCTAGAATTTCCCAAAGAAGAAAAAGAAGAAGTGGAAGCTAGGGTTTTGGATTCAAGGCGTTTCTTCATCAAAATTCTTGGGGAATCTTAGTAAAGGTATGGTGATCCTTCATCTAGGGTTAGCGTTCACCCTAGAGTCAATTTCAAAGAAGTTTTCAAAGTTTTCAAGTTCATGAAAAACCTAGGGTTTTACTCAATCTCATGAGTTCTTTCTTCAAACGATTTCAAATGGTTTCTAATGTCATATAGTGATTGTATTAATGTTTAACTGATGATTTATGATGAAAATTCTCTGTGAACCCGTGATTTTTCTCAATTCCTAAATTGTGCCTTTATGAAGTGGGTTTGTTGATTATGAAAGCAGATGATTGGAATATGTCTAAATTGCTTTGGTTTATTGAATTGTATCATTATCTATGGCTTAATCATGGTAAATTTTTGGTGTGTTGATGATTTGAGATGCATGGCCATGATGACAATTTATGGCTAAATTACTTGTTGAAGTAGAATTATGCTAAAGATGTTGATCCACTTGAAAGATGGAGGTGTTTAATTACTATGCATGATTATGATGTGAAGGATATGCATGTGATTTCAATGATAAAATGATGATCATGTATAGAATGTAATTGTGTTATTGTTGATAGTATATTCTCAGTTGATACTCATTAATGATGAATGATGGAATGTGAAGGGTTTTCTCCTATGTATTGTATATGTTGAATTGGTAGGCTTAAGGCATCCTTTTCTTATATTGACGAATGTGATCATGAATGAAGTATCATGAATTGGTAGACTTAGGCACCCTCTCTTGTATGATGAATGTGTATTGACATGATGATTATGAATCGATAGGCCTATGGCATTCCTTTCATAAAATGAATGAATGATAATCCTTGAATCGCTAGACCCAAATTATGGTATCCCTTTCATGTGTGAAATGATGAACCTTGTATGATGGTATCCCTTTCATGTGTGAAATGATGACCCTTGTATCGGTAGACCCAATGATGATGGCACCCTTCTTGGAAAGTCAATGAGCTACCCTTAATGTACCTTGAATCGGTAGACCTAGTGATGGTGGCCCTTTCTTGTGTAATGTACTTTGGGGTCGGTAGACCTAGTGTTGGTAGCCCTCTCAAATACAATGATGTTAATGTGAATGAACTACTCTATGGGAATGAAGGCTAAGCACCAAGTGGATATGGTAAGATGGAAACTCTCCCAATGTTAGGCTAGGGTTCCAATGAATATCTTCCTATCCCATAACTATGTGCCCACATA
>NW_006238984.1:1542242-1574743 GCF_000226075.1 Solanum tuberosum | reverse complement strand
TTTGGTGACCTTAATGTGGTGCCTTGGTGTGGATGGTGGTATGGGACGCCATCCATGCATTGCACAAGGTATAGCATGAGGGTTATTTAAGGTGAAGGTCCAAGGTGAAGGTAATGTTTACATGATGATATTGTCTAAATGTGGAGTTATGACTTGTATGATGGTTATACTTGTATTGTATGTCTCATGCTATTGTTCATGGTATTTCAAAAAAGTGGCATAATGCATAGTTTCCAACCAAATGTCCCTTTTAAAGCATGCTTTTGCATGGTCATCATACTTAGTACATTTATGTGTGCTAACCCATATTTCTCTTATTTTTACTACAAGTGTAGGTTCCGACAAGTGATTGCTTCTAGCTAGATTGAAGTGCTTGGATTGCTATTCCTCCAAGGCTAGAGTGGTACGTCCTCATAGATCGAGGACAACTGCCTTTTTGAAGTTTCTTTCCTTTTTCATGTAATAGACATTTAGTAGTTTTACGATTGTAAAGGACTGTGTCCCTACTTATGTTTTGAGATTCTGTTTAAGATGGCCATGTGATATTTAGACTTCCGCTGTGTCTTTTGAAAGATTGTTAAATGAAAAGTTTTAATTCCGTACTATTTCTATTACCTATGCCATGAATGAAAACTATGAGGCTTGTATAAGACACCTTTTGGGTCGAGTACGCCGTGTTACGACTAGGGGGTGCTTACGGGTCGTGACAATAGTATTGGTCGACGACCACGATCTATGGACCGTGGGGTAACCTACGGACCGTAGATATAGGTTTGTCGTTCCAAGTAACATAACAATAGCCTAAGTTGTGAACCACGACATGGTGATTAACGTTTCAAGCACACCTCATCCAATTCTAGGTGCAAACGATCGTTAACTAGTAGAAAACCCAACAAAGAGTTGGGGTCAAATCCACAGGGAGCGGTACGTGTTCAAACTCAAGTATGAAGTACAAACATGATTTAATAAGTTATAGGAATAGATATTATTGACAAAGACATGTAAAAAAGCCTAAGGGGATGACACGAATGTCAGATGGGGGGTTTTGGTTTGTAATTATAAGCTACAACACAATCAAACACTAAGGTAATAACAATATAGAGAGGAGTTCTTGGGGTATAATCGATTATAGGAAAATTTCACTATATGGGTAATTTGAACTACTAATAAATAACTAAATATCAGTGAGTAGGCTGGACTATGAGTGAAATAGTTTTCTCTCAAACAACTATCACGTTTCAAGTGATTTTTTCGAACATCAACAAGCTTATCAAATAAGAACAACCCACAACCTTAATACCTCCACTCTCTCTAGCTAGATGGGTAGGATTGAGTTTAGGATTCACTCTTTTGAGCTGAACCCATATGAACCCAATACCTACAAACCATTAATCAAAAGCTTTGGTTCTAAAACCTCTCTCTCAAGCAAGCTAAGAACTCAAAATTAGAAATGCATTTGCAACTACAATTCATTGATTAAAACACAACTAATGATTAAACCCACTTCTATTAAGCATTTAAATCAGTAATAATCAATATCATAATCACATGATCACATCCCGAGAATTGTGGTTTTAGCCACACATCATAAAAATAGAGAAACGATTACCAAATACATTCACCATGATCTGGGTAAAGGTTCCCAAGTTTTTACAATGGTCCAAATTTAAGAAATTTAGAAACCCACTTGCAAATCCTCAAAGTCTATAATAAGAACTACAAACTAAAAGAAAAACTTTAACTCTAGAATGGGAACTGCAATATCTGGGAGAAAACTGCTCAAAATTCCTTTTAAAATCCAATTTATAGTTTCCCAAAATTTATCCTGAAAGTCCTGTTGGTGGATTAAGTTGGGTTCGCCGAGTGGTTCAGTGATCCGCGTTTGCTCCCTTCCATCGCCATTTTGCATTGGTCGTCAGCCTCCCAGGTCCTGTAAATTTAGGCGATCCAACTTATTTTCGCGGAGTGGATCGATGATTCACCGATTGGCCATTTCTGTCACCAACTTGGTTTCTTCCCCAGGTCTGGCACACTGGAACTTTAGGCGAGCTAAAGAGTCACTCAAGGGTTCGCCGAGTGGTCTTCGGGATCACCAGGATCACTTTTCTCCACTTCTTGAGCTTGTTTTGCTCCTTTTTGCCTGTTAGTGTCCTTGCCTTGCTCCTGAGCTCACATACCTGAAAATCAATGCTTTAACATTAGTTTATAGCATAAATTAGGCATTTGAGGACACTAAAACTATATAATAAAAAAAAGCCCTAACTAAATGAGTCCAAATCACGGACTCATCACATGAACTAAGGTCCGTCGTTCAATCGATGGAACGTTATGCATGACCGTGGTTCAAACTTCAGAGACCAAAAAGTTGGCTTCCTAATCTACAAAGGGGACTGACGGCCCGTCATTCAATCGGCGGTCCGTAGGTACCCATCATAGGTCCGAAAACCAGCTACTGTCCTACAATTTTTAAGTTTTTTTCTGAATTCAATTTTGTTCTAAAAAAATATCTTGGTTATTTTTAAGTTCTTTGGTTACTAGTCTTCTACAGGTCAAATGACGCCAAAGAAAGCACCTGTCTACCAGAGAAAATGAAAGTCCAAGTTTGTGGCACCCTCCCTCCGACTGATTCATGAGTCTAGTGGGGATGAGTATGTCCCGGAGACCACTAAAGGCTCCCTCATTGCACCTATTACCACAAGGCACATGTCTAGGCATGTCATATAATTGTACGATGAGGTCGAAGTCACTGCCCCTCAGTCTGAGGAGGGGGCCCAGCCTGCAGGAGAGTTATAGTCCGGCTTAGAGTCATAATTCGGCTCTGGTTCTAGCGACACAACAGCCTCAACCTCTGATGCCACTTGCTCCGGTGAAGCTCATGATCCCCCTAATATTAGAGTTGAGCTGGTACACATCTCCACCGAGCCGAACATGTGGTGCGTCGAAAGGCAGTTTCAGATATCCAATTTTGATGGGAAAGCTTTGTATGAACACCAGAAGGTTGTTCGGGCTATCACTGAGGAGCATCTAGTGTTAACTAGGGGCCTCCACACTGTGCCCACTATTCTGAACTTTTTAAGAATCATATATCTGATTTCATGGTGGAAAATCAGGCAAATATAGCTAGGACATAGTGAGGGAGTTCTATGTTTCCTATGCCGCCACAATGAACAATGCCCTACCACCATGAACCAAGACTTTGACTCAGCCGCCATTACTGTCCACTATGGTGAGGGGTCTATCTGTGGACATTTCAGAGTCCACCATTCACCGTTTTATTTACCCCCATCACATGCTCAGCCAATTAATACAGCCGAGTATGATTATCAGATGGGGATAGTACTGGACAGAGGTTTTTGAGACTCCAAGCAGAGGGAGTCACTACTACGCTGGATGGCCCGGCACATCGCAGATAAGGGAGAGAGCACCGAGTGGGTACAAAATATGCACCTACCGATCAGGAAGGCAACTTTGAGTTTTCCAGCAAAATTTTGGTGGTCCATCATTCGACACAGATTGTCCCCCACACAGGCGGAGAATGTTGTTACTTAGGACCGTGCGGTGATTCTTGTTGCACTGATGGCAGGGTTTAAGATTGAATTTGCCAGGATCATCCTCGTAGAGACACATGAGAGGGATTTTCAGTGAACTACTACCTTGCTCTTTCTAAGCCTAATTTTTTGCTTCTGTAGAAAGGCTACTGTACCGATATGGCATTGTGATAGGTTGGTCAACTTGACCAAGACGGTTCATATGTGGTTGATACACGATGACACAAATCCAGCAGCCCCCCGAAAGAGTGCACCGGTTGTAGTCCCTCCATTGAGTGTTGATCTAACTAGGGATGTTGACCAGGCTGAGGTTGAGCAGGTTGATGATGTGACAATGCTTCCCACTACGGCGTAGGTCGAGGCACAGGCTCCCCCTTCGAGCTCCACCAGTCATGCTGCGAGCTCTTCACATGCTATTACCCCTTCGGTGTTCATTTTGATACCTGTGGCCCGAGTCTAAAAATTAGAGACTCAGATGGCTACCTTATTGCAACATATTAGACCATGGATGCAGAGGCCTTTGGAGGAGTCGGAGGCTCACATGGAGAGGAAAATGGATGAGAAGATCAAGGCGGTCCACAAGAGGTTAGATGCATTCGATCTCAGGGTATTAGAGAGGCCTAGCCTGGGCCAACTATTGATCTTACCACTTTCAAGACGGAGTTGGATAGGCTCCTAGTTGAGGTGGATGCTCTTATTGCTCCTATCGAGGCTGTCCCTGAGACCACACCTGAGGTACATGCGCACGATGTGGTGCTGAATACATTTTTTGGGGATGCAATGCTGGAACCTGACCTTTCTCGTGTGGCTGGGAAGCGCACCTACTCTTCTGAGCACACTAGTGACACTGATGAAGCCCAATGGGCTAGGAAGAGAGAGTGGCAGTAGTTGGAGGCAACACAATGACAGTCTATTTTCAAGGAGGAGTTGTGTCAACAAAGAGCATATGAGATGGATGCAGGTGCATCTGTGTCGAGGAACACTATTGATGGTGCTCCCACTACTGTTGAGGGCATTACTAAGGGCGTCACTCGTGCTTATCCAACGGGTTCTGTGAAACCGAACCCACACGCTTCTTGATGAGTCTTCGGCACATACGCGACACAGGTTTGCTTCACCCTTTGTTTTACATTTTGTTTTGTGCATTGAGGGAAATTGCACCATATTTTCGTGGGGATGGGGTAAATGGGTTGTGAATGGTAGGGTGAAGTCTGAGTAACCTACTCATAACCCTCCCTTGGGATTTTCTTGCATGTGTTCTTTTTCCCCAAGGGATTGTTTTACATTTTTGTTGAACCAACATATTTAGGATTGTATAAGTAGACTAAATGAATGAAAGTCTGATGGAACAAGAGCATAAAAATTAATACCTTTCCAAAATTTCAAATTATGCTATATATGTAGGCTTAATGAGTTGAATATGTTGGATCTTCATATGAATTGATAAGAATCGATATGATAGCATGACTTAAGCTAGAACTTGATCTAGATGCTTCAATGATTCAATGAAGGAACAATGTGCCAAGTGTGTGTGAGGTGATTTTGTATATTCATATAGTAAGTGCCAATCTAGAACCTACCTCATTGGTCCTTCTAAGATGATCTAGCCTGGAAATTAGGAAATAATCATAGGCCTTTGTTGATAATAAGTCCACTTGAGCCTAAATGAAACCAACCAAAAGAAATAAATGCTCCCCTTGATCCAAATGTTTGAGCCTAACGAATACCATTTTTTTCAATATGCCTAACCCACCTTACCTAAAATGTGTTCTTTCCCTGGTTCCTCATTGGACATTTTGCATCTTAACTTAGGCCAAAAGCCTAAGTTGATGGTTTCTAATTCAGAAGTTACCTTAATCTTGGCCCTGGTCCTACCTAGGACATCATGCACCTCAACTCATGCAAAATACATAAGTTGAGGGTGGCTATGAAGAAGGAAAACTTCAACAAAAAAGGTATGAAAGGAAGAGAAAAAAATATGAAAGGATAGTAAAAGGTGTGACTGAATCCAAAAGAAACAAAAGAGTGATAATGCTTGAATAAAATATGAAAATAAAAATGAAGCAAGAAAGAATGAAAAGGTTAAAGCCACATCTGTGCTGAAATAAGTCAAGGAAAAGAGTAGAAAACAAAACGATGTCAAAAAAAAATTGGTTGTCAACAGAGGTAAATGACATATGTAATGTCAATGAGGGCAGAAAAGTCACTAAAATATCCAAATATATCATACCTAACCTTGAGCATACGTTACAAGCTTAGAAAGCCCTATAGTGATCCTAGTTAAACAGTCTGGAAAGTCAAAATAGAGAAAATAAGGGCAATCCTATGGTATTAAGCATGAACTATATCTGAATTCACTTCTGAGCGTGAGTGGTTACTAAATCCTTATGCTAAGATATTAGATTTTGTGTACGAAAAAGGATTTGTTTGTGATAAGGGCACAAGTTATATTGTTGGAAAGTTGGTATCTTGGTGATGATATTTGTTGGTCTATTATGTCATGTTTTGATCCACATGAGTTATCTTATGGAGTCTGAATGAGAGGATTTGCAATGCGTCAAAGAGTTGATAGAGAAAGCCATGTGATTGCTTGAGTTTGTGTGTTTGCTTCTGCATGAGTGTTGTTTAGAGTATATTGTGTCGCTTGAGGACAAACAACAATTTTAAGTTCAGGGTGTTGATGTATCGTGAGTTTATGGTATTTTTGATGCATTATACTTGAAGTTTGTGTGAGTCTTGGGCATTTTGTTATTAGATATGATGGTACTTTGATATAATTTTTGAAGGAAATAGGTTTGGAGCAGTTGAGTGAGAAAAGAGCTAAAGTTGGCAGTTGACGGAGCCCAACCACGAGCCATCGTCCAGTCGATGAGCCGTAGGTGAAGGCGTAGAATGTGTGTTCAAGGATGTCTGACCAAGTGTGGAACCACAGAGGCAAACGATACCCCGTAGTATGGACGACGGACCGTAGGTCACTTATCGTCATTTGATTCAGAAAGCTGAGTTCAGCACTTGAACCACAGAGGAATAGGACAGATCGGAAACTGACTTATAGATAGGTGATGACCGTCGATTTGTAGATCAATAATTTTGGCCAACTATTGAACCATAGAAGAGAACCACGGTCCGTTGACTGATCCACGGTCCGTTATTTGTTGTCGTCGATCGAAGCCGCCCCAAGCCGAAATTTCCTATATTTTCTTTTCCTACATTTTTTAGGATTTAGTTTCTATAAATATAAGTTGTATTTTTTGTTTTTTGGGGGTTAGACTTTTTGGGATATTTTGTTTCTACTTTGAGAATTATTTTGCAAACACTTTTGACAATTAGTTCTCAAAGCTTGGTTTATGATATTTGCTTTTGATTTTCAATTCAAGATTACGGTATTCATCTATTCTAATTGTAAGTTCATGATTTATTTTGTAAGCCCTAATATGAATTGTAAATTCTCAAGCATGAGTAGCTAAATCCACAACTAGGGTTGTGGGAACTATGAGTAATTAACAATGTATGACTAATAATTAAGTAATTCTAGAATAGTGTTAATGCATGTATTGTTAATCCGTTCATTTAGACTGCTTTCTAGCGGTGCACAACGTTAGAACTAGCCTCATTCTTACTTGCCGGACCAAGGAGGTAACGAATGAGAAAGGGATTAAACAACGGAGATTTAGACGTGTTTTGCCGCTATTTAATAGCCTGACCCTAATTTTGCGAAAGCTAATCCGGGGTTAAGGGTAAGGGTTAGTAAAGCATACACCCGTAAATGGAATAAGTTGCATGGTGAAATTCCTTACTTGGACGACCAATCACTTAGGGATACCTAACTTATCGACCTTGTATGTTAACAATAGGCTAGACTTATTATTATTAGGAATACTGCGTTAAGAGCATGTAGGGAACACTTCTGCGCTAGTTTTCGTCTCATATTAATATCTCAAAACTGCGAATCCTGTTTACTTGTCACTTATTGATAAAAAATAAACAAACCGATATTTTATTTACAAACCTCCTCTTCTTTTGTTACTTTTTCGGAAATAGTTTGACTAAACGTAGACAATCGTAAGTTGGCTTAAGTCTAAACCATATTCCTCGTGGGATCGACCCTAACCTAAAATTTAGGTTCTTTATTTGACAACGACTGCTTATACTTCTTTCGGGAGGTGTAATTTGGGCGTATCAAGCATCGGGGTCAAATAAAACATAAATATCAAGTTGGAAGACTTTCAACGGTCCGGTAACCACATCAGGAGATCCCTCTTGTTTACCACGAGTCTGTAGTGCATAAAATTTTTTTTGCTTCTGACTTCCACTAGGACCAAATGGAGGATTAGGTTGTGCCCTTCGACGACTATCTCCCTCATTCTTAGAAACTGAGGGACAATCCCTTATCTTGTGGTCCATCTTACCACAACCAAAGCAAGCATTGGAACCCGTGAGACATCTACCCTCATGCTTCTTTCCACACTTAGGACAAGTAGTCAATGAAGATACACTACCATTTCCTCCTTGAGGCTTAGGGTTAGACACCCTATCATTTTTTAACTTAGGAGGAGCGTTGGAGGAATCTTGGCTGGAGAACCTTTGTCGAAACTTAGAACGACTATGCCCATCGGACCTTGAATGTGAGAAGTTACCATTACCGGTCTTAGCCCTCTTTGCCTCCCTAGACCGTTCCTTAAGTTTCTCCTCTTCAGTTTTTTGAGCATGAACCATGAGACGAGAAATGTCCATATCATTAATAAGCATAGCGGTACGACATTCATTCAGTACCATATCAAACACACCCGAAACAAACTTACTCATCCTTGCCCTAGGATCGACAATCATAGTAGGAACATATCTAGACAATTGTGCGAACTTCAAAGCATAATCCTTCACACTCATATTTCCTTCACGAAGGCTGATAAACTCAAGAACCTTTGCCTCCCTCATCTTAAGGGAAAAGAACCTATCAAGGACCCGCACTTTCCATTCTCCTTTATTTCCATTGGTTGAACCGTATTTGAGCAACACCCTTAAGTTGATAAGCGACCAATTCCGTTTTTTCCACCGACGTTACTCCCATGATCATCAACACCTTGTAAACCTCATCAATGAAATCTTGAGGTTCTTCCTCAACCTTAGAACCATGAAACTCCAGAGGATTCATTCTAGTGAAGTACCTTACTCTAGATGCCACTGTACCCATATTTTGGGTTCACGGGGACCGCAACTTCCCTATTGTCTTGGGCCATCATGGATTGAGCCAATACTTGAAAAGCAGCCCTAAACTCCGCATTAGTCATTTGCTCGGCCAAAAGGTCGATCAGAACTGGAGGAGTTTGAGGAGGAGCTTCTCGTTCCACATTCTCTCCCGCATTCCTTCTAGCATATACTCTTCGAGTAGCCATATCCTGTAGAGCATCTGGTAAGGATTAGGAGACAGACTTTATAGAGTTAAACTTTATCGCACGACTTTAGAGTAATGAAAAAAGTGGAGTTTCCTAAACATCTTATAGCCTCTCATTCATAAATGTGGTGCGCTTCACACTCATGAACAAGACTCTACTCGACGTGTCTTATGAGACTTCCTAGGACCTTTCTAAACCTTGTGCTCTAATTACAAAGTTTGCTACGACCCAGGGTTGCCCCTAGGCGTAACATGGCGTATAGGACCCTGAGAAGCCCCATACAATCCTCTTAGCTTTTATCATACAAGATACTAGAATATAAGAAATTTAAAGACAGTTTTAACATATAAGATTTTTATAGAGAAAAGTAGAAATCTAAACGTCGTCTCAAAGCCATCTAGTACATAAGAGATTATCGAGGCGTAGCCCGTACATAGAGTTCCAAAACTAAAAATAAAGACAAAAAGGAAATCAAGCTCGGTCCTCGAAATATGAGGACTCACCCCAACTTCAATCTTCTATATGAGATTCTAGCCACAGAAGTGCAAATATGTAAGGTCGATCCCTACATTTGGGTAAATGTAAGCAAGAGTATGCGTTAGTACAAAATATGTACCAAGTATGATAGTCATGCATAAAACATTTGGAAACATGAGAAAAGAGACATTTTCATAAAGTGCAATGACCAAGCTAAATCATGAATGTCAGTAGAAGATTTAAGTCATAAAACATGGTCACTGCAAATAGACATCATCTTAAGTCACTTATGAGATACTTCTTGAAGTAACCTTAGTTCATTATTATTGTGGGAAGTAGCCATAACCGACATAGAGACTATGTGAGCTATAACATGGAACCCCGGTGTTTCCCAAACCGAAAAGGGTTGTCCTACTTGCCAAGGTAGAACCATGAATCTGAGCTAAAATGGATCCACTAGATAATGTCTATCTAGACAATCATCATATGGGGTCACATAGGTAAGGGATAACGAGATTGCTACCACTAGAAATCCGACCTCTACTAACGGGAGAGCTCCCATCTCAATATCCTCTCGGTGCTAAGCGTAAATCCCATGGAATAGTCATTTTCTTAACTTATCTTTATTATCTAGGGAAGGGCACGCCATCTTGCCAATCCAAGCTAAATCATGTGGCATCCCTGGAAGGCACAATTAAGTAACCAATCCAAGCTAGGTTTCATTAGAATAACTCCTTAAATTTAATTTGTTTTAGGTGAGAAGACCTTCAACAATCCTTTATGTGAGTAAACCTTTCACATTCATGCATGAGATAGTTATGTGAGCAACCCTTTCACAACAATTAACCAAACAACAACATATATGATGTTACTCTCAAAGCAATCTACATTATATCTCAACAATTCCATAAGAACATGCAAAATTCCTTAATTCAAATTTCATAGTTTAAAATTCACTTTCAATCATCAATATCTATAAAAACATGGGTTAAACATGGATTCATGGGAATTCATCATAAAACCATGTAATTATCTCAATTTATTCTTGATAGATCATAAAAAAATCAAATAAATCAATATTTAAAGGAACCCATGACATGGAGGAAAAACCCTAACTCAATAAGGGATTCCTAACTTTGTAAATTAGAGAATTTGGGAACTCCATGGAGGAAAGGGCTCCATGGATGAAAAATATCATGCCTCAATGCCAAAATCTTGACTTCAATGGTGGAATTGGAGACTTGACTTGCAAACCCTAGCTTTCTTCTTCAACTTCTAGAGAGAGAAATATTTGAGAGGAAGACTTGTTCTACTTTTAGAAATTTTAGAGAATGATCTCATTTGGGGAAAGTGGGGGTTGAAATACTTATATATAGGTTCTAAAAGAGGGAAAAATGACATGGTATTGAATTAAAACAATTTGAGGAAAAGACCAAGAAGACCCTAAAAATAACTGTCGTCACCAACGACGGTGGGGACCTACGGTCCGTGGTTCCACCTATAGACTTTCCTGGTCCACCATCGTTGGTTTCAGAGACACGTTTATTGGACCACGAACGATGGACCCCTTCCTATGGATCGTGGTTTAGGTGACGGGCCATGGGTCACGGCCGTCGTTCTCGACCTACAACTCTAAAAAAATTCTAAGTCTAGGACTCACCTACGAAACCTATCTACGGCTCATGGAGTGGATGATAGGCTATCCTAGTGAACCGTTGAAAATTATACAAAACTTGATATTTTTGGAAAACTGGATTCGCCAACCACGGAGCTGGCCTACGGACCGTGAGTCAGTCCATGGGCCGTAGGTGGCTCCGTCGGTACGGGCACCAAGTCCTTCGAAAGCTGCAAATTCTACCCTTTCTAAATCTGAGGTGTTACCCTTTGTTTATTTTTGCATTATATTTCATGATTAGTTAAGAATTAGTTTTCTTCTATAATTGAGTGTTTTTGATGTTCTTACTGTTTTATGTTTTGTTTTCTATGGTTATTAATAACTTTAGATCTAATTTACTTATTTTATCTTGTTTGTTGCCCATTTTGGTAGTACACCATTGTTGATTTTTATTAAGATCATTATTGTTGTTATTATACGATTGTTGTTATAATTATTATTATGTAGATTCCTTTTATTTGGGATTTGATTTTGCGACATTTTATTCTTTAGCAAGCCATACATTATTAGTTAAAATTAGCCTCTAAAATAAGCTCTTTGTCGGTTTTAGAAGTATCCCCATTTTAAAAGACAGAAATTTAGTTTAAGTTTATATATGTTGTATGTTAGAATTGGCCGATGAAGAAATTATCGTCGATTTTCAAGGCCTCCCAGGTTAATAAGACATGCTTTTTTTTATTTTTTTTGTTATTATTTGATTCATTTATTTTCATTTATATTTATTTATTACTGTCACTTTTACTAAGTGTCTTTACAGGTACCCAGAGGTGCTTTCCATTGAAGCTATTCGGATAGAGTTCAAATTATATTTTTTATTCATTATTATGTGTATTATTGACATTAGGAAAACCTTAGGCCGGTTCTTATATTATTGTTTAATTTTATTATTTGTGTATATTGCATGTTTATTATGCTTATTATTTTTATCTCCTCCTCAATTTGAAAATAAATGAATTCTGCCGGGACCCACAATTGTGGATTTCGAAGGATGCCTAATACCTTCCCTTTGGAATAACTTGAACCCTTATCTAGAATCTATTGGTTTCGTAGACATCCTTTTAAGTTAATTTATTAATTGGTTTCCTAGTTTTCCTAAATTAGGTGGTGATTCCCTTTCACCCTTTAAACCCTTTTAAAATTCTTTTATTCTTTAAGATTGAATTATTTTTTGTGAGTCACCGCGACGTTGCGCCTTTTTAAAGGATGTCAACAACAATGACAATAAAATAAGATGAAAACACAAAAAGATGAAAAGAAAGGGCGAAATGTAGAAGAAAAAATGGCAAAGAAGTTAAGGAAGAAGAAGATGAAGAAGGGGAAAAGGAAAAAAGATAAATAGAAAAAGTGAGATAAAGAAGAGTCTTCTCCTCAGAAGACATTACTAGCTTCACTATAATATGTAGAACAACAATCGATACTAGTAGAGCTTCTAAGCGAGGAGTGATACTCCCGATTTACACCTACCTAAAGAATTATAAGCGATAGTTTTTCAAATAAAGAACCTAACAGAGTTTAGGGTCGATCCTATGAGGAATGAGGTCTAGACTTAGCCTAATTTATTATTAGTTGAACGTTTGGTCGACTTATTACGTATAAGGGAGGGGGGGTTGTGAAACAAAAGTTTTATTGAATGATTGTAGTAACAGTAACATAGTAAGCAGGATTGAATGTTTTGTAAAATCAATAGAAGATGAAACTAGGATATTTGTGTTCCCCGCAAGTTCATAACGTAGAAAACCTTATAGTAATAACCTTGTCTAGTGTATAGCATGCAACGTTGGTAAGTTAGGTATCTCCTGAGTGGTTGGTCTCCCAAATAAGTGATTTTCACCACGCAACTTGGTCATTTTATGGGTCCATGATTTACTAATCCTTACCTTTGACCCCAGATTAACTATCCCTTACTTAGGTCAAACTATTAGATGAGGGTTGATGCCCCAAATCTCCATTGTAAAATCTCTTTTCCCATTCGTTACCTCCTTGGTCCAGCAAGTAGGAATATGGCTCATTCTAACGTTGCATCCATTAAAAAGAAATCAAAGCAAAGAGAAATATAATGCATACATAAACAATATTCAAGAATTACTAATTATCATGTCTACGTTGTTAATCCCTCATGGTTCCCACAACCCTAGTTGTGGAATTAGGTACTCATGCTTGTTTAATTACAATTCATATTAATTGAGTTAAGATAAATCATGAACTTACAAGAATAGTTGACGAATTCCAAAATCTTGAATTGAAGAGCAAAAGATGCAATATTAACCAATGATTTCAAGGATTAAAATGAAAAAATGTTTCACAAATTAATTTTCAAAAGCCAAAAAAAATATATCAACTGCCTAACCTTTAAAACGAATGATAAAAAACTATTTATATACATCTAATTCTAAATAAACTAGATTGAGAAAACATAGGAAATGTAGGATTCGACAGTGGCTTCTATAGTTCAAGTTCTATGGCTTGTAGGAACCTCTCGTCCAAAACAACTTCTTCAATGAATTCTCTAGACTTTTCTACGGATATGTTCTATGGTTCATAGAACTTTGCGCAACCCGTCTTGACTATTCGTAATCCAAGTACTGGAGCTCAACATCTCTCATATTTTCTACTACTTGGACCTACAGATCGTAGAAGTTCTTACGACTTTGTAATATAGTCTCATGGTCTCATACTTAGCTCCAAAAATCACTGATCTATTTTATTGGTCATTCCTACGACTCGTAGAAAAGTCTACGGCTCGTAAAAAAGTCTACGGCTCATAGAAAGGTCTACGACTCATAGGTCAACTCATCAAACTTGCAAAAGTTGTTGTTTCATTGTACTTTCCATCTCGACCTGTCAATATCTATTTTCCTACAAGATAAATACCATCAAATCCACTAACAAGTGCCTAAGAGACATGCAAAACTCCATATTTAAATTATTATAAGTATCGTAAATCCGCGGTATATCAAAACCTTCAACTTAATTTTTTTGCTTGTCCTCAAGCGACACTACTAACACAAAACAACATGATGCAAAAATAGACCTAGAATTCAAGCAATCACATGACCTTTTCTCAACAATCTATCCTCCATTTTTATCATTCAACACAATGCAATCTTTCATTCTTAAAAAATCCAACACATGCAGATTAATATATGACATAGACATACCAATGGATACATTCACATACACATATAACAATCACCAAGATACCGACTTTTTGATAATGTAACTTGTGACCTTTTTGCAAAGAGGTCTCGTATTCACACAAATATCAATATATTTTTCAAGTACAGGGACTCGGTATACGCTCACTCTCACAAACAAATTCAATACAATACATACACAATACCATAGACTTGCCCTTATATTCAATACTTAGACTCTCGAACCGTTAAATTAGGATCACTATAGGACTTTCTTAGCTTGTAACGTAGGCTAAGAGTCAGGTATGGTATCTTTAGATTTAAAGTGACTTTTCTGCCCTCCTTGACATTATATTGGCTACTTTCCTCTTTTACAACCAATACTTTTTTCACCTAATATTATTTTTCTCATTTTTTATTAAAGCTCGGGTGTGACTTCATTTTTGTTTCGGTATTTTCTCCAGCTTTACATGCATCTATCTTTTTTCTTTTTTTCGCTGCCACACCATCTTATTTTTCTCTTTTCTCATATTAAAGAACTTTTTTCATACCTCTTTCTTTTCTTGTTCTCCTTTATGATAGCCACCCTCAACTTAGACTTTTAGCCTGAGTTGAGGTGCACGATGTCCAAGGAGGGATTAAGGCCAAAACAAAGGTTAATATTAATGAACGGGGAATGTGAATTGGGTAAACAAAAATAATGGTTTATTCAAGGCTCAACAATTTGAATCGAAGTGCACATTTTTATTTGGTTGGTTGTGTTTAGGCTTAGTGGGATTAATTTTAATGAGGCCTATGATCATTTCCTAATTAACAGTTCTGTTATCCTAGCAAGACTAACTGGGCAAGTTCTAGATTGCCACATATTGTAAGAATGAACAAACACCTCACACACACATGGCACATCGTTTCACTGGCAATTATCAATGTATATGATTGATGCTTAACTTAAGTCACGTTATCCTATCAGTTCCTATCATGTCATACAAAGTTCCTACACGGTTGGCTTGTCAGTGAAACAGATATTTAGCACAAAATATTTGGAGGGATATCATTTTTCATCAACATTGCCATCATGCTTATACTTGTAGTCTACTATCACAATTTACATCATAAACATACCGGTTCAATAGAAATTAAATAATTCTTGGAAAAAAGAACACATGCAAGAAAACCTCAAGGAAAGATTCGAGTGTTCGAGCTATTCAGAATTCAACCTAGCACTCTTAAGTAGTTTATCCCACCCCCGAATGAAAAATTATGCAATGTCTTCAATGCACTAAAAATGTAAAAACATTGAGGGCGAAGACAAACCAAAGGTGCCTAAGCGTCGATGACTAACTAGAGGCTTGTGGGCCTATTTGTGTGGACTTTGGTGCCTCTGCATCAATCTGGGGGTCACCATTAGTAGTAAGCTGTTATCTTGAAGCTCCAATACCCTGTTGTCGGGCTCTCTCTACTCTACCCCCCACAAAATGGATGGAATCACGCTGGGCTGTCTCAAGTGCACGCCGCTCCATCTTTCTCACACGCTCCTCCTCGCCGAATAAATATAGTAAAACCTCAAATCTAATATATTTGGTGAGGGAAAAGGTGGTGAAGGTGATGGTGTTGTAGCCAGTGCATCAACATCAGTGCAGAGTTCATCCAACTCCATCCGAAAACTTGCTAAGTCAACACTCGGGGTAGTCTTGGGTTGAGCCAAAATCCTCAACTCAAATATGTCGATCCTCCATTGGGTAGCCTAAGTATGCTCTGTCATTACACCCCACATCCTAATCTTACACTCCTCAATGACTCTGTAGACCCAAGGTTGAAGATGTTGCAACAACTGTGCCATCTGGGTCTCCAACCTCTGAAATCTGGCGGCTGGCACAATATTAATGTAGTGGACCGATGTAGTAGAAGCACATGGTGTGCTAGCAGCTGGTGCAGATGTAGAGGTGTGGGTGTGGGTGGTATCAACAGGCTCAATATTAGAGGTATCCTATTCTAGATTGTCTTCCTCTCTGGGTTGCTCTTAGGAAGACACTTTACTCATCGCAGACATGTCAAACTGTGAGCCTCGTCTCGGTGTTGTTGGGTTAGACTCATCCCTAATCATTCCTACATACACTGTCCTGGTCACATCTATCAATGGGTCAACAACATCAATCATGGGTACAATAGACTCTCTATAAGGGCAGAAGATAAAATAAGAAAACAATAGTGTAGTAGTCTTCCTAAATACCCTCTCGTGTATCTCAACAATCAAGAGGTGGGAGAAATCTATCTCATACCCAACCATCAAACATGTAACCATCACCGCCCGATCTAAGGTGAATGGTTATCCACCATTGTAGGGGATAGTCGAGCACGTACAATAGACCACCAAAACATGCCCGCCAAAAAAAGTGAGGCCTTTTTTATTGGGGCTGAAGAACTTTGGACCAAATCCACATCAACACCCTGCTCGATAAAATATCTTGCCACTCATCTGAGAAAATCCTCTTTCTGAGATGCATCTTTCGTCGCATTTTTATCCTGGACTAACTGCATCTATTAATAAAGCTAAGATGTGGAAGGTTCTCATATGACAATCCATAGAGGAAGCGTCGGACTGTGCACTCGGATAAATCCACCAGAATGTCGCGTACCAAGGTAATTAGAAGCAGGGGTTGCTCAAGCTCTTTGACTTTCTTTGGCAAGGCCTTTGTTACCGCCACTACATACGAAACATAAAAATCACAGACCATGGTTGCACTATATTTTCCTGGGTCTACCATCCAAGCACATTTATGCCGCCTGAATAAGGTATGTATGTCCGGCAAAGTGTGAAGACTACCGGTAAGTACCCGTGGCTCCTCTATAATCGGTTAGTTGTTCTTGTTGTGGGAACTTTGGCGGAAGGCCTACTCAAATATATAAAAAATGCCCTTAACACACCATCGATTTCGATGGCCAGACACTCACACTGACACGGAGGGTCTCGTAGGTGATGCTTCCCTATAACTGGACTATAATGAGCCAGAGTCAGACTCTGAGACAGATTGTGAAATAGAACCTCACCAAAACTAAGATCCATCGCTATCATCTATCGAACTCTATCATCCCTCTTCATACTGAGAGTAGCTTCTCTCGTGGGTGAAGCCACACTTACCGGCTCCAGTACCATAGCAAGTTTTCAAGATCTTTGTCGAGTGGTCCGGGCCTCAAAAGGTGAGGTATCCCCTACATTGTAGTTTTCTTCCAAACCGCTATCATCCTCATCGGTTGGTTCGTTTCTTAGCTAAAACTTGGTTAGAGTCACAACCCTTGTTGAAGGTGCGGTGGATATCCCTATCTCCTTAGCATTGTACCTGCCAAGTACCTATTAGTGACTACTGTGTACAAAAATAAAGCAAGAAAAACTAACCAAAACATTAAAGGAAACTAATTTCTTTTACAGGTATTGTACTGTTTTTTGTCCTACGGACAGTAGAAGGTTCTACAGATTATAGGTCCCTATCGTAAGAAGTTAGGCCTTTAAACATGTCTCTAAAGTTAGAACTATGGTTTGCTAGTACGATTTGTCAAAATTTCTATGTACCATAGGCCAAACTGTAGTTCCTAACTTAGGCTATTGAAAATTGCATGTTGGGACTACGAGACTGATTTACGAGCCATAGAAAGTTTTATGGATCATTAAAGGCTCTAAAGTCCCCAATTTTTATTTTTAAACTTAAGACAACCTTGTACGAGTCCTATCTATGGTCCAGAAATTTAGATGACCCGTAGATAGCTTTCGTACATGGGCCTGGTATGAAATTTTCAGCACTAGTCAGTCAAAATTGTCTACAAAGGGCAACTACGGATTGTAGAAAGCTCTACGGTCCGTAGGAATCTTTCATATGATACAAAATTCCCTGCACAATGTTGATTTTTTCATACCTCACAGTTCTAAGACAACTAGTAACCCAACCTATATATTATAATCATGGATAATGCATTTAATTCACAAACACTCATAATAAACTATTATCCCTAGGGTTGTTTTTAAAAATTTGATCAAATCACTTAACACAACAAATATTTTAACCCTAGGTCACAACTAAAGTTCAACACAAAAGAGTGAGAGGCTCGAAACCTTACCTTAATTGCGTGAATTTAAGTTGTGTGGGTTCTTTTGCAATGAAGGACGACTCGATGCAACTAACCCGTGACCTTGGTAGTACTGTTCTTCGTGAATTTTGATATTTTGGGGAAGAAAAGAGGAAGAATGGAAGTTTGAGAAGATGATGTTAATTGAATAATTTAGGGATTTTAATAGTTGGGTAATGGAATGGAAATGGTTTGAAGGGGAGCTGCGGAGTTTGTAACGGTTGGAGAGAGAAGGGAAATAGGGGAAGAATGCAATTTGAAGGGGTTTTATTAGGAAAAGTTGCGGGTCGGGTCTTTTAATTTAAAGTTACTTGCCTTTAAGAAAGTTCGTCTATGGAACGCATGACTCTCTATGACCCCTAGAAGGTAGGTCGACTTGACACTTAGAGGATTTTAAGGAAAATTCCTAAAGTCTATGAGAACGGACTACAGACCATAGAAACCTCTATGAATCGTACTGTGCATTCGTAGACCTAAAGTTGCAGATGTACTGGACTTAATTAGGTTTCTACGACTACCATCTACGGGTCATCGAATGAACTACGATTCATAGGCGAGACCCGTAGAACAAGTCCTTAATGATTTTTATTCAGCCAAGGTTCTAAGAACAAGGCCTACGATACATAGAAATTTCCACGACCCATAGGACATATCCGTAGGACCTTCTGCACTTTAAATTTTTCCAGATTTTTTTTGTTCCTGCACATGTAGCACCCTTTAGGCCTTCCTTTTTTTTTCTTGACACCACTTTGACACTAACTGTAATTTAGCCTAAACTAGCAAAAAAACCACAAGTACAAAGAGAAAAAAAGCAAAAATAACTAAACTAAACATCTTGGGTTGCCTCTCAAGCAATGCTTGATTTAACGTCTTGGCACAACACAGGTTCCTTGATTACTCAAACTTCATCAAGAACCCAACATTCAACCATCTTGACTTCTTCCGTATTTCTCATGTTGTGCTTTATTCTTTGCTAATTTACTTTGAACCTTATTTCCTCACAATTCTCTAATTCAACCGCTCAATGTGAAAATACTTGAACCATTCAAAACAGTCCCAACCATTTGTATTTGAGTTTGTCAGGAAACAAGCGCAACCTTGAATTGAGGAGAAAGACTAACTCTCCAGGTTTAAATTGTCGTTTCTCAATTTTTTGATCATGGTACTTCTTCATCTTTAATTTGTAAAAAACTGAACTTTCATACG
Organism: Solanum tuberosum; assembly: GCF_000226075.1. Lineage (NCBI taxonomy): Eukaryota > Viridiplantae > Streptophyta > Magnoliopsida > Solanales > Solanaceae > Solanum > Solanum tuberosum. The sequence goes on along the minus strand of NW_006238984.1, from coordinate 1,555,191 downwards.
CTTGTAGGAAAAACTCATCTAGTTTGTTTATGTAATTCAACCTTTTATTTGATGAAACACCCCAATCCAAATTTAGCTTCTTGAGTGCCCACAAGGCTTTATGCTCTATCTCTACACGTAGTGACAAGACTTCCCAAACACAAGTTGGTAAGGGGACATACCTATGGGAGTCTTGAATGCAGTTTGATACGCTCATAAGGCATTATCAAGCTTCCTTGACCAATTCGTACTGTTCGCATTCATAGTCTTTGCCAAGATTTGCTTGAAACTTCAACCTACCCACTAGACATCGGATGATAAGAAGTTGCTACACTATGTCGAACACTATACTTCTCAAGCAACGCCTTGAATAGTTTATTACAAAAGTGAGAACCTCCATCGCTTATAATTGCTCTTGGTGTACCAAATCTGGAGTTCATATTTCTTTTAAGGAATGTGGTGACACCCTTTCTTTCATTGCTTGAAAGTGTAGCAACTTCAACCCATTTAGACATATAGTCGACCGCTACTAGTATGTACTTCATCCCATTCGAACTCACAAATAGACCAATAAATTCAAAGTCCCATACATCGAACAATTCAATCACCAAAATTGGAGAAAGTGCGAGTTCAAGTTTCCTTAAAATACCTTCTTCTCTTAGACAACGATCACAAGACTTAGCAAAATCATGAACATCTTAGTGAATGGTAGGCAATAATACCCACATTGCAAGATTTTTTAGGCAGTCCAACACTATGATGACCACCAACAGGAGACAAATGACAAGCTTCCAAAATACTCATCATCTCAACTTTGGGTATGCAACGAATGATCCCATCGTCACAGACACAGAACATGTATGGCTCCTCCTAGAAAAACTTTTTCACATCAGACATGAATTTCCTTGTTTGATGGAATGATAAATACGAAGGTACCATATCACTCACTAAGTAATTTGCAAAATCTGCTAACTAAGGGATAAGATCATAAGAGGTAGCCAAGACATGTTCCTCTGGAAACATATCATCTATTTCAACCCCATCATCCAACTTCAACATTACTTCATCTTCTAACCTGGACAAGTGATCGACAACTTGATTTTCAATCCCTTTTTTGTCTTTCACTTCAACGTCAAATTCTTGCAACAACAACACAGCCGAATCAGTCTTGGTTTAGAATTCTTCTTTGCCATAAGGTACCTCAATGTTATATGATCAGTGTGCACAATTGTTCCCCGGTAGTGGCGCCACTTTTGATAATGCTCGAGTTACCCAAAAAATAAGTTCGAAGAGCAAGCAGTCGTCGTTAATAAAATAACCCAACTAAGAGTCAGGGTCAAATCCTAAAGAGAATAATTTGTCAGTAATTGAAAAGACAAATGATAAATAGTTACGAGTTTGAATCTAAACACGCAATATACATGATTATCAAATCAAAAGTGATTTTGATCACCACACACTAACTTTAGTCACATATATTATTGAGCAAGGGGTATGAGAATTGGGAAATTTGGAATTCAATGCACACTCAATGATCCATTGCAATTCAAAACATGCTCATTCAATCATAGATAGGCTAGATCATCATCAATCAACATTAATCTCCTTTCGGTCTCAAAGTGTGATATCATGATATCTGATTTCGATCTCAATCGTATCAACAACAAAGCAGTCCAAGACATTAATCTAAACCCCTATTCCCAGAAAGTTTAACACTCAACCAAGTACACCTAAATTATCTCCTTTTAGTCTCAAATTTACGAATCAAAGCCAAATATGATTATTAACCTAATTCTCTTTCGAGTAACCCACAAAGATTGGAAGGTAGACCCAAGCGTGCACTCTCAAATCATATATTAAAGCATGAGAACTAGATTAAACTCATTTTATGAAATCAAACATGGAATCAAGGAATTTCAAAAGTAATAGAGTAATAAATCAAATACCTAAAAAAACTTTGTCTATTTCTAGCACAAAAGTCTCAATTTCATATACATAATTACACCCACAATTCTATCAATGTAAAGCAAGAAAAGAAGAAGGGAACAAGAGATTTTCCAATCTGTCCAGGCACCAGACATTTTACCCTTCGCAGTCACGATAACTAGCTCACGTAATCGCGTTAAGTAGTGTCACTGGGTCACATGATCGCGACCTCTGACCACACGATCGTGACCTCTACTTCACACAGTCGCGATGAGTTAAATTCTGCCAATTCCACTTTCTTACAGTTGACCTCTTCTTGTTTCAATTCCACTTAGTTTATTCGAATATCATCTAAGTAAACTCTCCATTTTATTTTCTCACAAATATGAAGTAAATTACATTAAAAACACTAATTCTAAATCAAAGCAAGCCAAAATAGCTATGAAAAGATCCTCAAATGAGTGTAAATTGACCACTCATCTGGTATACAAGTCAATATTTCTCTGATGACTATCAACAAGTTTTTGTTTGGGCTTGAGTATATCCTTACATCCGGGAAGATAAAGGTCGATTATAGGATGTGTGAGAGACTCCAACAACGTCTTTAATTTGCTTAGGTAATGACTGAAGGTCATCCTTCGTGGTTGATGAATGCTTAAGAGAGAATTTAGAAGGCATCCCTGATATTCTCAAAAAGTTTTGGTAGGGGTGTAGTTTGATATAGGTTTTCGTTGACCGGTGGCGACAACACTTGGCTGAAGACAAAGTAGTGTTGGTGTCTGCTTTACTATTTTGATTCCCAATCAACATTGAGAGGATTATTTCTAATGAGATCTGGACTCGAGTGTCTAGACTAGCTATGTCACTACCATTCCCATGTCTGATTACTAGCATATGCAATGTTGTAGAAGTACCAATTTTCAAAGGGGTTAATGAGTATACTGTGGTTGCAAATAAGTTTAATATCAAGAAGATGAAGGATGAGTCCCAACTTTAGATGTGGGTGCACAATCCAGAAACACATGTATTTGGACCAACTAGGAAGCCTGGAGTTGAGGCAGAAGAGTGGCCCGCGACATCCACATGAACAACCACACTCACTCACATGCCATTTTCCATAAAGATTTTGGATACTCAGGTCGAGACCACTGATACGACTTCTTTCGTGCCACAATCGTCACCCTATGCATTCACACCAGCAAACTTTGTTAGATTAGTTAAGAGGGTTGATCGGTAGGAGAAGTAGATGAAATTGTTCACTGAGTTTGTCCCATTTGTTGATAGAGCTATTGTAGCGACATTAGTGCCATACAATGATCTGCATGCCTATATTGATGACATGGAGGCCTAGGTTAATGACCACTATAGGGGCTCACAGTGCCTAATCTGGAAAAAAATTCCACTAAGCTAGAACAGGCCCAAGCTGAGATTAGGCAGTTGTGAGAGAAGCCACTTGACGTGTTCTAATCTTGGTAGGAGTGTGCAAAAATCGAACCGACCGATAAACCAAATCAAAAAAAGTGTTATTGGGTTAACGGTTATTTAATGGTTTTATGAAAAAAATTATTAGGTTATCGGTCGATATTGGTTTTTTAATATTAGGTTATTGGGTTAACCGATAACTCATTAAGAATATAATAATTTACTATTTTAATTTTTAGTTATACATATATATAATACATTAAACAAAAAATATTAATATAATTAGAAGTATATTAGACTAAAAACATAAGAACCCTACACAATAATTAACACTACTTAACAGTTAACAGTTAACACTCCTCTGACCTCGCTGCTTTTAAAGTTTTAGTCATTTAACCTTTAGGTTTAAATTTTTAGCATTACTTATTTACTTTAATTAGTTTACAATGTCAAAACTCAAAACCTAAAGAATGGTGACGGCAAGGGTTTGCGAGTTGCAATGACGACGACAAGGGTTAGGCGACTAAGGTTGTGAAACTGAATTGTGAGTATTTCCTTTGCCTTGAAACTATTTCATGATTTGCTGACTTCATTATTGTCTAATTCATATTTTCCTAAAGAAACTCTTTTTTTCTTTTTCAGAGATGATCTTTTTAATTTCTCTTTAGTTAAATTGGTTTGCCTTGAAACTATTTCATGATTTGTTGCCTTAATTATTGTCTAATTCATTTTTTAACAGAGACATACACATGGCTAGAAATGTAACGGCCCGAGGCTACCCCCTGGGTGTAAACACGGGACCTAGGATCACGAGTGACCCCAAGCTAACCCTGAGCTGGCATATCATAAGCAAACTGAACATATATATAAAAAGATAACTAATGCGGAAGCTAAATCATGAAATAACTGAATGATGGGGAATACCCAATATACTGGTCTGGATATATATAAAATTCTAAGAGTTTAGTGATACTGAACAATCACTAAAAAACTAACGTTGAGTCTAAACTATGTCTGAAAAAGCCTCTAACTGACTAGAGTTGCTGGGACATATCCCCAGCTAATGTAACGACTCAAAAAATGATAGGTTGAACTAGAGCCTTAACATTCGGGTTAGTGTGACTTTAAGTTGATGTCTAGGCTGTTTTAGAACTAAAATGAGTAAGGAAGAAGCCTAGGGTTCAAGCAAGGGCCTAAACTAGAAAGAAAGAGTGAAGGAGACCTTGTTCTTTGATGGACCTAGTTGGAGATAGGGATGCTTGATCTCCTAAAGGGCTTGGCGAGTCGCACTTGTGCCATTGGAATCGCCTAGTGGGCTGTCCCCATGACCTAGCCGCTGGAAATGTAGGCGAGCTAGGTTGGGGCTCGCATACCAGGTTGGCGAATCGCCCATTGGTCTCCTACATCGCCTAATGAGCTGCCCATTTACCGAGCACACCGGAAAATTGGGTAAGCCAAGGGTCCACTTGGTGAGTCGCCTAGTGCCCTTGGCGAGCCATGAGTTTCAAAGGGCGAGGTAAGTCGGTTAAGGTGTAAAATTTTAAGTTAAAAATTTAAGGGTCCTTAGTTCTTTTCCAAAGTTGAGTCCATATTATTTTATTCCTTTCCTAGCATGTATATACCCCTTTTAGACTTGAAATTCCTTCAATTAAGTCACTTTTTAAGAAAACCCAATCAAATCAAAAGAGTTCTTCCTCTCAATATTTCTCTCTCTAGAAGTTCCCAAAGAAGAAGAAGAAGTGTGAGCAAGGGTTTGTGGATTCAAGGTGCTCTTCCTCAAATTTGTTGGGGATTCACAACCAAGGTATGGTTGTCTTCATCCTTGACGTAGTTTCTTTCAAGGAGCCAATTTCAAAGTTGATTTCAAATCCCCAATGTTTCCCCCAAAAACCCTAGTTTTCAATCTTGGCATGGGTTCGATTCCAAATATTTTTCAAAGGCTTTATTTCATTGAATTATGAATGCATTGTGGTTTTAAAGATGAATTAAGATGATTTCTTCCTAGAACCCATGTTTTCCCCAAATTGTTAAGTGGTGAATTTGAGATTGGGAAATTGGTTGATTATGCAAGTATGTTGAATTGTTGATGTTTATATTGGATTAGTTATTGAATCATGTCAATTTCCTTATCTATTGTAGTATCTTAGATTTATGGGTTGATGTTGATTCATAGTCTTGGAAGGCAAGTTCATGAATGATATATGTATGATTACTATCTGAAGTATATATGTGTAATCTCAATAAAAGTGTTATGATTGAATGTTATTTCTCAAGTAACACCTATGAATGATGAGGCTATATGTGAAAGGTTATTCTCACATACACACACTCATGAATGACTAATGAATGAAGTTTCTATGATTATGTTAATGATGATGGGTTGATTGAAAGGCTATTCTCAATTGTACTCTAATGAATGACAATGACATGTTGTGAAATGACTTTCTCACAATATGGGATAATAAGTTGAAAGGCCATTCTCATCTTTGAATCTATGAGATATCTAATGAATGAATGTTGGGTTTGAGATGGATGCCCATCGGGAAGTTAAGGCGGGGTATCTAGTAACAATCTCTTATCCCATAATGATGACTAATGAAATGAATGTTAAGTACTATGTGGGGAATAATGCTAATCATCGAGTGGGTAGTGATTTGAGATGGAAGCTCTCACGTGAGTTGAGGTGGGGTTTCTAGTAGCAATATCTTGATATGGATGCCCTCACGTGAGTTGAAGCGCCCCATCCCATAACTATGTGTCCACATAGGTCTAGCTAGTGGATCCATCTAAGCTAAAAGTAATGGTCGTACTTTAGACAGGTAGAAATCCCTTATCCGGTAAGGGTGACACCGGGACTCCATGAATTTGCTCACATGGTCTATGTCGGTTAGGGCTTACCCCCACAAAGAATGTTAATGAACTATGGCTTCTCAAGAATGCACTACTTAGTGTGAGTGGTAGTATGGGATGTCATCCATGCATTGCACAAATAGGCATTGAGAGGGGATATAGTGTGTTCCTTTATGTTATAATGTTAAATGAAATGAATATGCTCTTATGATGATGATAAAAGAGAATGTTGGTTTAATGTCTAATGAATGAAGGTGTTCTTAATGAAGCTAATGGGGAATGTTGACTTATGTATTTAATGCAATGATGCATGATATACTTGGATTGTATTATGAGTTACTTCCTTGTCATGACTTATTGAGTATGAATGTGCCTTGTCTATTCTGACTTCAAAGGAGTACTTAGTGTGAGTAGTAGAATGTGATGCTACTAATACATTGCACAAGTATGACTTAGGGTTGCCCTAGATGATGGTCCTAATGTGATGATATGAGTATTGTGTAAAGACTGGAAAAGTTGAATGGTAAGTTCACTTTTGGTGACCTTGAGGTGGTACGTAGTGTGAATAGTGGTATGGGACGCTATTCATACAATTGTACAAAGTATAGCTTGAGGGTTACTTGAGGTGAAAGCTTAAGGTAATGAAATGACTTGTATGTTGATTCTGTCTTGTATTATGCCTCTTATGCTTATGTTCATGAAGTTTTCTCAAAATAGCATATATCATGACTTTCAAATAAAATGTTTGTTTTAAGCATGTTTTTGCATGGCTATCATACTTAATACTGAATTATGCTAACCCATATTTTTTACCTTTATGAAGTGTAGGGATTGGTACTCGGTTTGACTCTCTCTAGTAGAAGCTTGGATTTGAGATTCTTCCAAGTCAAAGTGGTATGTCCTCATAGGTCGAGGAAAAGTATTTTGAAGTTTCTTTTCTTTCATGTAATAGACATATGTTAGACTTTCGATTGCAAAGGGCCGTGTCCCTACTTTTGTTTCAAGATATTGTTTAGATGGCCATGTGAGACAATGTAATAGACATTTGTTAGTCTTTCGATTGTAAAGGGTCGTGTCCCTACTTTAGTTTTCAAAGATGTTGTTTTAGATGGCCATGTGAGACAATAGACTTCCGCTATTTTCGAATGTTTTAAATGAGTATTTTGATTGTATGGCTTTAAAGAAAGTTTTAATTCCGTACCATTTTCCTTATATCGAATGTTATGAATGCTATGAGGCCTGTATGAGACTTTTTGGAGTCTTATACGTCGTATCACTTCCGGGGTGTAGGTTCGGGTCGTGATAGCTAACCCTAGCAAACAAGAAACTGAAATGAAAGACTAAATCTGAAAACATGTCTATTGTCCTCCAAGTATGAAGACACACCACTGAAGCTGCTGAATATGGATCGGGAACCGATCTATGCGTGATCTGGATGCTGAGAACCTGAACCTACATCATGAAAAGATATAGCACAAAGTATGCATCAGTACTTGGAAGGTACTGAGCATGCATGATAGGATAAAAGTTGAATAAACATATAAGCTGAAGAAAGCATAACTGATCAATAATATAATCTGAACATGATGGAAATACTGATATATACTGAAAAAAACTGAACTGAATGCAATGACCAAGTACATAACATACTGAGATTGAATATTGAAATATATCTGAAAACCTGGTCAAATGCACTAGAGTCTGACTGTGGGAGCTACTAGTAACCGACATAACCACCACGTGAGTTAACCGTGGTGTCCGATGTATACACCCCATCAAAGGGCACGATATACCATACCAGGGGTATAAAAGCATGACTGGTGTGATCACTAAAACTAATGCCCATAGAGGGGACTTAACCTACGGGGGGCCGTACTTCTGGACTATGAGGGTACGCTGAAACCCTAGTCCACTCAATCCTAAGCCTACTCCCAACTGAATATGTATCTGATACATTATGACTGAAATACTGAAATACTAAATAGCTCAAAATACTGACATGAAAGTATGAGAATGTAACAATTATATACTAATAATTTGATATTCGAAAACTAAAGCATGTTTATCTGTTTAACTGACCTAGCATGTGTAATTGATGAACTAAGAGAATCTACACAACTAGGGTTCTGAGTTTCATGCAAAGAACTAAGTAACGATTCCACGAAGATATGATAATCTGATTAGGAATACTCTAACAACTAAATCACAACTAATATTTAAGTTTTAGAATCCCTAGGTCTAATCAAGATATCTGACTGAATTCTAGGGACCTTGTGGATGAAAGGAATCTACTAGTGAAATCCCACATACATGGTGACGAAATCTACGGAGAAATACTTTGATTTTGGGGCAAAAACTTGAAGGAACTTGCTGGTCACTCTTGGGGAAAACTGGCGCCTCTTTCTCCCTTTCTTGCTTTAAGCTTGGTGAATTCTAGAGGATAATGGTTTAGGGCAAAATCTCACTAGAATAATAGGCTAAAACAGACCAAAATGAAGTAGTTTAGGGATAAAATAATAAGGAAAAAACCCTATTACCCCTAAACTAAAAGTCGACTGGCTTATCGATGGAGTTGACTGACGAGTCGTAAGTCAGCTGACGGTCCATCATGTCAGTCGTCGTTTGGCTGTCAAAACTAAAAGTCGATTGGTCCATCGATGGAGCTGACTGACGGGTCGTAAGTCGACTGACGGTCCGTCCTATCAATCGTCATTTTGCTCTCAAAGGGATGAAATCTGGGGTTTAAAACTAAAAGTTGACTGGCCCATCGACGAAGCTGACTGATAGACCGTAAGTCAACTGAAGGTTCGTAGGTGGCCGCCATCAGTGGCACTTGCAACTTCTGAAAATCTGGAATTTTTCCTTTCTCTCTGGGGTGATACAATATCTCCCATTTGGGAACATTCGTCCTCGAATGAAGACTAAACTAGTTGGGTATGGAGGGAAGGAGTTGCAATCCCTACTACTAAGTACTATAAATTGATATATGTCTGCACTGAGTTCCATGAACATGCAAATATGCTGAAAATGCAAGAACAACTGAAGGAACAAGGTACTAAGACTAAATTTACGCACGAGTAAACTGAGATACTGGAGAGGAAACTATTATCTCAAGCTGAAACGGAATCGGAAGGAAAAAGATGAGGATATTTGGCCTTCATGACTGCTTTTTCTTCCGAAGTAGCTCCCTCTATAGACGGACTCCTCCAAGCTTGTCAAATCTCATCACCCCCTTCATTGGTGATACTTTCAGGAAAACCCAATCATCTATCCCAAACTCTAGTTCCTTCTCCTTAGATCTGTGTAGGACTTTTGTCTTAAGTCTATTTCTGACGAGCTGAACTTTTTCCATAGCATTATGATCTGAATCTGGCCCAATCAAGGTTGCTTTATCTACTCATCCACCTTAGGAATACATAAGCGACCATCTCCCCCTTGGGAGAAAACCTCTACTTTCTATTGATGAAGTACACCTTCCAACTGAAGCATTATGGGATCACTATCTGTTTTTCCTTATCCTCTGCTACCAATGGAAATTCTGGTCTACTCTGGATTATCATACCACCATATGATATGCTCGTAAAACTAACTCCTAAACGAGCAAGCCGATGAACATCTTTTGCTAATTACTTCTATTTTTCCTCAGCGTGTGCCATACTACCCTTTAGCAATCATCTTTCTGGCCTTAAGGTAAGATATAATTCGACCTATAGGCATTGAGTTACTACCCTTCCATTCTAAGACTGGCTCGTTGGAAACTGGAATGGAACGATCCTAGTTTTACTATCGATTGAGGCATAACAGGAATGTAACCAATCCATGCCTAGAATGATATCGAAATCTACCATTTCTAACTCTACAAGATCTGTTGAGGTGACTTTCTAAGAAACTGTGACAGGGCAATTTCTGAATACCCGTCTAGCTATAACTGGGTCACCAACTGGAGTAGAGACTGAGAAGGGTTCTGAAAGTGTTTTTGGACTGACACCTAAGATTACTTCTATAAACAGAGTTGCAAAAGTAAGAGTAGCCCCTGATCTAACAATGCATAACTATCTAAGAAAAGACTCGAAATGTACCAGTGACCACATCAGGAGAATTTTCCTGGTCCTGGAAAGCATAGAACCTGCCCTGGCGCTGACCGCCACCTGTATCGTATGACACACTCTACTGAGTTTGGCGACCTGCTGGTGTTGTTGGGACTGAAGACTGAGCCCTACTATTGTTACCTCCTTACCTCTGCCTAGTAGAAGGGTAATTCTTCACCCTATGACCAGACTGACCACATCCAAAGCATCCTTCCTTGCCTGCAAGACACTCTCCTGGATGGTTCTTACCACACTTTGGACAAGTTGGGTAGGTCCTATTTCCTGAAACATTTCCCTGAGACTTAGAGCCTGGTGCCCTACTATTCTGATCCTGTCTAAACTGTAGGTGATTTCCACCACTCGATTTCTACCAAGAATACTCATAGTTCCCTGTTCTAGCTTTCTTGTTGTCCTTAGCTATTTCCTTAAGCTTATCTCCCTCAACCTACTGAGCATGAGTAAGGAGCCTAGAGATATTCATATCCTATAACAACATAGCATTTTTGCACTCTATCTTCACTAGCGGATACTCCAAACATAAATTTACTCACTTGTGCCCTTGGATTGGCAACCATATGTGGAGCATACCTGGAGAGTTGGGTGAACTTAAGCTCGTACTCTTGGACTGACATTAAACCTTGTCTCAAATTTATAAACTCCTGAGCTTTAGCCTCTCTCAACTCTCTTCGAAAGAACCTGTCCAGAAAAGCTCAGGTAAAACACTCTAAAGTCACAGGAGCTGCATCCACATTCCTGTTTTCTTTCCACTAAGTGTACCATATGTGAGCCACATCGTTAAGCTGGTAGGATGCCAACTCTACCCTATCATTACCAGTCACTTGTATCACTCCAAAGATTTTCTTAACCTCATGAATGAAGTTTTGTGGGTCCTCACCAACTTGCAGCCCTTAAAACTCAAGCAAATTCATCCTAACAAAATCTTGAACTCTAGCTTCCACTGATCCACCATTTCTATTAGTAGGATTTGGAACCTGCTGATTGTTCTGGTTAGTCATACTCTGAGCCAAAAGCTGAATCGCATTCTGAAACTCTGCATTTGAAGCCTTATGGTATGTTACTGGAGGGACTACGTTAGCATTGCGTGCATTAGCATTTCGTGGGTAAGCTCTACGAGGAGGCATGATCTGAAACACATAACGTCGAATTAAAAATGAGAAGTTGGATCATACCTTACGCACGATAAGAGTAGCAAAGAAAGGGAAGTTTTCCTAAAACACTTCGTAGCCTCACTCTCATTAGATGTGGCGCACTTCACACCTATGAAAAAGACTCTACTTAGTGCGGCTTTCAGACATCCTAGGACTCTTAGACGTAATTCTCTAATACCAATTTGTCACGCCCCGAGGCTACCCCTTGGGCATAAACACGGGACCTAGGATCACGAGTGACCCCAAGCTAACCCTGAGCTGCATATCATAAGAAAATTGAACATATCTATGAAAAGATAATTAATGCGGAAGCTAAATCATGAAATAACTGAATGATGGGGAATACCCAATATACTGGTCTGAATATATATAAAATTCTATGAGTTAAGTTGTAACACCCCTCAAAATGAAATAGAATAATTAGAGCTTCACATGCGTGTTAGTAGTTGATAAACTTGTATAAATGTTTGAAAATGAGTTTATAGGTCAGTTTAGTTGAGTTTGAAGTCAAATGTCAAAGAGACGTTCAAGACGTTCGAAAACTAGTCGTTTGCGTGCTAATGTGTTCTAGTGTGTCTTGCATGTTTTTATGTGTCATACGAAATCTAAAATCAGTGGTGGTGACCCTACTATTCTAATAGGCATGTTAAGGGTCTCAATGTCTGGGTACGACTCCCCAAGGACCACCCTAAGGGTCCTTGGAGAGGACCCAAACTTGGCATAAAAGGCTGCCTAGGCAGTGTGTTTGGCTGTCTTGTTTGACGCCCAGAGTGACGCTCGTCAGGCCATTGACACCCCGTCAAAAGGGGGCGTAGCTCCACACGTATTTGTAGGAGCTTAGCCATCAAATGTTGAGCCTCTGTCCGAAACAACGACCTACCAGGATAGTCCATCAATGTATTGACGGTCCATCAATGGTGGCCGTCGTTTGGTGCCCTGTTTCACTACTAAGTTTAGGCCAAGTAAGGGGTGAATTGGTAGTTCTAATTAGACCCTAGACGACTATTTTACCATTTTTTGGGGTATTTTAAGTTAGTTAAAACTCTTTAACCTAGAATTTAGACCTCATTATTCCAATTGAACCTTCCTCTAAATAAATTACTCTCTCTAGAACTCCATGGAAGACATTGATGAAGCTTCAAGCTAGGGGATGGGGTTTCCTACTGATTTCTCCTTCAAATTCCTAAGGAAATTAATCACAAAGGTGTGGGGATGTTATCTTTGATTCTCCTTTCAATCAAAGAGCCAAATCAAAGTGATTTCAATGTTTTTCAAAAATACTAAAAAACCCCAATTTCAATTCTAAGCTTGGGTTCTTGCATGAAAGTATTTCAAATGATGATTTATGTTAATATTGATAGTTTTAAGATAAAAAAAAAACTCCATGAACCCTTGCATATCTTGAAATCCGAATTTTTAGGTCCAAAGTGGGTCTATTGATTATGAGCTAATAATGTGATATTAATGTGTAGATTGTTATGGGCTATTGATTCATGTATTGTTCTATATTGAATG
>NW_006238984.1:1541909-1542089 GCF_000226075.1 Solanum tuberosum | reverse complement strand
GTTTGATCCCTTTGAAAGTGGGGAGGTGTTTACTTTATAAGCATGTTGTGATCATGTCCTTGTAGGCAAAGTTGGATGATTGTTGTTTTGATGTAATGTTGATTAGGTGAAGGTAATGTGATATGATGTGAATTTGTGTATGGTCTAAGAGCATGAAAGGTGACCTTGTGTAGAGACTTT
>NW_006238984.1:1536213-1540232 GCF_000226075.1 Solanum tuberosum | reverse complement strand
AGAATAAAATTTTTAAATTCTTAGTGATTTTTATGATCTATGCAATGAATGAATGCTAAGGCTTGTATAAGACCTCAGAGAGGTCGAATACGCATGTAACGGCTAGGGGGTGCTCTCGGGTCGTTATATAAGTGATACTGAACAATCACTCAAAAACTGAAACTGAAATGAAAGACTAAATCTGAAAATATGTCTATTGTCCTCGAAGTATGAGGACTCACCATTAAAGTTGTTGAATATGGATCGGGAACCATCTGCGCGTGATCTGGATGCTGAGAAACTGAACTTACATCATGAAAAGATGTAGCGCAGAGTATCCGTCAGTACTTGGAAGGTATTGAGCATGCATGATAGGATAAAAGTTAAACAAACATATAAGTTGAACAAAGCATAACTGATCTATAATATAATCTGAACATAATGGAAATATTGATATATACTGAAAAGAACTTAACTAAATGCAATGACTAAGTACATAACATGATAAAACTGAATACTGAAGTATATCTGAAAACTTGGTCAAATGCACTAGAGTCTGACTGTGGGAGCTACTAGTAACCGACATAACCACTGCGTGAGCTAACCGTGGTGTCTGATATATACACCCCATCGAAGGGCCCGATATATATTTTGCCAGGGGTATAAAGGCATGACTGGCGTGATCACTAAAATTGATGCCCACAGAGGGGACTTAACCTACGAGGCCCCATCGTTTTAGGACTATGAGGGTACGCTGCAACCCTAGTCCACTCGGTGATAAGCCTACTCCCAACTGAATATATATGTAATACATTATAACTGAAATACTAAAATACTAAATAGCTCAAAATACTGACATGCAAATATGAGAATGTAACAATTATATACTGATAATGTGATATTCGAAAACTGAAGCATGTTTATCTGTTTAACTGACCTAGCATGTGTAATTGATGAACTAAGAGAATCTACACAACTAGGGTTCTGAGTTTCATGCAAAGAACTAAGTAACGATTCCACGAAGATATGATAATCTGATTAGGAATACTCTAACAGCTAAATCACAACTAAAATCTAAGCTTTTAGAAATCCTAGGTCTAATGAAGATATAGGAATCAAGAATCTAACTGAATTTTAGGGACCAAGTGGATGAAAGGAATACACTAGTGAAATCCCACATACCTGGTGACGAAATCTACGGAGAAATCCTTCAATTTCGGGGTTGAAACTTAAAGGAACTTGTTAGTCGCTCTTGGAGAAAACTGGTGCATCTTTCTCCTTTTATTGCTCTAAGCTTGGTGAATTTTAGAGGATAATAGTTTAGGGAAAAATCTGACTAGAACTAAACTAAAAGTCGACTGGCCCATCGACGGAGCTGCTGACAAGCCGTAAGTCGACTAACGGTCTGTCTTGTCAGTCATGGTTTGGCTAACAGAGGGCTGAAATCTGGGGTCTAAACTAAAAGTTGATTGGCCCATCGACGGAGCTGACTAACGGGCCATAAGCTGACTGACAGTTCGTAGGTGTCCTCTGTCGGTGGCACCTGCAATTTCTGAAAATCTGGAATTTTTTCTTTCTCGAATTTGGGGTGTTACTGAAAATATTATAACTGATGAGGTGGTCGTCCTGGTCGATGACAGTACGCGTCAAACAAAATCTATTCATTTAAAGGTAAAGTAACAAAGAAAGAAAGAAAGAAAAAATCTCGGGCATGTGATCATTTTGGATCATTTGTTGTTGAAGAAGGGAATAAGAAATCGATGTGTAAGCATTGTGGTACAATCTATTTTGCTGATTCAAGTAAAAATGGTACGACGTCAATGCTTAGTCATATGTTAACATGTTCAAAGATGCCTCGAAGTTTTGATATAAATCAAACTCAACTAGGCTTTAACTCAGTTCGGGGAGGGGGGGGTGATACTGGCGATGTGGTTGTTGTTTCCTAGAAATTTGAGCAAGAGAAATGTAGGAGAGCTTTATGTCGCATGGTGATTGTGGATGAACTCTCTTTCAAATTTGTCGAGAAAGAAGATTTTAGAAACTTTATGAAAGTAGTGCAACCTCATTTTAAGATTCCTTCTTGTACCACTGTGACGCGTGACTGTTTTAAACTTTTTGATGATGAGAAATAGAAGTTGCAAGATCTCTTAACTTTCTCAGAAGCATCAGGACTAACTATCAATGCAGGTAAGTCAAACATCTTCAGTTCTAACATGGAGATGAGGAGCTTAGAAGACATTTGTGAGATCACTGGGTATACAAAAGGAACAATGCCTTTTAAATACTTGGGGGTCCCCATCTCTACCAAGAAACTAACAGCTACAGATTGTGAAATGTTAGTGGACAAGCTAGTATGTTGAATCAGAACATGGGGGACAAGGAACCTATCATATGCGGGGAGAACACAACTGGTAAACTCAATACTACTGCAGGTACATACATACTGGTCGTCTATCTTCTGGCTACCAAAGAAAGTATTGAAGAGTATTACAACAGTCTGTAGGAATTTCTTATGGAGTGGGCAAGAGAATACTTCCATGTCACCACTCATAGCTTGGGGAAAAGTGTGCAGAAGTAAAAAAGAAGGAGGACTGGGAATAATGGACTGTATGATATGGAATGAAGCAGCCATAGCTAAATATGTATGGAATATAGCAAAAAAGGCAGACAATCTCTGGGTAAAGTGGGTGAATCAGATATATCTGAAGGGCAGAAAGTTGTGGCAATATCAACCACCTACTGACAACTGCTGGTACAGGAGGAAAATTTGTGTCATTAAGGATAAGTTCGCACTTGGATACGATGGGAATAGATGGGTGGCAAACAAAAGAGAATACACGATTCAAAGTGGATACCAATGGAGAATAGGAAATGATAGCCAATGGCCATGGTGGAGGGAAACCTGGAACAAAATGAATATACCAAAACATAGCTTCATCTGCTGGATTGTCATGCATCAAACACTATTAACCAGAGACAGACCTGCAAAAATGGGCATTTGTCAGGACAAAAAATGTCTACAGTGTGGGAGTAGACCAGAGAGTATCAACCATTTATTCTTTGAGTGTAAATTCTCAAATGAATGCTTGAAGGGGGTCCTTGAATAGCTGAAGATTGGGGTCAAAAGAACAAACATTGAAGGATTATGGAAAAGAATAACACGAAGAGCCAAAGGAAAGATAAGTAGATCACTGATCAAGACAGTTTTAGCTGCACAAATATATCATATATCGAAGGCGAGAAATGGGGCCTTGTGGAACAAAGTAGTAACAAGACCTAGGAAATTTTGAAGAAGATCAAGGAAAAGAGTAGAAGAAGAGCAAATGTGTAACACACCGACATTCCAAAACGTCTAAATTAACTCGTATCTTCGTGGAAAGACAAGGAGGGTGAGTAATAAATTAAAAATGATGTGGTATGTCATTATTTTAAGTGTTCAAGGGTTGTATCTCAAGTTTTGAAGTTAAGTAAGTGGCAAAATAAAAGTTGGCGAAAGTTATCGTAAGTTCCTTTTTAAAGATTTGTCTAAAATTTGGGTCAAATGTCTTGGATGTTTTCTCCCAATATATAAAAATTTAGATGTTTTCTCCCAATATATAAAAATTTAGAAGGCCTATCACGCATTAAATCGAACGCCTACGAGTCTAGTTTGCAACGCTCAAAACTCCGTATCAAACCGACATCAGAGCAAAAAGTTATAAGGGTTTTACAAGGGACTGCCGGGGGAGAATCCGGGTTGGGTCAAAAATATGGTATGTCGGCTTATTTAACGTTCTATGCCATCAAAACATTCCATTTCAGTTCCAAACCAGAGAGAGAGCTTAAGAGAGAGTTCCTATGGAGTTCTAGCATTATGAAGGTTAGTTTTTGACGATTTCTACCATTAAACAATGCCCCCGTGCCTAGAAACGTAATCCCTACACGTGGCAATCATTTTTGCAATTCTATTCGCTGCATTTGGAGCTGGTTTTTGAAGATATAAATTTGTAGTTATTGGTGTTTCTTCAAAGTTTACACTTGGTTAACTAAGGTAATCATCT
>NW_006238984.1:1535525-1535705 GCF_000226075.1 Solanum tuberosum | reverse complement strand
TAAGAAGGCTATGTGCTTCCTACAGGGCCATGTTGTTGCCTAAGAGGGCTATGAGTTGTCTATAAGCTATGTTGATGCCTAAGAGAGCTATGTGCTGCCTACGGGACTATATTAATGCCTAGGAGGGCTATGTGCTGCCTACGGGGATATATTAATGCCTAAGAGGGCTATATGACTGCC
>NW_006238984.1:1531133-1535360 GCF_000226075.1 Solanum tuberosum | reverse complement strand
CAGAGCTGCTAGAGTTGGGAGGTTTGTTACCTTTTGTTGTATATATCTCTATGGGTAGGCTGGGGCCTTGTCCCGCTAATCTTTACTACTGTTAGAGGATTGTAGACTATTGTGTGGGGTGTATAGCTACGTTATGGCCATACTGGCCTATGTGGTTGGTTTGCTGAAGCTTGTGTGTTGTTTGATGTATTGTATTGATATATACCTGATTTTAGTTTTGGTAAAGATATCATGGTGGCCTCGACGGCCCAATCAGGACTTCTGTACTAGTTTCCTATTTATTTATATGATCTCCTGGGAGTTTCTGTTTCTTTTATAGATCAGTTGACAGGGGACTTGTCGGCCGAGGGCTTAGTTTTAAGCCGAGATATACTTGTTTGTTTTCTTGATTGTGTGTGGCTGCCATACGCTAGTAGCAAATGGTTCAGCAGGGTCAACTCGGGCCTGAGTTTTGGCATTAGGAGCTAGTTGCCCCCCTCGAGTTTGGGGAGTGACAAACTTGGTATTAGAGCAACGTCGTATCCTAGGGAGTCTGCAAGCCATGTCTAGTAAAGTCTTGTTTATAAATGTGTTGTGCACCACATCCGATAAGCAAGAAGCTACCAGGCATGTTAGAATGACTATCCTTCTCTTGCTCACCTCGTTCTATAGAGCGGTGTCTTAAGGGTTGAGGGTTTTGGCTTATAATTGATACTTCTATGCAGATGGAGATGACTGACACTAGACAGACCACAACTAGACAGGGGCTAGATACAACCTCAAGCGAGGGTACTGGCAAGGTACCACAGGTGGAGGTAGCCCATTGTGAGACCCAGGGGGAGACATCTTCTCAGCCCCCTATAGCTTCTCCACCGCCTCAGGAGCCTCCGAGGGCTACAAGACTTTCGACTTCACCAACAGTACCACTTCTAGTTGCTCCTATTCCATCTGATCAGGATTTCAAGAGTGCAGTATGTATGTTAGAAAAGTTAGTAGCTGCACAGTGCCAACCAGTTGTGCCAGATGTTGCCGGACCTTCTGAAGGGCCCGAAGGGTCAAGAGTTCGTGAATTTCTTGCCTTGAATCCTCCACAGTTTACAGGTACAGATCGCAGAGAAGACCCTCAACACTTTATTGATCAGCTTCATAGGATCTTTAGAGTCATGCCTCAGCGACTAAGTCAGTTGAGTTAGCAGCATTTCGATTACGCGATGTTGCAGTATTGTGGTACGAGAGTTGGGAGAGATCTAGGGGAAAAGATGCATCCCTACCCACTTGGGATAGCTTTACAGAAGCTTTCATAGATCACTATTTGCCTCGAGAAATTAGGGATGGCCGAGTGGACCAGTTTCTGAACCTCCAACAGGGCAACATGAGTGTCTGAGAGTACGGGCTGATATTTGATTCATTGGCTAGATATGCACCAGCATTTGTTGATACGATGCATGATAGGGTGCGTAGATTTGTGGGAGGGTTCGACTCACACTATATCGATGCTTGTTCTACCGCTGCACTAAATGATAATATGGATATCTCGCAAATTCAGGCATTTGCACAAGGCATAGAGGATCGCCAACATTTACAGTATATGAGTGAGAGGGTCGAGAGAGAGACAGAAGAGGGCTAGGCCCACTAGTTCGCAGGGAGATTTTCAGGGTGGTCCCAGACCTCGATATTCTATTAGGCCATCTAGACCTCCACCACAACAGTTCCAGGGTAGTAGATTTGATCGTCAGGAACAGTCAGTCCCAGGTGAGGGTTCACGAGCATCAGGCTCGCAGCAACAGAGGGATTCAGGCCAGGTTAGGACAGCCCCGCCGCGTTGTGCTACTTGCGGTAGGATGCATTTCGGGAGGTGTAGACAGGGTTCCACAGGTTGTTATTCTTGTGGACAGGAGGGGCATGAGTAGAGAAACTGCCCTACCATAGGTCAGGGTGGTATAGGTCAGTCGACCAGGTCAGCAGTAGGTTCCTCCTCATCAGCACAGTCTACAGGCCGTGGACCCCAGACTTTAGCACGTAGAGGTAGAGGCAGAGGCAGAGAGGGAGCATCTAGTTCTGGTAGTGACAGAACCGTATGTATTCATTAACCGGCCGACAGGACTTAGAGTCATCACCAGATGTTGTGACAAGTACATTGATGGTTTGCTCCCATTGTGTTTTATTCTTTGATAGATCCTGGATCTACTCTGTCTTATGTTACTCCATTTATTGCGGGGAAGTTATGTATAGTAGTAGAGTCATTAGATCGACCCTTTTATTGTATCTACACCAGTTGGTGAGTCTATTGTTGCCAGGAGAGTCTATCGAGGTTGCACGATAGAAATTATCGACCGTCAGACCTCTGTAGATCTCGTAGAGTTAGAGATGGTCGATTTTGACGTTATTATGGGTATGGACTGGTTAGCGTCTTGTTATGCTAATGTTGAGTGCCGGACAAAGGATTGTTAGATTCCACTTTCCAAGAGAGGCAGTTCGGGAATGGAAAGGCGATACAGCAACGCCGAAAGGTAGGTTTATTTCCTATCTTAAGGCGAGGAGGATGATTACCAAGGGTTGTATTTATCATCTTGTTCATGATATAGATGCAGAACCACCAACTCTTCAGTCTATTTCGGTAGTTAATGAGTTTCTATATGTATTTTCAGACGAGCTCCCTGGTATCCCTCCAGAACGGGAAATTGATTTTGCTATAGATATGCTACCAAGTACACAACCCATATCTATCCCTCCTTATAGAATGGCTCCTGCTGAGCTAAAGGAGTTGAAGGATCAGTGGAAAGACTTGTTGAATAAAGGTTTTATTAGGCCTAGTGCTTCACTATGGGGTGCACCAGTGTTGTTCGTAAGGAAGAAAGATGGCTCACTAAGAATGTGTATCGATTACCGACAACTGAATAAGGAAACTATAAAGAATAAGTATCCCCTTCCGAGGATAGATGACTTGTTTGATCAGTTACAAGGTGCTAAGTGTTTCTCAAAGATTGATTTAAGATCAGGGTACCACTAGATACGAGTTCGGGAGAAAGACGTTCCAAAGACAGCTTTTAGAACTAGATATGGTACACTTTTAGTTCTTGGTAATGTCTTTTGGATTAACTAATGCCCCAGCAGTGTTCATGGAACCTGATGAATAGTATATTTATGTCGTATCTAGACTTGTTTGTAATTGTATTTATTGATGATATTTTGGTGTATTCACGTTCAAAAGATGAGCATGAAAATCATCTGCGAGCAGTCCTTCAAGTTCTTCAAGATCGAGAACTTTTATGCAAAGTTTTCTAAGTGTGAGTTCTGGTTACACTCTGTAGCTTTCTTAGATCATATTGTATCAGATGCAGGCATTGCGGTTGATACACAAAAGATTGAGGCCGTAAAGACTTGGCCCAGACCCATGACTCCGACTGAGGTTTGTAGTTTCTTAGGGTTAGCTGGGTACTATAGAAGGTTTATAGAGGGGCTTTCTTCAATTTCAGCCCCATTAATGAAGCTAACTCAAAAAGCAGCTAACTTCTAGTGGACTGAGGCTTGCGAGCATAGTTTCCAGGAGCTGAAGGACAGGTTGACATCAGCACCAGTTCTTGCATTGCGAGACGGTTCAGAAGGCTATGCGGTGTATTGTGATGCTTCTGGTGTTGGGTTAGGATGTGTTCTAATGCAATATGGTAAGGTTATCGCATATGTTTCAAGGCAGTTGAGAAAGCATGAGAAGAACTATTCGACCCACGATTTAGAGTTGGCTGCAGTTGTACATGCGCTAAAGATCTGGAGACACTATTTGTATGGTGTTCATGTTGACATCTTCAAAGATCATAAAAGCCTTCATTATATCTTTAGACAAAAAAAGTTAAATTTGCGACAACGTCGATGGCTTGAGTTACTGAAAGACTACGACGTGGACATTTTATATCATCCAGGAAAGGCGAATATGGTAGCCGATGCCCTCAGTCAAAGATCTATGGGTAGTTTATGCTATTTAGGTCTTGAGAAGCGTGAGCTAGTGCGAGAGCTTCATCAGTTGGCTAGTTTGGGAGTCAGATTATTAGAGGCAGACGATAGTGGGGTCACAATTCAGGACACAACCGTATCATCTTTTCCGTATCGGATTATGGAAGAGGCACATAATTCCCGTTATTTTATTCACCCTAGTTCGACGAAGATGTACCATGATATTAAGGAGATCTATTGGTGGCAGGGGATGAAGAAGGACGTTGCTGAGTTTGTGGCGCAGTGTCCTAACTGCCAACA
>NW_006238984.1:1528835-1530698 GCF_000226075.1 Solanum tuberosum | reverse complement strand
TACGGGCGTGCGCGCTAGACTTCAAGGGGAGTTGGGATGACCACTTACCTCTTATAGAGTTTGCATACTATAATAGTTATCATTCCAGCATCGGGATGACACCTTATGAGGCTTTGTATGGGCGAAAATGTAGATCCCCCATTGGATGGTTCGAGGTAGGTGAGTCAGGGTTGATTGGACCCAACTTAATACAACAGACAGTGGAGTAGGTCAAGCTCATACTGGAGAGGTTGTTAACAGCTGAAAGCCGATAGAAGTCATACTCAGATGTGCGACGAAGGGACTTAGAGTTTTGCGTCGATGGTTGGGTATTCTTAAAAGTCTCGCCTATGAAGGGGGTTATAAGATTTGGCAAAAAAGGCAAGCTTAGTCCAAGATTCATTGGGCTATACCGGATCCTTCTAAGGGTAGGACGAGTGGCTTATGAGTTAGAATTACCTTCGGGGCTAGAATCTGTTCATCCAGTTTTCCATGTATCTATGCTACGGAAGTGCGTAGGAGACCCTTTTCGGGGTGTCCCAGTTGAGGATGTTCAGATCACAGAGGAGTTATCCTACGAGGAAACTCCAGTTGCCATATTAGATCGGCAGGTTCGTAAATTGAGGACCAAAGAGGTGGCTTCGGTTAAAGTATTGTGGAGAAACAAGAATAGAGAAGAGGTGACCTGGGAAGCTGAGGATGACATGAGGTCCAAATATCCTCACTTGTTTCATATCCCAGGGTGATGGCATATCAGTTTATATTGGTGCAGTGAGGTAAGATACCTATCTGATTTTTTTAATATTGTGGCTTATTATTATTGTTGTTGTCGTTGTATATTTTCTCTCACTGTTTTTGCGGGGCTATATTGCTTAGCAATTTATGTCGTCATGTGAGACGCGTTAGGTTCCTGGATAGTGACAAACTTAACCGCGTGACTTAGATTTTTTTTTCATTCGAGGATGAATGTTTCTAAGGGGGGAAGGATGTAACACTTCGACATTCCAAAACGTCTAAATTAACTCGTATCTTCGTGGAAAGACAAGGAGGGTGAGTAATAAATTAAAAATGATGTGGTATGTCATATTTTAAGTGTTCAAAGGTTGTATCTCAAGTTTTGAAGTTAAGTAAGTGGCAAAATAAAAGTTGGCGAAAGGTATCGTAAGTTCCTTTTTAAAGATTTATCTAAAATTTGGGTTAAATGTCTTGGATGTTTCTCCATATATAAAGATTTAGAAGGCCTATCACACATTAAAATTGAAGGCCTACGAGTCTAGTTTGCAATGCACAAAACCCCGTATCAAAACCGACATCAAAGCAAAAAGTTATAAGGGTTTTACTAGGGACTGTCGGGGCAGAATCCGGGTCGGGTCAAAAATATGGTATGCCGGCTTATTTAACGTTTTACGCCATGAAAACATTCCATTTCAGTTCCAAACCAGAGAGAGAGCTTAAGAGAGGGTTCCTATGGAGTTCTAGCATGATGAAGGTTAGTTTTTGACGATTTCTACCATTAAACATTGCCCCCGTGCCTAGAAACGTAATCTCTACATGTGGCAATCGTTTTTCCATTCTATTAGCTGCGTTTGGAGATGGTTTTTGAAGATATAAATTTGTAGTTATTGGTGTTTCTTCAAGGTTTTAACTTGGTTAACTAAGGTAATCATCTCGGGACACTTTTATGATTGTTTTTATGAATTTCTACGGACGTTTCAACAAGCTGGGGCAATATGGAAAATCTGCCGATTTAAGATTAATTATGAACTGTTTATAGGTGTGTACCAGCTGTGTATATATAGTGTTTGCGAATTTTAGGACGTAAGGAACAACTTTTTTGAAGAAGCTATGGCCATTTGAGCGTTCATTGAAAAGGTATGTTAAGGC
>NW_006238984.1:1516177-1528718 GCF_000226075.1 Solanum tuberosum | reverse complement strand
TTTGTTGTTGCCCTTGGGGCTATTGTGGTTAGCTGCAGGAATGTGATCTATGCCTAGAAGGGTTATGTTCTGCCTATAGGGTTATATGGATGCCTAAAAGGGCTATGAGTTGCCTACAAGGCTATATTGACGCCTAAGAAGGTTATATGCTTCCTACAAGGCCATGTTGTTACCTAAGAGAGCTATGAGTTGTCTATAAGTTATGTTGATGCCTAAGAGAGCTATGTGCTGCCTACGTGACTATATTAATGCCTAAGAGGGCTATGTGCTGCCTACGGGGATATTTTAATGCCTAAGAGGGCTATATGACTGCCTACGGGCATATGGGACTATCGATAGGGGTATATAGGCTGATTGGCACCTTCCGGGCTTTTGGGGGCCTCAGTAGGTGGTCTTGTGTGATGTTTGTACCTGCCGAGCTTATGGGGGCTTGGGTAGGTTGTTGCTTTATTATTTTTGATAAGTTTAGATTTAGGAGCAGGTCAGTACACTTATCTTATCCTTGATTTATTTATCAGATTATTCCAGTATATCAGGATACCTCCTCATAGTCTATTGCCTTTCATACTCTGTACATTATTTTGTACTGACTCCCCATTGCCTTGGGGTGCTGCATTCATGCATACAGGTCCTAACAGATGACCGAGTAGACCTCCTCAGCAGCAGGATTGAATTTTATCCGGTTGGCTAGCCCCTTTCCCCCGGAGCAACCAGAGTTGGGAGGTTTGTTATCTTTTGTTGTATTTATCTTTATGGGTAGGCTGGGACCCTGTCCCGCTAATCTTTACTACTCTTAGAGGCTTGCAGACTAGTGTGTCGGGTGTATAGCTACGTTATGGCCATGCTAGTCTAGTTTGTTGGTTTGCTGAAGCTTGTTAGTTGTGTGATGCATTCTCTTGATATACCTCCTTTCAGTTTCGGTATAGAGATCATGGTGGCCTCGAAGTTGTTTGATGTATTGTCTTGATATATACCTGCTTTCAGTTTTGGTATAGAGATCATGGTGGCCTTGACGGCCCAATCAGGACTTCTGTGCTAGTTGACTATTTATTTATATGATCTTCTGGGAGTTGTTGTTTCTTTTATAGATCAGTTTACAGGGGCCTTGCCGGCTGAGGGCTTAGTTTTAAGCCAAGATATACTTGTTTGTTTTCTTGATTGTGTGTGGCTGCCATGCGCTAGTAGCAAATGGTTCAGCAGGGTCGGCTCGGACCTGAGTTTTGCCATTAGGAGCCTGTTGCCCCCCTCGAGTTTGGGGCGTGACAAAATGAAACCACCCAGAAAAAAGGCAAAGATACGACTTGGATAAATAATTTGTTTAATTGATGTAGATAGAATTATAGTTACATAGGGAGTGATAGAATATATAGCAGGATCGTAATAGATTGTAGCAGTGACACTTGAGGAAATTTAATAAAATCTGTTAGTTCGACCAAAAAAAGAAATATAAGTTGAGGAGATCTTTCGTGGAACCACAACAAAGAGTTAGTCTTACTACTGATACTTGGACCTTTTCGCAGCGAATTATTTAAATGTGTATCACTGCACATTGGATCGATAAAGAATGGATGATGCATAAGAGGATAATTAACTTTTGTTCAGTTTATAGCCATAGAGGTGAAGATATTGTTAATGAGATAATTAAGTGTTTACATGATTAGGGGTTAGATAAAAAATTTATCATCACAGCTGATAATGCTAGTTCGAATGATATGACTGTGAAAGAGTTGTCTAAGATATTCACCAAACGGGGGGCAAATTTTATGAATGGAGAACACCTTCACGTGAGGTGTATGACGCATATTCTAAATCTTGTTGTTTAAGATGGTTTGAAGGTGTCGGCTGTTTCTATTGAACGTGTTAGAAAAGAAGTTAAATACATTAGGTTGTCTCCTGCAAGGTGTAAGAGGTTCCAAGAATGTGCTCAAGATGTTGATATCAATTGTAAGAAATCTTTATGTTTGGATGTTTCTACGAGGAGGAACTCCACATACTTGATGTTGAATAGGGCTATTGAGTTTGAAAATGTGTTTTCAAGTTATGTTGATCGTGATATTGGTTTGTTGCGTTTCCTTCAATTTGTTGAGGATGAAGATGGAACTACTGCCGGTGCATTTTTGAGTGATGACCGGAACAATGTAAAGAAAGTTTCTAATTTTCTTTAAATCTTCTATGATCTTACCAGAGAAGTATCTGGATCACAGTACGTTACATCAAATCTACATTTTCTTAAGATTTGTGAAGTTTCTTGTTATTTGAAAAAATTGATACCGAGTGAAAATGACATTGATGATCTTTTGGGTAAAATTGCTAAAAATATGAGAGAGAAATTTGATAAGTATTGGGGTACTCCTAACAAAATGAATATGATGATTTTTATTTCTTGTGTTTTGGATCCTCGACGCAAGTTTGTTTCAGTTGGCTTTGCACTTCAAATGATGTTTGGAAAAGAAAAAGGACTAGTTCTAGAGAATGAAGTTAGAGTCTACATGGATTTAATGTTTGGTGAATATGTAAAGTCTCTTTCAAAAGATAAAGATAGTCATCACTGTCCAATCAATAGGATCTTTGGGGTCATTCATGGATGATCTAATGAAACATAAAACTGGAAATACAACAATTGTTAAAACAAAATTGTAAAAATATCTTGGTGAAGAAAATGAAGTTGAAACCAAGAACTTTAACATCATGTCTTGGTGGAAAATAAACTCACCTAGATTTCCAATCTTGCTGAGATGGCTCAGAATGTGTTAGTAATTCCTATTTCAAGTGAGGCATCCGAGTGTGCATTTAGCACTGATGGACCTATTTTGGATTCATTTAGGAGTTCATTAACTCCTAAATTGGTGCAAACTCTAGTGTGACTTCAAGATTGGATTCAAAGTGAATCACAACCTGTTAGTGTTGAGGAAGATATAGATGTCCTTGAATAGCTTGAACAAGGTAAGAATATTCTTATTGTATTAGTTTCTTATTGGTATTATAATTAGTCATTAATATTTTTCTAAATGATTAACATTAATTCTTTATAGATTTGGCTAATACTAGCATTCTTGATTATTAACATAGAGTTGAAACTCTTCTTTTTTTGCGCTTGGATGTGGAGATTTGGTAAGTTATTCTTAATTCTAGATACAGGTTGTTTAGAGTCGTGTATTTGCTTGAAATAAGTTATGATGACCTAAATAATTTGGTACTTTTATTTGATGTTGATTTCAATTGTAGATGGTATTAGTTTTAGTTTGTGTTTTGGTTGCCCATTATGTCAATATTAAATGTAGAAATACTTCATTAAGCAAATCTCTTCCACTTTTTCATCCAGACTTGTGATTGTATTGGTTAGGAACTTAATGAAGATTTTGCTGATTATTTGGTGGATTTGGCAGTTGTTAAAGATAGTTCAAAATGAACTACCGATTTACAACTGGACTACTTAGTTTTAATTAGTTTTAGTTTATAATTGACTAATATTAGCTTTTGCACGATTGTAAATATCTGCAATTTGATTAACATCAGGAATTCAGATTGTGTTTTTTTTTTAAATAACGTAAGAACTTCATTTAGTTGGGTCTTTTCTTTATATTTATTTACCAAAAGCATGACCTCATTTGCTACTGTTTGGACTTTTGTCTATGATTTGTTTTATTTGATTCTCTTTATTGCATAAAGGGGACCTCATTTTATATATTTATGGTGATAAAAAAATTGACCAAGACTTTGTTGTGATGACCAAAATACAGCAAATTGGTCCATGTTGTCCCATTTGGGATGATTATTTTGAGGTATGTGTATCGTATCAAATTATTGGATAAGTCATATATTTATTTTGAAAGCATTTTCTTATTGGTTAAACCGAAAACCATTAAAGACCTAAAATTGATAAACCGAAAACTGATAACAAATATCTTATTGGTTTGGTTATTGGTTTAGCATATTTAAAAACCGAAAACCGATAAACCGAACCGATAATACTTAAAACCGAACCGAACCGACCGATACACACCCCTACCGGTGTGGCATCAAACCGATAATACTTAAAACAGAATCGAACCGATCACCGATACACACCCCTAAATCTTGGTGTAATGTATGTTCCATATTGAATGTATGGATTACCATCTATTTTATATCTTCTAGGATTTATCTATCCATTTGTAGCTTCTTTTTTTCTCTCTTGAATTGAAATTCAAATAGTGGTTATAAAAGGTAAATAACAATATGTTAAAATTATTAAAATTAAGCGGGTCATGACCCAATCTATTTAGCCCATTTGAGCCTAAAGTAAATTTGGGCAGGTCATGACCCAACCCAATTTTTATTTCAACCCATTTTAATATCTCAAATTTCAACCTAACCCGCTCATTTGACACCCTTACCTATGGAATTTATCTATACCAAAACAAAAATCCCTTGATGACCCTTCCCGCATTGTGTGCAAATAGGTCTCTTTAAAACTCAACTTAGACTGTCATTGCTACTGATGTTAACATGTTTGGAAAATACACTCTTTGTGTCTATAGCCTCGAAGGTCCCATCGCTAACATATATTGAGATTCATGCAAAATACTTGGAGTATTTCTTGCTACACTTATCACAAGGATGACATTTGTCGTGATCTACGATCTAAGTCTCCTCGTGGTTTAAGGTGTTATACAATTATCTCCTTAACTTGATAAACCTCTTACAAGACTGGCGAAACAACGTATATCCCTTCAGATAACATTTCCCCTCATCCTCTTTATTGGAGGGACAATAATTTCCACCTCAGGAAATACAACTACTTGCTTAATGTTTTGGGGCATTTCATTACTATATATAATAATTATATATTTCATGATCCAGATATTAACCTTTTAGGTAATACTTCTCACAAATGGTACAACTCAGATGATGGACATGAATCCACTTTTGCCTTCTTGCTTTATAAATAACCTTGTTTATGATCATAGTAGTATCATCATAGAGAGGAACAAGAGTATATCTTCTGAAAAAAGTGACACTCGAATGAACAAAGAGATTGGTTCATTATCCCCTTGAGTTCTTGTGCAACCCCTCCCATTCTTGATGGTTCTATTCGAAAGTAACACTTCTATAAGAATTTAGCTTTACATCATCTTTCATCCCTCAAAGACAACGCACAATTGATAGAAAAGGAGAAACACATGAGTTGTTTCCTTAAGGCTCAACTTCATAGCACAACCTGAAGTGCGAATGAAAAGTAACATTCTCTGAATTTCTTATAGGCTCTCAATTATAGATATGACACGCTTTATACCCATAACTAAGACTCTATCAAATATGACTTTATTAACTCCCTAAGTCATTTGAACCTAGTGCTTTGATATTAAATTTATCACGTCCCGAACCTACATTTCGGGCGCCAACAATGGCATCGAGTGCTTAGTAGGAGAGCTCTCAAGCAAAAAAAATTTCATCAACCCATCTCACTTTATCGAAGAATTTATAATAAGTCAAAAATTTAGTTCACATATCTAAAAGAAATAATTAATCAACTCTAAATGTCGCTAAAAGAAAGAAGAAAAAAAGGATGTGCAAACAAGCTATAGGTTTACAACATATCATAATAAGCACATTTAGACGTTGTTTGAAGTGTAATGAGAATAATACTAATTATGTTGTACTAATAATGCTAATAATAGTTATGATGAGATTATTTCTTATGCACTGTTGATTTGTTGTATTAAAAATAATACGTATGACATAATTTCCAATTTTTGTATTTACAAAAATATCCTTCACAAATACAATGGAAAAGTTATGAAAAAGATTTTGAGGGAAAGTATATCTTTAACCATATTAATGCATGTATTACAAATCCTTAGGGTCATTTGGTAGGATGCATAAAAAAACAATGTATGTATTAACTTTGTCTTATAGTAGTTGCTAGTTTGGTACATTTTTTCAACCTATGTTATAACTAATGCTATACTCTATTAACATTAATATATGTATAATTAATATATGAAAATCTATAATATTTGTAATACAATAATTTTAATACATACATTATCATGAGTAAAATTTCCCTTAAAACTTTTTTTCCACCTCCTTTCTCATAATAATAATAATAATAATAATAAAAATAAAATAAAATAAAATAAAAAAGAAGCAAAAACAATGTACAACACCCAAGAAAAGAGGGTGTTAGCTTGGAGTTTGACATTAGTGTGAAAAACCCCAGAGTTGTAAATAGATTTTGGCAGTGAAGATGATGGGTAAAGAAGGCAGCATGGAGAATCTATCTCTTGAGGATGATGACAAGTTCACCTCCATTTCCAAATCCTACTCTAACTATCGCAGTGCCATGACTTGTCTTTCTGATTCTCACCATCCTCTTTCCCCGTCGATCATCGACGATTCCCTCGACCCCTTATTAGCATCTTCTATTCAACCATCCGTCATTGATGATCATGATATTGTTGTTGAACAATTTCAAAACCCTACAATAATCTCCCCTCCTTTAAACTTGGAGTATTTGAATATCTCTGTTTCCGATCCACACAAGGAAATACAAGCATCCCCCTCAATTGTTCCCGGCACTAATACTTACGTTACCTATTTAATTACCACACAAACCAATTTACCTGATTATGGAGGATCCGATTTCACCGTTCGAAGGCGCTTTAAAGACATAGTTACTTTATCAGACAGATTGAGTGAAGGTTACAGAGGTTATTTTATTCCTCCCAGGCCAGATAAAAGTATCGTCGAGAGTCAAGTCATGCAGAAACAGGAGTTTGTTGAGCAAAGAAGATTGGCATTGGAG
Source organism: Solanum tuberosum (assembly GCF_000226075.1). Lineage (NCBI taxonomy): Eukaryota > Viridiplantae > Streptophyta > Magnoliopsida > Solanales > Solanaceae > Solanum > Solanum tuberosum. The sequence continues at coordinate 1,521,931 of NW_006238984.1, read as the reverse complement.
AAGTACTTGCACAAGCTTGCAGGACATCCACTCATTAAGAAGAGTGATGAATTGAGGGTCTTTTTGCAAGTCCATGGGAAACTTCCCTTGCCAACTACCACTGATGTCGCATCGAGGGTATTGGATGGAGCAGTAAAGTTGCCAAAACAATTGTTTGGGGAATCAGGAAATGTCATTGGCCCGCAGGATGTTGTGCACCCTGCTAAAGGTGGTAGGGATTTGCTCAGGTTGTTCAAAGAATTGAAGCAATCTGTTGCCAATGATTGGGGTGCCTCCAAGTCATCTGTTGACGAGGAGGATAAGGTTTTCCTGGAAAATAAAGAAAGGTTGCACAATCTTGAGCTGCAACTTAGTAATGCGTCAAAGCAGGTATTTTTCACCCTATTCATCAATTTTATTGTTTCTCATTCTAGTTCAATCTATTTTTGTGCTTTTGTAGAAGGAATATACCACAGTTTATCTTGAATTCTCAAGTAGCTATATAGATAGGTCATAATGGAAGAAGAAGATTATCTCCTAGTTGAGGATAGGTTTTAAACTTGGTTATCTTTATTCTTTTTTTTCATACACATATAGCACTTATTTTCCACTTTTATTTAATTCAGTGCGGTGAGGATAGGAAATGAGCTTAAATGAAAAAGTGGATATTCCTTATAGCCAAACCCAACTTGTTTGGGATTGAGACGTAGTTGTTGCTGTTTTTTTCCATTACTATTCAATTCTCTGATTATTGTTCTATTTGCTATCAGTTAATTTTTATTGTTCCATTTCAAATTAGGCTGAATCACTTGTTAAAGCTCAGCAAGATATGGGGGATACAATTGGAGAACTTGGGCTTACATTTATTAAGTTGACGAAGTTTGAGAATGAACGAGCTACTGTGAATACTCAGAGAGAACGGGCTGCTGATATGAAAAATGTGGCTACTGCAGCTGTTAAAGCCAGCAGACTGTATCGGGAGTTAAATTCACAGACAGTGAAGCATTTGGTAACCATTTTATCCTTTAGAGTAGACCTTGTTTTACTAAGAGTGAACCTTGTTTTCAACAATTGTTGAATTACGTCATTAGAATACAGTCAGTGACAAGATTCAGGCGGTTGTCATCTGCACTGCGCTTGTGCAATGTTTTTTTCAGCCTTCTACCACTATTTAGATTGTTGATCAACTTTATAGAACACACACTTTGGTGCACTCTGGCATTCTTAAATGAACCTTAGCTTCTAATACTGTGATAAATATGTATTTCAGGATATTCTACATGAACACCTGAGTCTAATGTTGGGTATACACCATGCATTTTCAGACCGATCAAGTGCTTTATTGACAGTGCAGACTCTCATTTCAGAATTGTCTTCCTTAAATTCAAGAGCAGAGAAACTTGAAACAGCAACCTCTAAAATATTTGGAGGTGATAAATCAAGAGTTCGAAAGTTGGAAGAGTTAAAAGATTCCATTAGGGTCACTGAAGATGCCAAAAGCTGTGCCATCAGAGAATATGAGCGCATTAAGGTATTTGGAATCAACCCATCACGTTTGTAATTGGTTCCTTTTATACTTGTAAGATTGCATATACTCTACCCTTCCTCGAGTACTTTGTGGGACTACACTGGGTATGTAGTTGTATACTTGTAGGATTGCCATTATGTGATCTACTTTATTCTGCATTCACTTCTGTTTGTTGTTTGGAAAGTGGCTTATTGTCATCAATTAACTTCAAATTTACTACTTTTTTGTGTTACTGAAATGATTTTTATTTGGATTCCCTAAATTTTGTGGATCTATTAATTTCCGAGCTCAATTATAGAGATAACAGGACCCCTATTAGCTGAAGCCTGAAGCAGGCATTCTCTCATTGGTTATTTAGATATCATCACTAGCACACCTCGTGCTGGCAAATGGTCCTGTCAGATCACACCCAAGGGTGTGGCCCCATGGTCAATGAATGGGTTAAGAACCATGAGGTATCAAGTTTAAATCCTAGTAGAGACAAATAACACTAGGTGATTTCTTTCCATCTGTCGTAGTCTTGGTGGATAGAGTTGCCTGTACCCGTTGCAGGTGGTAGGTATCCAGTGGAATCAGTGGAATCAGTCGAGGTGCGCGAAAGCTGCCCCCGAACACCATGATTATAAAAAAAGGTCCTGCCGAATCGAATAAGTGTGGGTTCAAAGCGGGTTAGACAAAATGGATAAAATATCCAATTCCCCATATTTCATCCGAATAAAAAATAGGTTGAGGGACAGACAATATGAGTATCCGTAATATCCTTGGCTTCTTGAATATTATCATTATTGGGAGAATTCAAGCCTTAAATTCTATAGAAGCATCAACCTCAGGCATTTACCTTTTAACAATCCAATAGAAGCATCATTATTGAGGCACAAAAAATTTGCCACATGTTTAACAATCCAATATATTGGCATTAAGTCCACTCACTAATTGTCCTATTTGAGTTGTTGTATCTGATAACTTCCTTCATGTTTTTTTTTCATGACAGATAACCTCAGTCATTTACCTTTCAAATTTAGCACTTCACTTTTCACAATTTTCATCATTTTTTCCCATCTAATCCATATTTAATATAGCAAATTTCGTTAACTCCTTGTCTTTGAAATGTGATATAGTCATAGTTTCTGGATGCTATTTTTGTTTTTCTCTTTTCTCAAAGCTCAACTTGTAAGAAACATTAGTGGGAAAGAAATAAATGCTCCCGTACGAGGAACAATTTTTTATTTATAATTATTTTGTTGATCATAGCATGTTTGATGTGTAACTAGATCATATTTGTTTATTTTGGCATCAACACCTTAAAGATTTGCTAAAGGATTGTGCATATACTCTTGGTTCGGTTCAAGTAATGCCAGGGGATTGTGCCATAGAATCTTATTTTGGTTCAAACTTTCACAGTCAGTTTACTCTTAATGGACCAACTTGTCATTGGATCTAGCAAATTAAAAAGAAAACTCAGAGGAAGGTCTGGGAAGATCTAGAACTTTCTATCTTTTGGTAACTCAAAGTTGGGAAGGTCACTCCCAAGAAATGAACTCAGAAAATCGGTTCTTCTAGTTTCCTCCTTTTCATGCAGCTGCATTCTTCACGCTTGAAGTGGGGTTTCACATGGATATCCATATTTTACTGTGGGTTATTTGAATATGATCCATATTTGATCTGATTTAAATGAATCAATGATCCCCAACCTATTATAAATTTGGGTGGGTTGGACCGGATATATGAATTTTTATCCATTTTCCAGCACTAACCACTAAGTGCACCTGCATCTTGTTGGAAGTGAGTAAAAATCCTTTTGTCTCTTATTAATGTACGTCTCCTACTGATATTTTAATGCTTCGTCTTGAAAATCTTTATGATGATTGTAGTTAGCTACAACAACATACCCAGTGTAATTCCATGAGTTGTGTGATGACTCATATTTGTTGTTAGCTAATTTTGGTAAATTGCCAATTGCCCAACTTAACTTAGCCAAGTTTCAAATATTATCAGACTAAAGCATGTTGCTTACTGAGCTTAGTCTTCTTCTTACGACTCATTCTTTTATGAACCTTTATAGTGACATGGCAATCTTTTTAACCTTGAATACCTTATCCTTATTCTAAACACTACTTTAAGAGTTGTACCCATTGAGAGTAATACAATGTTTCCCTGTTTTCTATTCATTGTCTATTTATGTATATGATGCAATATTAAACTAGGAGCTGAAACCCTAAACGACGAACAAGAAATAAAGATAGATAGATTTGGATTTTCCTTATTTGGACATGTAGGAAGTCCTATTATTTAGAACTTAAAAATGGATTTAAATTTAACCTTATATAAATCATTCCCTTATTTGAACTACATAATATTACTATATATAATCCAGATCTATCTATCAATAACAAATAATATAATAACTGAAGAAAGGGAACCAACAAGTAATAATCAAATCAAATTAAAGAATAGTACTGGTAAGGAAACTAGAAAACATTTGAGTATGTACTAACCTTCTATCCTAATCCTCGACCTCTAATACTCCTATTTAGGGTTCATATCCTCGGCAAGCTGAATGTGCTATATGTCCTGTTTAATCACATCTCCCAATATTTTTTCGGCCTACCTCTACCTCTCCTTAGACCCACCATAACCAACCTCTCACCTCCTCATTGGGGCATCTGTACATCTCCTCTTCACATGTCTGAATCATTGCAACCTCACATTCCTCATCATGTCCACCACAACGGCCACTCCTACCTTGTCCCAAAATTGTCGTTCCTAATCCTATCTCTCCTCTTATGCCACACATCCTTCTCAACGTCCTCATTCTTGGTACTTTCATCTTCTAGACGTACAAGTTTTTGATTGGCCAACACTCCACCTCAACCACTTTATAAAACTTACCTTTAAGTGTTGGTGGCACATTCCTATCACACAAGACACCAGATGCGAGCCTTTATCATATCCACTGCTCCAATACAATGTGTAACATCATTGTCAATCTCCTTATTTCTTTGGATTATTGACCTAAAATACTTGAAACTTTCTCTCTTTGGGATGACTTGAGTATCAATCTTCACTTCCACATCTACCTCGTGAGTTATGTCAGTGAACTTGCACTCCAAGTTCCATGTCTTAGTCATTCTCAACCTGAACCCTTTAGACTCTAGGGTCTGTCTCAAAACCTCCACCTTATTGTTAACTCGGCTGCGAATCTCCTCAATTAATCATTAACTTAGATTTCCACTTTTTCCTTTCAATAAATGTTGGGTACACTACTGTTGTGTTCACTTCCATCTCATTTTTGAATATCCCTTGCACTTATCCATCAATCAACTACTATGGATCATCTTAAACTATATGCTCTATTCAGGCCCAAATAATCCCGATTCTACCTTACTTATGAATAAGTTTCCTTAAAGGCAATTCAGGAGTTCTCTAAAATTAAAGGGCCTCTAAATCTAACATTCATTCCTACTGCATATACAAGATTACAAGTATCTGAACAGCCCAAGGGCCAAGAAGACTCTTGGCTTACACCGGACTTGATGGAAGTTTAATGAAAATAATAACTATATATCAACTGGGTTGTTTGAACTAAATGGGACTCCAGTTTCAATAAAATAAACTAAATGGGACTCATTCAAAATATTTCTAAGATAGTTTGGAATCACAATCATAAAGTAAGGTAGCAAGCATCTGGGATAAAAAGTCATAACAAGTGAGAAAGATGTTGGTGTTATTGACAACAGATTAGGATTCTCTCAGGCACTCTTCACCAAAACCTTCTCTCTCCTGCTTCTTAGGGGAACATATCACCTTTTCGGTGGCTTTTCAGCCGGAATTCTTCTCTTTTGTTCTTTACAATTCCAAACACGACCTTTCTGTGGTAGTTTTCTTGTTTTTTTTCTTCTCAGCACCCTCTTTTCTTGTTCCAACTTTCTGCAGTTTCTCTACACATGGAGGATGATAGGATTGATTAGCATGCCAGTTTTAAGTCTTACGACATATTAAGTCCAGCAGTCCAGCTCTTAATTGGAAACTTCAAATGGACCGAGTGCAGCAGAAATTTAATGAGAAAAGTAACTAAGTCTTAAAATAATGAAGTGGTTAGTTCAGGTATTTATTGCAGCTTCAAGGGAGCAAAGAATGTCACTTAAGAGGTGGAAAACAAGGGACCATTTTGCAAACTCAAAAGCAATGAACAGGGTAGATACACCAGTTTTATTGCAATCCAGCGGGGGGGGGGGGGGCACAACAGC
>NW_006238984.1:1512662-1515710 GCF_000226075.1 Solanum tuberosum | reverse complement strand
ACCGCCCGGGGGGGGGGGGGACAGATCACTGAATAACTCCTGAAATCATATTAAATACTAGATGGACTGCAATAGCACAGACATCTCAAGATTCATTACAGTGCCACAGTGAGATGAGAAAACAGCAGCTAACAAACAACATCAGCTCAAGTTCTCTTTTGGTGAAGCCATGAGAAACAATAAATGGATGATAGAAGCAACAAAAGAAGCCACACCACAGACTGTTAACTCCAGAACCATCATCCCTGGTGTCTCTACAGTTTCAGCAGATGATGTTCTTGGCAGATGTCTCATGGGAAGTTCATGGCTTCAAATCAAGAAACTCCAACATTGAATGATATCCGGAGATGGGTGTGCAATGTTTGGAACTCCTCTCATGGAATCAATATTTATGTTATGAACGATTCCCTATTCCTATTCGAGCTCCCATCTAGAAAGGAGGCGGAACATGTCATTAAAGGTGAATGGAGATGGAAGAAGTCCAAGTTGGTCTTGGACTGGTGGTCACCTACTGTTGGATGTTGGCTGGAAGAAGAGATAAGAAGTTGGGTATGAATTTGCATCTATCGATTACCTATGAATCTGTGGTCGCAGTCCACATTCAAACACATAGGAGACACCTGTGGTGGATGGATTGAAACAGAGGAAGAACAACACTAAAAAATCATCTTCGATGGGCAAGGATTTAAGTTAATGGAGATGGATCAGAAGTTCCTCGTGATGTGGAAATCGAAAGCGATGGCCTTATGTTCTAGATGCCTATCTGGTGCACAAGAACATGATGATGAGGTCGGAAGTCTTGGATTTGGGAGAAGAGGGCACTCCTTCAAGCAAAGTAGGTCAATAGCATAATCCCCCCACCGTATATCTTCCATGCAACTAATAGGAAGTGCTGAAGAAGCTCTTTTGCTGATAGAAGGTGTCGAACCAGTTGATACTAATTCTCCGGTGTATGGTATGTATATATCCTTACGGACATTCAAAAACATCAGTAAAATCTGCAAACAATTTGGGGTTAATTATAAAGAATGCGAACAAGAGGTTCAGACTTTATTTTCAAAGATTGACAACTTGAGAATGCCCATGACACCCTCCCCAATTCCAGAAAGCTTTGGAGCAGCAAGATGGAAAGTGAAAGTTTAGATACTGGAAAAAGTATATTATTCATGGTGTTTCTACAGTATTTATAAGAGAACAAGTAAAGACCAAATAAACTAATCAATCCCTAATTCTTAGGAAATCCTTGAATCAGGGGATTTCCTCTAAACTATTTTCCTAGAATAATATATTCTAATCCCATATTCACAGGAGCAGATTCTAATCAAATCTGCCAGCTTTATTTGTGGAGCAGATTATAATCAAATCTGCCAGCTCAATGGTGGAGCAGATTATGACTAAATCTGCCTACTCATTCAACACTCCCCCTCAAGTTGGCATGTAAATATCAAACATGCCTAACTTGCTCACAAAGGACTCAAAAGTAGTTCTGAAAAGACCTTTTGTGAAAATATCTGCAACTTGTTCTGTTGTTGGCACAAAAGGAATGCACACACTTCCATCTTCAATCTTCTCTTTAATGAAGTGTCTGTCCACTTCAACATGCTTTGTTCTATCATGTTGAACTGGATTATGAGCAATGCTTATGGCAGCCTTATTGTCACAATACAACTTATTGGAAAACTCACAGGTCTTCTTAGTTCTTCCAAAAATCTCTTGAGCCACAATATTTCACAAATTCCGTGTGCCATGGATCGATACTCAGCCTCAGCACTACTTCGAGCCACCACATTTTGCTTCTTACTTCTCCATGTCACCAAATTTCCCCAAACAAATGTACAATATCCAGATGTAGACCTCCTATCAATAGATGAACCAGCCCAGTCTGCATCCGTATAAGCCTCAACACTTCTTTGCTCGTTCTTCTTGAAGAACAACCCTTTCCCAGGTGAACTCTTTAGATACCTTAGGATTCGATACACAGCTTCTTGGTGTTCTTCTCGTGGATAATGCATGAACTGAATGACTAGGCTCACAGCAAAGGAAATATCAGGTCTAGTATGTGACAAGTAAATCAACTTGCCTACCAATCTCTGATATTGGCCCTTATCAATCAATTTTCCTTCCTTTACAAACTTCAGATTTGGATCAATTGGAGTTTCAGTTGGTCTACAACCACTCATTCCTGTTTCTTTTAATAGATCAAGAACATACTTCCTTTATGACACTATAATTCCTTTCTTCGATCGTGCAACCTCCATGCCAAGAAAGTACTTTAGCGGGCCTAAGTCCTTTATCTCAAATTCTGAGGCAAGACGTTCCTTTAGATTTTTTATCTCAACCACATCATCTCCTGTGAGGATAATATCGTCAACATACACTATAAGAACGGTTGTTTTTCCTTCCAGTGAATGTCGAGTAAACATTGTGTGATCTGCTTGTCCCTGCACATACCCTTGCTTTTTCACAAATTGAGTAAACCTTTCGAACCAAGCCCTTGGAGATTGTTTTAGACCATAAAGAGATCTTCTAAGCCTGCATATCTTTGACTTGTACTTCCCTTCAAAACCTGGTGGGGGATCCATATAGACTTCTTCCTCTAGGTGCCCGTTCAAGAAAACATTCTTCATATCCAATTGCTAAAGAGACCAGTCGAGATTTACTGCGATTGTCAACAGAACTCTAATTGAGTTTAGCTTAGCTACTGGAGCAAACGTCTCGAGATAGTCAATGCCATATGTCTGCATGAATCCCTTAGCTACTAGGCGGGCCTTATACCTTTCCAAGGATCCGTCTGATTTGAATTTGGTGGTGAACACCCATTTACAACCCACTGGTTTCTTTCCCTCGGGTAAATCCACTAACTCCCATGTCTCATTTTTTTCAAGAGCTCGCAATTCCTCCAAAATAGCCTCCTTCCACTCGGGAACTTGTAGAGCATCCTGCACATTTGTTGGAATCTCCACACTAGAGAGTTGTGAAGTAAAGGCTGAATAACTAGGAGACAACTTTTTGTAGGACACAAACATAGAAATAGGATATTTAGAAGTA
>NW_006238984.1:1505045-1510233 GCF_000226075.1 Solanum tuberosum | reverse complement strand
TGAAAGTTTAGATACTGGAAAAGTATATTATTCATGGTGTTTCTACAGTATTTATAAGAGAACAAGTAAAGACCAAATAAACTAATCAATCCCTAATTCTTAGGAAATCCTTGAATCAAGGGATTTCCTCTAAACTATTTTCCTAGAATAATATATTCTAATCCCATATTCACAGGAGCAGATTCTAATCAAATCTGCCAGCTTTATCACAGGAGCAGATTATAATCAAATCTGCCAGCTCAATGGTGGAGCAGATTATGACTAAATCTGCCTACTCATTCAACAGAAAGGTATCCAGGAACTCAAAGGCTTAATTTCGACATGAAATTCAAAAGCAATAATAGCAGAGTAAGGGGGAGATTGATTATTGAAGGTAGACCATGAAGATAAACATCATCTCATGGAATGGTAGGGGCATTAATGAGGAGCGAGAGGGGGGGGGGGGGGGGGGTGGGGAGGGGGAGATACTCTGAAAAGCTTAATTCAACAGTGGGGGAGCAGATATTTATTGTCTGCAAGAGACCAAGGTAGAAGGGGATATAACCAAGTTCGTGAAAGAAATTTGAGCTAACAGATGTGTCAACTTTGAATGTTTGCAAGCACGTTGCACTAGAGGGGGAATCCTATTCATGTGGGATAGAAGAGTTTGGAGGGGAGAACTCATATGCAATGGAGTTCATTCTTTGACATAGAGATTCAGGACCGTTGGCCAAAATTTCGAGTGGTGCTTGACTAGAGTTTATGGGCCAAATTCTACGAAAGAAAGGTTGAATTAGTGGGAAGAGATTGGTGGAGCCAGGGGTTTATATGAAGATCTCTGGGACCTTGTGGTGACTTCAACACAACTAGGTTCATCTATGAAAAGAAGAATGCAACTTCTCTGTCCAGAAGTATGAAAGATTTTTCCAAGTTCACCTAAAGATTCAGAATTGGTGGATCCACCCCTCAGCAGTGGACAATATACATGGGCTCGTGGAGGCATCCAAGACTCTACATCCAGGATAGTCAGATTTCTCTACAACCCCAAATGGGAGGAGTTCAGAAATATCAAGCGACAAGCAGATAATCTTGCCTTAGGTCATCTCAGATCACTGGCCTTTATCTTTGAAATACAGAAATCAGGATAACTCAAAGTCATACTTCAAGTTTTGAAGCTGTAGGAAGGCCGGACTTCCTACTAGCTAAGTAAGTTGAAAGCACCGAAGTTCAGGTTAAAGAATGGAATGTGACCACTCATGGCAATCTCAAAATGAAAAAAATCAACTTGAGGTGATCAAAGCAGACATTATGTTGGTAATTCAAAACTTTCACCGCCAAGGTTTCTTTGAGAAGAGTTTCAATGCCACTTATATAGGCCTTGATACCTAAAAAATGATGCAAAGGAATTGAAGGATTATAGGCCTATCAGTTTTGATACGTAGTGTATACAAGATCATTTCCAAGCTACTGACAGAAAGGCTCAAGACAGTAATGCACAAGCTGGTGGATTCACATCAAATGCAAGCTAGACATAGAGAAGACTTTTTTTTTGATAACCGAGAAATCCGTCTGTGACCCGCCCTTTGGACCAATCACAGCCTTCTAAACTCGGTGGATAATGGGGACATAGAGAAGACTTTTGTTCATGTGAACTGGCGCTTCCTGCTAAATATGTTGAAAAAATGGGTTTTGTCACTAAATGGGTAAACTGGATCCAGTTTTGCATCAATATTGTGAGGTTTTCAGTTCTAATCGATGGGTTTCCAGAGGGATTTTTCCTTCACATTGAGGATTGAGACAAGGAGACCCTCTTTGTCCCTTCCTCTTTTTGATTGCCATGGAGGATCTAAATAATATGTTGACCTCAACTCAAAGGAATAACTGTCTCAGAGGTTTCAAGGTCAGTAATAGGCCAAGGTGACAACATGGAAATTACACATCTGCTATTTGCAAATGATGCAATTATCTTTTGTGATGCATAGGCTGATCGAATGAAGATTTTAAGAATAAATTCTCACTAATATCTGTGAAGGGGTGTCAGGATTACATGTAAACTAGAGGAACATGATAATCTTCCCAGTAATGAACCTCAACAATGAAACAATTTGTTGATATTTTAGATGGGGAAGTGGGTTCTCTGCCTACAACCTACCTAGACATGACACATGGTGCAAAAAGCAGATCTATGGACATTTGGAATGGGGTAGTAGAGAAATGTGAGAAAAAACTCACTAGATGGAAGAGCGGGTACGTATCTTTGGGTGGCAGACTAATTCTCATACTACCTACATGATATCTCTTTTCCCATACCTCCACAAGTTGAGAACATGCTGGATATGTTGAGGTGTAACTTTCTATGGCAAGGCAACAAGGAAAAAAACGGGCGTTCACTTTGCCAAGTGGAAAACTCTGAGACTAAGTAAACAACAAGGGGGGCATGACATAATAAATCTTAGGAAGCAAAATCTAAGTTTACTCATGAAGTTGCTCTGGAGATACTCAAATGAAGATCAATCAATATGGAGGAGGTGATTAAAAAAATATGGAGAAGATGATACTTGGAAAATCAAAGCTGTCACCACTGTTTATGGGGTCAGTGTTTGGAGGACTATTATAAATCGTTGGATGATTTTCAACAGTAATATCAGATTCAAAGTTGGGAATGGGCAAAATATTGGGGTCAATGGTTGGAGGACTATTATAAATCGATGGATGATTTTCAACATTAATATCAAATTCAAAGTTGCGAATGGGCCAAATATTTATTTTTGGAAAGATAATTGGTTAGGTAATGGCTCACTCAGGCACCTACACCCTGATCTTTACATCCTGAATCAACAGCAAAGGGCCAATATCAATGAGGTATGGAACAATCAAGAATGGGACCTCAGTTTTAGAAGACTTTTGGATGACTGAAATGGATGGATTTGATGACACCCTCAATTTCTTCTATTGAAGCTCAATAGAGCAAGATAGATTATGGTGGCTGAGAGACAAGATCAGGGGTTTTCACAGTCAAGACAATATATTACTTGAGGAATCATAACAACAGTCTTCAAGTAAACTGACCCTGGAGTCAGCTAGGGAAGACAAACATACCATACAAGGTGGCATGCTTTCTTTGTTTGGTAGTGAAGGAGGCTCCTTTGACTCAAGATAGACTGCAAAGGAAGGGTGCACACCTTTGCTCTATCTGCCAGTTACGTGGAAAGTCTGCTGAAACAAATAGTCACCTGTTTTTGCATAATAGGGTGACTACTCAACTGTGAGACATTTCTTGTTATCACTGGTTTGAGCTGGGCAATGCCACACACTAGATTTACTATCTAGGTGGAGCAGAAAAGGAGGAACTAAGGCTTAAAAAAATATTGGAGCATGATCTCAGGCTGCATATGTTGAACTATTTGGAGGGAAAGGAATTTAAGATGTTTTGAAAACAAAACCCTATTCAGAAGATAAAGCTTAATTTTATTCATCTTTTGCATTTTTGGAGTAACGAGAAGTACGTAGATGACATAGACACTAATATTACTATAGATTCTCTTTCGTTGCCAGTTAAATATTTGTGCAGTTCTATATATCATCCTTGTATCTAGGCCTTCGCTGTCGCCTTTTGATTTTAATACAACTTGTTACTATCTCAAAAATAATAATTAAATCATTACAAAGTTTAGTCTCTGCCATTACCATTGTGTTTGGTGGAAGATTGGAGAGGGAGAAATGTAAAAGGCGTTGAAACGTTCCTTTATCTCATGCAATAATTTCTACCCAACCCTCCCCATGTCATCTCCATTTAGAGGGGATTGTAATAATTTGCACTCCTTTCTAATAAAAGTCATCGTTAGATGAACCATGATAGCATTAAGAATGTAGATATCTGGGATAAGGTAGGAGTGGCCTCGATAGAGGAGGTGTGGGAAATGAGGTTGAGATGGTTAAGGCATGTGAGAGGAGATATACAGATGCCCAATGTAGAGGTCTGAGAGGTTGACTATGGATAGTTTCAAGAGAGGTATAGGTAGGCTAAAGAAGTATTGGAAGAGGTGATTAGATAGGACATGACACAACTTCAACTTATTGAGAACATGATCTTAGATAGGAGGTTATGAAGGACATGAAAAGGGTAGAAGGTTAGTTAGTAGTTAAGCATTGTCTCTCTTATCTTTTCTTACCATTAGTCATATTATTAGTCGTAGTATTACTCTTGCAGTTTCTTGTCCTTTGAGTTTGGTTACTATTTATTGTATTTTATACTTCATTTATCATATTCTCTTACTGTGGTTGTTTAAGATGATTTGTCGGGTTGTTTAGAGTACTTTATTGCTTATTCAATTTTTGTATTGCTTTGGACCATTGTTTTTTTAGCTGGGGTCTATCAAAAACCTCTCTACCTCCAAGGCAGTGGTAAGGTCTGCGTGCACTCTATCCTCCCTAAGCCCCACTTGGTGGGATTGCACTGGGTATGTTATTATTATTCAGTCTCTAATTCAGACGCAAAGCGTAACACCCCTCCCCTCCCCCCAACATACCCGGTGAAATCCCATAGTGTACATAAATAATACCCTTACCTCCACTACTTGCTCCCTTAAGGTCCCCATCTACTAAAATACCTACTCCATTCTTATCCCTTGAGCCTCTTGAGCACCACAACTTAAACCTATCCACATCTCGTGTCTTGGTACCTACCCATCTGGTCTCTTGGACATAAGCTATATTAATTTTCCTGTTCTTTAGGATCTTCACTAGCTCTATGGATTTCCCTGTCAATGACCCAATGTTCCAATTGCCTAGAAGATCACTTAACCCACTTACCACTCTTGCCCCTCACCCCTGGCCCCGATCGAAGACATGACCCTAATCTACCATCATTCACCTGAGCCACTAAAAACGATGTGAACTAACTGGAATATTTTAAAAATAAAAAACTAAATCGAGCGTAGAGTCTAGAACTAGTAGAGAGGCAAGATAGCAAGCAATAATTTGACACTATACTTTTATTTTGAGAATGGTAACTTTTTCTTCTATTTATCCACAGGTATACTACATCAAAGTAGCCCCTCTTCCAAAAGTATTACAAACTAGACTGACTCCATCTGTGCTTTTTGTCACAAATAGTCTAAAACATCAAAAAGTTCTTCTGCCTGTACTAAGACTTTCTGTTTACACCAAAAATAATAAAGAGCTATACAATTCATCTTGAAATTCTGCA
>NW_006238984.1:1469961-1502269 GCF_000226075.1 Solanum tuberosum | reverse complement strand
GGTCCATTTTTAGCCACTAATTGGTCAAGTAGGTGATGCACCTGCTTATGTACATCAAAAGGTCAAACTAGGTGATTCACCTACTTGCTTTTCACTTGGGCTTAAATATATTGGGCCTTGGTAGATTTGGCTGCTGGGCTTTAGTTTCATTTTCCATTTTTTTAAACTTTATTTGGGCCTCAAGTGAGTCCATTAGCATAGGCACAAATATGATCCATAATCCTTGGCCTTTTTAACTAGATCCATGTAGCTAAAGTAGGTGATGCACCTACTTGGTCCTTTGGACTGGTCAATAAGTCAAAGTAGGTGATGCACCTACTTGTCACCTCTAGCTTAGTTAAGTCAAGCAAGCAGCTCACTTATTTTATTCCATTTTGTAAATATTAATCCCTTTTGCCTTAACTTAGCACTTAACTTTCAACTTTAAGCTCAATTACCACCTTATTATCTCGAGTTTAAATACTCCCGTTGGAGTTAACTTGCAGTACACATGCTGAAACGTGCAAGACATCACATCACCTTCCGAGCTAGTTTAAACCAACTCTAATCATATAAGAAACATGGTCCCTCGCCTATACTATAAGGCTATGTCAAGTATCACAAGAATAGTACAAGCATATTCATTAATACGGGATGTTACATACACGTAGAATACGGGGTGTTACATTCTACTACTCTCTGGATCTCCCAATCATTGAAAGGTCTTCTAAAGCTCAGATTCCATCCTTGGTTTGACCAAACCTCTGCCACAGTAGCCCTCTGTTGTTGGTTGAGGATGAACACATCAGGGAAGAGTGTTTTTAAGGGACCTTGTTCCAACCAGCTATCTTCCCAAAATGAGACCTTCACACCATTTCCAATTTTGATTTTGCAATTCCCTCTAAGTTTTGGCCATAGGTTCCTTATGGTTCTCCAAAGGCTAGATCCATAAGTGTTGGTCACCATGCTAGTTGACCAATGATCTTCCATTTCATATTTTGCCTGAATCACCTCCTTCCACAAGGCTTGTTCAGTGGAGGCTAGTCTCCAGAGCCATTTCATTAGTAGACATTGGTTCTGAGTCTTCAAGTTTCTCACCCCTAGACCTCCAACTTGTTTATTCCCAATCAAGGCTGCCCATTTAACCAAGTGAAATTTTTTTGTCTCGCTGTTGCCTTCCCATAGAAAGTTCCTTCTTAGAGCATCCAATCTATCAATTACTCCATCAGGGATAGGGAAAAGGGACATCATATAACTAGGCATAGAATCCAAGACACTATTAATAAGTGTTAGTCTTCCCCCTAGGGAAAGATATTGACTCTTCCAATTCACTAGTCTTCTTTCACACTTTTCAATCACCCCATTCCAAATACCTAGAGACCTGCTGTTAGCTCCCAGAGGCATCCCCAGATAAGTCGTAGGGAGGTCACCAATTCTTCCACCAAGGGTCCTAGCCAGAGAGGATAGGTCAGGAACTACATTAACTGCAAATAAGAAGCTCTTATTCCAATTTATATGAAGTCCTGATACAGCTTCAAAGAGAATAAAAATCACCCTTAGCATCCTGAGTTGTTCTTTATTGGCATCACAAAATATGAGAGTATCATCTGCGTATTGTAAATGGGTGATCTCCAGTTTGCATCCCACTCAGTTTGATATTTTGAATCCCTTTAACCAAAGGTTCTCTCGAGCAGTTTTCAGCATATCACTTAGCCCTTCCATTGCAATGATGAACAGAAAAGGTGATAGAGGGTCACCTTGCCTTAGGCCTCTTTGAGCAGAGAAGAAGCCTGTAGGTGAGCCATTGATAAGAGCTGAGTATTTGACAGTTTGAATGCAAAATTTCATCCATCTTAGCCATCTACCACCAAAACCTCTTTTATCAAGAGTTTCCCACAAAAACTGCCAATTTAAGTGATCATATGCCTTCTGTATGTCCAGCTTGCAGAGAATTCCTGGAGCATTGCTTCTGGTTCTAGAATCCACACACTCGTTTGCCATGAGGATGGCATCCATTATTTGCCTACCTTTAATGAAGGCCAACTGTTGAGTGTCCACTAGTTTATGCATCACCTTTTTGAGTCTCTCAGTAAGAAGCTTAGAAATGATCTTGTAAACACTACCAATTAGGCTGATTGGTCTGAAGTCAGTAAGTTCCTTTGCACCTATCTTTTTGGGAATCAAGGCAACATAAGTTGAGTTGAAGCTTTTCTCAAAAACACATCTCTCATGGAAATTCTTAACAGCATTGATAACTTCTCCTCCTATGACTTCCCAACAGTGAGTAAAGAAAGCCATGGTATAACCATCAGGCCCAGGTGCCTTGTCTCCGGCACAAAGTTTTACACTCTCCCATATCTCTTGGTCCTCGAATTCCTTTTGAAGCATAAGATTATCTTCTTCAGAAATTATTTGTCCTCCCCTGCAATTGCCTGAGGGTCTCCAGGTCTCAGTTTCAGTGTACAATTCCCGATAGAAATCCACTATCGCTTTCTTTATAACTTCTGGACTCTTGACTGCTTCCCCATTCACATTTAACTCATCAATAGAGTTATACCTTTTGTGTGCATTGGCAGTTCTATGGAAGAATTTAGTGTTATTGTCACCTTGCTTCAACCAATTAACCCTTGACCTTTGTCTCCATGATATCTCCTCATACTTGGCAATGTTCTCAAACTCTAAGAGAAGTTCAGCCTTTGAGTGTATCTCCTCCACATTGAGAATTCTCTGGTCCTGTGTTTCCTCAAGTTCAGCAAGTTGACTGAGTATACTCTGTTTTTGCAAGGCTAGATTACCCTGACCAGACTTGCTCCAGTCCCTTAGTTTGTTTTTTAAAGCCTTTAGTTTGGAAGCTAGAATAAAGTCAGGTCTTCCTTCACATGTCAAGGAAGTCCACCACTCCTTGACCCTTTCCAAGAAACCCTCTGTATGTAACCACCAATTTTTGAATTTGAAGTAAGATTTCGCAAGCTCCCAGTTCCCACATTGCAACATAATCGGAGTGTGATCAGATGTTACTTTCGGTAGAACTGATTGCTTAATGTTTTTGAAGCCTTCATCCCATTCATTAGACACTAGGAATCTGTCTAATCTAGCCGCAACATCATGTCTGTCCCCTTTCCTCCGAGTATATTTACCACCTGCTAGTTGAGGGTCCAGCAGATTCAGGTCCATAATGAATTCAGAAAAATCGTTCATTGCTTTTGATATTCTGCCGCAGTTCTTCTTCTCTGAAGGATATCGGACTGTGTTAAAGTCTCCACAAACCACCCAGGGCCCATTGACCAGACCTCTCGCTGATCCAACCTCCCACCAGACTTCTTCTCTTTCTTCTCTATTGTTAGGAGCATAGACACCAGTCAGGAGCCAGGTGAATTCTTGATTCTTGCCTGTAAACTGGCAAGATATAGAATAGGCTCCTACACTGCTGATAGCTCCCTCCCAGACTTTCCCATCCCATAGAATTAGAATGCCCCCTCTAGTCCCACTAGCTTCAAGTTGACAGAACTTTACTCCTCTATTAGCCCACAAATCTTTTACAATGTTACTGATATCCCCCTCAATCTTAGTTTCTTGGAAGCAATACACATCTGCTTTCCATTCATGAATTAGATTCTTGATAACACACCTCTTGTTTGCCTGGTTAAGGCCTCTCACATTCCATGTGATTATCTTCACTGTCATTGGGAACTTGGAACGGTATATCCCCCTTTGCTTCTTGTGCCATTGCTTCTGAAATTGCTTCCACACTCTAAGCTTTTCAATTCTTTAGACCCTTTTATTATTGGTGTTGCTGTACTGGTGTTTGCCCCATTATCTTTGTTGATTTTCCTCATACCGTCAATCTTCATGAATAATGATAGAGCTTCATCTTTACACCCCTTGATGTCCACTCCAAATTCCTTGGCCAGTTTGTTTATGTTCTGATGGATCCAGATAGGGACATCAAATTCTGGATCATCCCCTTCTTCTGGGCTGAGTTGATTTAGCGGCACGGCTTCTTCAAACGGAATCAAACTGGTACTGACTACTTCAGTGCTTTGAGGGTTGCTTCCTTGTATGCATGTGCTGGCCTGCTGCCAGAGAATCTCTGAGGTATCTACAATATTCCCCATCACTGTTTCTGCTCCTCTCTTCTCCTTCAAGATTTCTTCCTCTCTCAAAGATAACCCCTGCGCTGTTACGAGCTCTTCTGCCTGATGTGGGGTAGTGGAGGAAGAGGTAATTAAGTTGGCCTCTAATTCCACCACAAATGGGTCCAACAAACGAGAGAAAGAATTTTCTGCAGGCAGCCCATTTGAAATGGATTGGGCCAGAATATCTGGGCCCAATTTTTTCCCCTTATTTACTAAGATTGATTTCTTAGGAAGACTAGAGTGGTGGGCCCTTGGTGTACATGTGATATCACGTGCTGGGCCAGCTGGCCATTTTGAAATTTTTGGATCATACGAGGACCCCACGTGGCCAGTCACTTCTGTAAACCCTAAAAGGCTGTCTTCCCCCTTTTGACTGGACACTTCTTCAGACCGTTGGGTATTAATGGGTATTCGTCTCCGTTCATCGGAGATCACTCTAGCCGGTGTCTCCACCCATATTTGCACTTTGAATGTCAAATCTCCGTAGGTCAGCTCCACTGTGCTCGGAATCGACTCGCCATCTCCTCGCACCTTCAGCCTAGCCCATTTGAGGTGATTACGTAATTCTGTCTCTTCTTCCGTACGGATCCAGCCTCCACAGAGATTTCCGATCTCACGGAAAACTTTTTGGGACCACAAATGGAGAGGGAGTCCCACTACTCTTATCCAGACTTGATTCGGTCTCTCAAAAATGGCATCCACCTATTCTCCATTTCATATTTTGCCCTGATCGCCTCTCTCCATAGCATATTCTCTCCTGTCATAAACTTCCAAAGCCATTTTAGCATTAGGCTTTTGTTTGTTTCTTCATGTTCCTGATCCCAAGTCCCCCCTCTTTCTTATTTTTATGACCTCTTCCCATTTAGATGAAACTTCTTTTTATCTTCATTTCCCTGCCAAAAAAACTTCTTCTCAAAGCATCTATCCTCTGTATGACATTGTCTGGTGCTGGGAACACAGACATCATATAAGCAGGTATTGCATCTAGCACACTATTAACCATGGTTAATCTAACTCCCCTAGACAGATACTGGCTCTTCCAGTTGGTAAGCTTCTTTTCACATTTTTCTATCACTCCATTCCAGATCCCTATAGATTTGCTCTTTCCCCCCAATGGCATACCTAGGTATATGGTTGGTAGTTCCCCTACCCTACCACCCAAAACCCCTGCCAGACTCTCCACCTGAGCCACTTCATTTATGGGATAAATGAAACTCTTCCCCCAATTGATATGTAATCCAGAGACTGCTTCAAAGATGATGAATATTACTCTTAGGATCAACATTTGCTCTGTCATTGCTTCACAATGACATTTTTTCTGAACCACTTAAAGATAAATACAGTACATTTCACCAGCAGTACGGTGCCTGTCTAATCAAAAGTCCACCATGCATTTATTTGTCAACCCTTATTAAGAAAATAACATGCTTCAGAAGATTAAACCTACTTGCAACTGAATACTACTCTAAACAAAATTTCATCAAGCCAACTAACCATAGTCATGATATGGAACAGCTAAAACAAACCTCCATGACCAAAAGGAAAAGTAAACAAAGTAACAAGGAAATTCCAGAGATTGTGCAGAATATCTTGCCAAAGAAATTCGATAATACAACATATTAAGGGGACACAAGGTGGAGAGTCTTTTTTGGGACTGGTGATTTCGAAGGGAATTTCATGATTGGGAAGTGCCTGTTTTAGTGATTGATTGCCTTACTCAATGGGCAGGTCAATCTGGTTGATAAACCACACGTTTGGTGGTGGGTCTTTAGTATCAATGGAGAGTTCTTTGTGAACTCCTATATGAACCTGTTGGTTAGAGAGGAGTATGTTTTTCCATGTAATACGACATGGATGCCAAAAGGTGCCGAGGAAGGAGTGTTTCTTTCACTTGGCTAGCCGCTAGAGGGGTGATTTTGACTGCGGGAAATCTTAGAAAGCAAAAGGTTGTTTCCGTCAATTGGTGTTACAAGTTTAAGAAGACGAGTGAGGACATGGATCATCTTCTTCTCCATGCGGGCTAACCATGAGGTATGGTGGGATATGTTTAGGTGGTTTGACACTATATAGGCAATGCCAAAAACTGTGAAAGAGTTGATGTTCAGCTAGAAGAGCAGAAGGAGGAGAAGACGAAGGGCTTGCAACGTGATTCCACTTGCATTACTGTGGGTTGTTTGGAGAGAGTTAAATAGGAGAGTTTTTGAAGGATTAAGAGTCTATTTTCTCCCAGTTAAGGAGTAGTCTCCGTTCACTTATTTTCTTTGGTGCTCACATAAAGTTCCTTGTTGTATAGATGATTGGGTGGAGTTTGTAGAGAATCATATCATTTTGTAGATTCTTTACCTTTTGGTTTACCCTTATACGACATTTTAGCCATGTTTATAAATGAAAATATATTTACCTGATAAAAAAATAAAAAATAAAAAGGAAACACCCACCAAACTTCTCTTGGTAAAGGAATATAAAATCACAGTTTGATTGTTCAATGCCCATCATGTCAATAAACATTCACCTTAGCTGTCACATCCTAGCAAAAGTGCACCTCAACAAGGAGACAACTAGAAATTCAGAACTTAAGAAGTAACACCAATGGAAAGTGTTTAAGCAGCATAATGAAGGTCTGGATCAAAACCATAGTATTCTACTTTATATTGTTTTCTTCGGCTCAAAGAAGCACATAAACACAAAAAGTGATAAACATGCGTCACTAAAATCATTTCCAAAAGTATGGCATAGTCAGAACACGAGTTTGAAGTATGAATGTGTCAAGGTGTTATTCTTCATAATCATGACAAAGCAAGAATACCCCAATAACTAAATGACTAGGAAAAAAAAAAAAGGGGCGGGGAGACACACTTATAACTGACAACACATTACCTGCATAATAGCTTCTTTCAACTTTGTATGGAAGCGTGATCCTGAATCTTTAACACTTTTAGGAGGCCATATCTGCATCAACAAAGTATCTCCTGGACATCAATGGTGATTGAGAAATGAATATGGCCAAAACATGCTTAAGCTAGTGTATCAAAGCAAATCAAAGCGCCAGAAATATTTGGAGCATAGACACGTGTGAGGTGCCAGCTGAAATCTTGACATCTCCCTGTGAAGCTACAGGTGACAGAGTACATCCCTACACTGCTAATTTCTCCTTCCCACTCCCTTTTGTCCCACATAATAACGATGCTTCCCCTGGTTCCACTGGCTCCTAACTGTGCATAATTCACCCATTTATTCCTCCATACTTCCTTCACAATATTTTCAATCTCCCCTTCCACCTTTGTTTCTTGGAAACATACTACATCTGCCTTCCTGTTCTTCATAATATTTTTGATCACTTCCCTCTTTCTAGCACAGTTCATCCCCCTTATATTCCATGACACTATGTTTAGCTTCATTATTTTTCTATTGCCAGGTACCCCTTCTACTTCTAGTGCCAAAGCTCATGAACTTTGTATCCAGTTCCAGGCTTTTCAATTCGTTTGCTCCTTTCTTTTTGTTTGTTGTGACTTCTCCCTTGCCCCCCTTGTTCCCTTGCTTGTTATTATCAATTTTCATAAAGAGCTCCTCTGCTTTCTCCTCACATCCTCTAAAATCTACCCCAAATTCAGTGCTCAATTTGAGTATGTGTTGCTTAATCCAAAGTGGAGAACTTTTTGAATTAAAATTGTCTTCTAATGGCAGCTGAATCATCAGCGGTACAGCATCCTCTGTGATCTCCGTATTACTATCATTCTGCCCATTCAGTTGTGATATAGCCATTATTTGTTTTTCCATGTTTGTAGCTTTCGCCACGGTGATTGTGTTCTCCCCCTCCTCCTGTATTGTCTCCTCTTGTTCGCGAAGCATGAAATTTCTCTCCTCCACCTCCAGGTTGTCCAGATTTTTTGAATCTATTCTGCGTCTTTGTTTGAGAAAGATTTGCCATTATTTCAACACTTACTAAGTCTAGTCTTTGGGCTTCTTGACTGCTTTCTTTTGTTTAAACCTTGTTGGCCTAAGCTTTTTTGGGCCCTGATTTTCTCTCTCGCTTATTTGGCCTGCTACTGCATGAAGTTGCCCTTTTCCTTTCCAGCTGCGGTCACGTGCCTGGTCACGTGACTCCCAATTCAAAAGTTCTCCAGCTGTCGATGTGCTCACGTGCTGTGGTGTAAACTGTTGGTTTCTCCATCGTACTAGGTTTTGAAACTTCTTTACCCAGCGGTTCTCTATCTTCATTCTCTCTCCTCGTCTCCACTTTTCTGACGGTCACCGGTGCCTCGCACCAGATCGGAACTTTGTAGGTGTAGCCGTCGCTGGAAATCTTCACCTCCCTCGGAACCTTTTCCCCGTCACCCTTCACTTTTATACGAGCCCAGTGAAGGTGATTTTTGAGCTTTGTTTCTTCCTCTGTTTCAATAAATCCGCCGCATTGGTCGCCGATTTGTTTGAAGATACTCGATGACCATAAGCTCAAAGGTAATCCCATGACTCTTATCCAGACCCAATCTCTTTTTACTTCATCTGGCCAGCATCCAGTGGTTGGCTTCCACCAGTACAAGCTTAGGTTCATCTTCTTCCATACCCATACCCCCGACATGACATGTTCTGCTGCTACTCTTGATGGGAATTCAAACAGAAATTGGCCGTCATTCATGGCAAAAACATTGACTCCTATGGCTGACTTCCAAGTGTTGCAGGCCCATCTTCTTACGTCGTTTAAAGCTGGGGTCTCCTGTAGTATGTCCTGGAATCTTCCAACGATGCATCTATTGAGAAGATCTGTTTCTGCCAGCGGTGCTCCGCTTGTGACTTCTATGTGAGCCTCCTTCACATGTAACTTCGCTCTCTTCATGGAATCCGTCATCCACCTGCTGCTTTGGACTGCCTCCCTATAAGATGTGTTCGATTGTTTGCCCATGTTAACTTGGGGCTTTGGTTGCAAGTTGGGTTCATAGATGAACTTGGCTATTTTGTGGACGATATTACTCCATCCCCCCATGTATGAAGCTTCCGGTGTAATAATTATAGACTTGTTCTGACCTTGGATAGCAATAAAACTGACAAATCTGCCATTCTCGTTGTATTTAAGAGAGCAGTAAAACTCTGCAAAGTGTTCCTTGAGTTTCCATCTCCTAATAACTTTCCCTTGTACCTTGGATGCCTCAATAAATATTGATACCAACCACCGCAAAACTTTAATGCTAATCTTCACCCTTCTCACTAATTTTCTGCTACTCTCAGTCCATTCGTACCAGGAATCTGTACCACCTTTACATCTAGTGATTTCGTATGATTTAAACCCTGCATTGTAGTAAATGCTGTTTACCCCTGATGATGTGATTCCGGCCATATGTGCTGGAGAATAAGTCCCCAGATCGATTTTAGTTCAGACTAGGCTGTCTTCGAGAATCGTGCCTGGGAGCATTTCTCTCTCTATACTTTTCTCAATTTTGCATCATTTGACACTATACTAGAAATCAGAATAAAGGCAAGGAAGCATATACAAACTGAACAGAGGCAAACAAGGACAAATGCAAACAAATATTGGTCGAATGAAACAAGACAAGGGGAAGGCCCAATAATAGAATATGTCAAATGAAAATATAACAAAAGCCAACCTGAATCTGTTTTTGCGCAACAAATCTTGAAGAAAACGAGAAATACACTCAAGTAGTAGAACCAGTATACTAGGCATATAATTGAGCGGAAAATCGCCAACCACAAGTTCAGTAATTCAGGAATTCGTACTAGAAGATCATGACAAGAAAACAAGTCAGGCCAAAAACAGAGGGAAATAGAACAGCCGAATCGACACAAGAGAGATCGGAAGATAAGGGGGAAAGATAGCAGAACTGAAACAGCGAGAAACAGAACATAAACACAATACAATTTCCCAAGCCCTAAATTTTTTGCTAGAGATGTGAAAAGGGAAGAGCCAGAACCTAGTAGTGTAGACTACTATTTGGAAAATGGAATATGGGAAGATGCTACATGGGTCGTCGTTTGCCAAACTGCGCATCATTTGAGTCGCTGAATTGCATCGGCGCCGGAGTTGTGTTTTTGTTGCCACTGAAAAGTCTGTCACTAACACCTGTAAAGAGGTGGTTTCACAAAACCAAACTAAGAAAGCCCTAGAGTTGTCAACTCCTATAGGCCTGTAAGAGAAACAAGCGAGTGAAGGAACGGGGTGAGAGCATCGAGAGGACTCTGCCAGTGAGATAGGTGGACGGACGTCACGACCTGACTTTCCGAGTCATGATGACACCTACTATAACCCACCAGTATGTAAGCTAGCCCGTACCCAGAACGACATGTAATGAGTACAAGGGTAGAACTATCTAAAAAATAACACTAGCTATAAGAAAAGATAGAGACGGAAGCAAACCAAAAACTATGTACAATAGAAACCCTCTCGGAACTTATAAGTCACGAGTATAGAGCTGTCTAATATGAACAATTACAAGTCTCAAAAGTGGACCACAACAAGCCGTGTCAGAGGCAAAAGACTGGCTAACATATATATAGAAGGAGACTGGCTGATCCAGGACGTCAAGTGCTCACCCTCGTCTCTGATATCTCCAAGCTACAAAAGATGGCATGAACGATCACCGCTGGAAGCTGGTACTAGGACCTGCATCATGAAAAGATGCAGTGTAGCATCAGCAGGTATCACAGGCCAACAGGGCATGAAAGGTAAAAACAATCAGAAAACATAGAATCTAGACACAAACAAGTCAAGCGGATAAGAAAGAAAGCACACAAGTTCAATTTCAAAAAGAAAGAAAGCACATAAGCATACCGAAAGTAAATATATACAACTAAATTAAACCTAACTGTGCCCTATAAGCCCAGAAGTACCCTCGTGCGCAAGTTTAAATAAAACCCGAGTAGTCCCCCATAATCCCGACATGTACACTGAATAACTATGACTACAAGAGTGAAATGCCTCAAATACAGCTCCAATAAGTGTATATCGGGCCTCGAACCCCATGTGATGGCCTCTAACTAGAGGTGACAGCCTCGAACCGTAAAGAATCAGCCTCGAACGGGGAATAACTGCCTCAAACCATCAACATCAGCCTCGGACTAGAGATAACGACCTCAAACTAAAAATAATCATAGTGTCCTGTCAACTCCCAACCCAGCTAGCAAGAGTGACAAGGGCGTGTAGACTCTGAAGAGGATTCAAATATCATGACTAAATCATCGTGGAACGACGTCCACCCACAAGCATCCACAGGAGGCTCCAAGCCCAGAACAGCCCACTCTCAAGTAGCCACGAAAACACAACCCTCCGGCAACACATTGGAGCCGCAGAGATAGGGAGAGACGACAGAAGGTCTACAAAGCCGTGCAAACGCCTAAACTAAGGCTCATACTATCAGACTAAAGTCTGCTATTCCAGTCTACAAGGAACTAGTCTGGCCAAACGTCGGAGACGATAACAAGGCTACAAGGCTCGCGAGTCTAAGGCAACATTGGTCTATCCTAAACTAAGGCCAAACATGCTCCAAATAACAAGTAACAACGCAAGTAATTCAACAACATGCGACTACACCCATAAAACCCAAACTAGCATGGTACTACCCTCGAAACAGTGGCGATCAACCCTAAAATATGGTTTCTAAGAGAAAAAGCAAGAATAACTAGGTACCCGCCCCCAATTCACACTAATCCTCATGAATTTACGCAACCCAACTCAATCTACCTATTGGTCGACTGCGCGCGCTCCAATCACAAAGTTGGAGCTTTTCCTTTTCGAACAGCCTCCGAACGCTGCCACGCTATCAAGAATAGGATCACAACGTTAGTACGGTCGTTTAGACCTCAAAATCATATAAAACGAAAACAAACCAATTTTGGAGTCAAACATGAATTGTGGGACCCGCGTTGAAATTTCCAAAATTGACTCCATCAAGAGGTCCTAAACTATGCCCCGAACTTGTTTTCCAAAATAGAACACAATCCAAGGCCCAAAACAGCCAACACACAATTAAGCATGCAATTCCAACAACAAATAAGCCAAAGGCTGCCCAAAGACACAAATTCACCTCAAATGGAGGTTCTTCAATAGCTTTTGATCACAAACCCAAGTAGCCACGCTCCTAACAATCACTCAAGACTTCAAATCAGTGAAATCGAAGCTCGAAAGGGAGAAATCGCCAAATCAATATTCAACAAAAAACTGAATTCGTGACCAAGTCTTAATTAAAAGACTGGTCGATGACCACTTAAGCGGCCACTAATGTCGCTTGAGCGACAGGCCTCAAAGAGGCGGGCCTCACTTAAGCGAACCCTGTCCGCAAAAGTGAGGGCCGCGAAAGTGAACTCAGGGTCGCTTTAGCGACAACCTCCTAATTGGCTGGCCTCGCTTAAGCGTAGCCATGGTCGCAAAAGCAGCATTCGCTTAAGCGAACCCATGGGCGCAAGAGCAGCTGCACCAGAACTCAGGCACCAATTTTTTTTAGCAAAGTCCCTCGGGCACCAGAACTTAGGCTCCACTCGGAGGCTCCACCTGGGGTTCGGGATTGGTTCGGAACCTGTACACAAACAAAATATGCAAACCAATCAAAAACGACATTCCGAACTCAATGAAGCAGTCAAAACTTTCATACAAGGTCGTCTTGACAGAATACGGGTCCCACACCCAACTCCATTTTAAGCCAAAATCCACAAGGGGGGCTCGAAATTAGCCCGAAATCCTCAAAATCCAAACGAAGAGTCGTTCTAGACAAAACTCAATATCCCGGAGCTAACCGCGCTGAGAAAATTCTCATCCGAGCTCGTTTACTCAGAATGTTGATTGAAGTCAAACTTAGGCCTTAACTTGAAAGTTAAAATGCCTAATCGCACAAACTCGCACTGAAAGCCTTGGGAGTTGTGCCGACCATGCTACTAGCCTAAAGTTACCCTTTCGGAGCTGATGGAATCGTCAAAATTGATTAAAACTGAAGCCATGCCACTAACAACATGCATAAACACAAAAATGACCTGGGAATCATTACAACAGTGAAGGGGGGGGTGTCGAGATGAAAGCCCTATTAGAGAGAGAGAGAGGACGGTTCGATCTGACAGTGATATTGGAGAGGCGATACTTCAAAAATAGAGAAAGCATTAGAACTATGAGAAGGTGGAGAGAATGTACATTTCACGGTAGTAGTACAATCATCAAATCAATTTTCTTAAGCTACCTTGAGTTTGTCTTGGCAGTCAGCCTGCGAAAGATCGAACTAACATCTGTTGTACATGAACTATATGGTAAAGTAGAAGTGGAATTAGTTTAATTCCTTTTTCGTAATCGTCCTGAACTAACTTAAAGAGTGTTATAAGTAGAGTTATTTTCATTTAAGCGCAGTTTGGCTATGTTAGCTGGACTGCTAGGCTAGGCTTATCTTTGCATTCATGCAATTGCAGGCGCCAGCCATAATTTTAATTTTCAGCTTTCCAAGTGGATATGCTTATATGGTTTCTTTTTATCATCTTGTTGATGTGGATTTCTCTAAGAAATTTTATGTTTTTGATCCTTTGCTTCTTGATATTTTTGTGAAATTAGTAATCTCAATATTTCTGACTTTTAAGTAATTTCAGTTAGTGTGTTCTTATTTATTGTTCTATATTGAGAGCCCTTGTAGAAATTATTTTTCTGATTGCAGGAAAATAATCGAAGTGAGATAGATCGAATAAATAGAGAAAGGCATGTTGACTTTGTGAACATGTTGAAAGGATTCGTAACTAATCAGGTACTTCCTTGTTCATATGACTGGTTTCTCTTTTGGATACATTGTTACATTGAGGTTCCGTTTCTTGTTTCTTGGTAGTAGCAGTGTAAGTAAGCTTAACCTTATCTCCACCTCTCTTAAGGGTTTTTAAATTGAAGTAGACAAAATGGGTGAAAGAAACAGGGAAGGGAAATCCATTGAAGGATTTGATGATAGCTGCAAAATAGTGATAGCTGTATGATTTAGGCTGGGCATAGGGCTGAGCCGGCTTGGCTTGCCCTATATTTAGCTTGGCTCAGTCAAAGCTCGGGCTAGACTAATCCGGTGTAACATAACAGTTGGCTCGCTTTGGTCATGTAATGATTACTTAAAAACTAAATTCATCCATTAATCTTAATTTAGTAAAATGTCAGTTCCATAATTATTATTTATTATAATTATTTAAACTTTTGTACTTCTTTAATTAATCCGATGTGATTAATTTTTTTATATAGATTTTTATTTGAGATACTTACGGGTACGGAATATAATTAATAGTTTTAAAAATTCAAATCAAAGAAACTTATTATTTTACATAGCATGCCACCTACTACCCCCTTCCCCAGTCAATGCAAAGCTACAATCATGGAGAAACACATTGAGACTAAGGATTTTAGGATGAAACGAGAACCTCACCTGATGAGGCACATGTCTATATGCGAACCAAAGAACGTTGCAGGATGATCAAATTGGCTTCTTTTCAAGCCATTGCAATAAATAAGCCCATTGTTGTAGCAGTCAACTCTGAATGCCTATGTTCTTTGCTAAAATACAATCTCAGATATACGTAATATTTACGCCCTATTATGATTGATGTCCTTAAAGCGGGTGAGGTGAGCTTTAAATTCATACGGGGGGAAGTTGTCTCAAGACTATGTCAGGAGACCTATGATCTCTCTGGAGTTTTGGAAATGCATCATCTGTTTCTACTAAAATGGTAAAAGAAACTTAACTGATTAGCTTTAGTCCTAGCAGATTGACTGGTTCCCTGGATCACTTTAGATAATGTCCTTGCTTTTAATTGAGAACTTCATTCCTTTTCTTTCTGTAGCTAATATCCGGGACTCTTACTACTATTGCTTCTGATGAATTACCAACACTAGGAACTGAGAACTACTTTATTTTTCTTCCTTAAGCTAATATGTATCTCATACTCTTTCTATTGCTTGTCGTGAATTTTAAAACTTGTGATGGATGGTATACATAGTGGATTTCACTATGCTTTGAAAATATGGAAAGAGTAAATTCTCTGCTTTCCCATGAATGTAACAGGTGGCTTATACGGAGAGAATTGGACAAGAGTGGTCGAAAGTTGCAGAGGAGACCAGTCGTTATTCAAGAGAGAGTTGACAAAATGTATGCTGTAAAATCAGTTAATTAGCTTTTTCTTCTTTCATTTTTGTGTTAATTGATTGTACAGTGGGAAATTAATACAGTACAAGACACCTAATTTTTTGTAAATTTCCCACTCCCATGAGTTATTTTCACACTTTCTTGAAAAATTATTTTCTTGTTTCTAAATACAAGGTTCCTTCCATTCAAAGAATTGTATCAAGTGCCAGAACATAAGAAGTTAGGGTGTCAATGGTACAGTTCGGTCGGTTATTTTTAAAAAATTATACCATTCTAATTTTTCAGTTGTTTTATAATATATAACTAAAATTTTATTTTTAAAATCATCGCAATCATATTGGTTTCTCTTCAGTACGGTTTGGTTAATTTTTGTTTTTTTTTTACTTTTAAAATATCACTTCAAAACATACTACTATTAAAGTATTTCTTTCGTAAATATGTTCTTGAAGAAACACTTTAATTCTTCATCACGAAGACAAAAATGTAAAACCTTGTTGCTGTATTGTTTGATCTTAAACATTTAATAGATTTTGTTGTATTGTTTGATAGAGTATCTATTACAATATCTTTTAATTTTAAACTTAATTAAGTAAATGTTAATTAAAGAGCAAAGACCCAAAGTTGTTTAGCACTAGAGCCCTAGGACCTATGTTATATTTATATTTAAAAATTATTATTAAATATATTTATATATTAAATATAACATATTGTTAATATATAAAATATATTTACATATGTGTAAGGTTATTCGATTCGGTTCGATTTGGTTTGGGAATTTTTCGGTTTTTTTCATAAATTAAAAAAATCATCCCAATTGTTCGGGATAGTTATACACTTAAATAAAATCCACGATTTTATTGAAAAAATAACATAAATTGGTTCGGTTCGATCGATTCGGCCGGTTTTTCATATTCTTTTGACACCCCCAGTGATGAGTGATATTCACCTAATAGGGATGAAAAGCGTTTAGGTGTTCTTAGCTTTCTAGTAAATGCGCCTTGAATCGAACAACCGTTATTTGTAAGAAATCTGAGTTTTATTCCAATGTCATGGGGAACACGATCCTAGTTTATTGTAATCGATAATCAAAACCTTGAAACTGTCACCTGTCACTGTTACTATTGGATTCTAGTTACAATTGGTTACCTTAACACTAAGTCAAACTCAATTTACTATAAGCATTTTTATATCTGGAAATAACAACCACAACTGACCAGAAGAACTAGTAGACTTATTTCTTCTCCATTCCCTATGGGACCGATCTCAACTCTTGTTGATTTCTATAGTTGACTTCAACCATTTTATACTTCTTAAGTGAAGTGTAAATTGGGACGTATCAGCATGGATGTAATGAAATTAAGCAA
Organism: Solanum tuberosum; assembly: GCF_000226075.1. NCBI lineage: Eukaryota > Viridiplantae > Streptophyta > Magnoliopsida > Solanales > Solanaceae > Solanum > Solanum tuberosum. Next base: position 1,485,697 of record NW_006238984.1, on the reverse strand, counting down.
TTATAATCAATACCCACTTTGATTTCAACTTCCAATTGTCAATTTCAAGAATGAAATTTAAAACCCCAAAATTAAAGATGTTTTTCACAAGGAAAGAAGTCTCATACAAACTCTCAAACACAAAAACTATTCTCTGCAAAATGATCTCTCTAAAAAGCACTCCAAAAAATCTCACTACTTTCTCTCTCCTTTGGGCTATTTATAGTTTCCAAAAATTTGGCCCAAACTTTACTGTGTGACAAATGCAACAACATTTTTTGGGCTTGCCAAACACGATCGGTGGATCACCGTCTATTCCTTAGCTCGCCTTTCTTTTACTTCGGGCTTCAAGAGTTTGAACCTCAGTTGGTGAACTTGTTCACGTCTGCCTTTCACATTCAGCGGATTGTTGATTACCAGTGTTCACCTTTTAAGCCTTCATTTTTTATCCAAGTCTATCACCTTTGGTGATGGTCATCTTATTCACTCTTCAACTTCGGCGAGTCGTCGTTTCACTTTTAGGTTGTTAATACAGTTAAATTTTAGATTTCTATTTGAATGTTTTGGGCCGAATTGATATATTGCATCTTTTGATATCTTGTTAGATATACATTGTTGTATTATTTTTTATTATTATTTGTATGTTGGGTTCCTCAATTTATATTTTTGGTGTTTTTCAGAAAAGGATAGTCTCCTTGAACCAACTTAGTTATTTTTATTTTAGGATAAACTTGGTAGGTGCATTAGAATGATGAAATTTATCACTATTTTGAATGGTACTCTAAAAATAGAAATTGCTAGACTTCATTCAAAAAAGAGCATAAAAATAAAAAACAAACTTTAGTGTAGATGCACATACATACATTCTAACAAGACTGTAAAACCAAAAATAGGGCTTAATAATGCCTATCATTTAAGCTGAAAAGATTGGAGTGTTGGGTAGTTGTGTTCGAAAATATATTCATGTAGTTAGTTAAGTAGGTTTATAGAATTTTCTGTCATTCAATCCAGATACTTGTAAAACACAGAAGAGGCTGAAAGTTGCTTAAGTCTACTGATTCAGGGAACAGATATATCTTTATGAAATCATGGGGGAGCTACGCTAGCTAACAAATCTTGTGTAGGGAGCTTGTTGTATCAATATGATGTTGTAAGTGTTGAACAACAAAGGAGCTGGTTTTTAAGAGGATATTTTCAATATTAAGGGGAAGATGCACATCAAGAGCTCATAAAGATTGAAGATGCTACAAGAGGGGCATATGAAGTTGTTATGGCATTAGTTTGGTTGCGTCCTAAACCCTTAAAGAAGTATGTTCTTTGATAAACTATTCTATAAGATAAATTGTGTAAGTAAATCAACACACATATTTAAATTACTTCCCTTATGATTCAAAAACCATGATCCAACTCTTCACTATAATTTGAGGTTTACAATTGTCCTTGTAACACCTAAGAAACTGTTCCCTTAAATCACGTCTTCTCTACACTCATAATACTTATTTCTCCCTTTACAACTCAATACAGTACAATGTAATCAAGATCCTACACCAATAAATTAGTTATTAAAAACTAAGCAACTATATGGATAAAACTTGATGGTATATACTTGTGAACACTCCGTCTCTGAGGACTCTATTTTTTCGTTGTCTTCAATCCAAGTTAGATTTTGTTCAAGACTTGCCTAGCATCCAATTCTAATTTGACTTGGTCTTTCTCTTATTGATGTGATGGGGCTTCCTTGACTCTTTTGAAACTAATTCCTTTTGAATGTTTATGGTAACTTTCCTAATAAGCTTTTTCAGTTCCTTGTAGATTTATAACTCTCCTCATGGAAATCTGGTGCATATATATGTAAAAAGTCTCAATCTTTTTTTTTCTTCAATAATCTACTTTGTTGGGTATCAATTGCCGTGAGTTTCTTATCATAAATAGGGTTTATTTTTAGGAAAAGGTTTAGGATTGGCAAGTCTTTTTCTTGTAGGAAAATATTTAGGACTCTATAAATAGAAGTGTGTTCCTTCTAACTTAATCAACATTCACAATGTAGTTCTAGGGGCTTTGAGAGTTTTGGTTAGGGGGGAGAATTTGTGGGACACACAAGCAATACGTTATCACTTGTGTGAACCTCCTTGTATTCCGAGTGAATTGGTTGGGGTTATTTCTCTCTATATTTTATACTCTCATATTTATATAGTGAATTGTTCATCTCCTTTGTACATGTAGGTCGGTTGACCGAACCACGTTAAGTCTTTGTGTCTTTAAATATACTTCTCGTTTGTCTTCTTACTCGTGGTCTTTCGAGGTTTGCTTTGCTAGCTTCTGCATGACACCCTAATATTTTCGGTCCTAACATACTTGTCTATTCAAAGGAACAAGGTGAGTTCTATTGGTAGTGTTGCTTTGTGTATTTCTTCTTTAGAGATCTCTAAGGGCCTTGTTATAGTATCTTTAATTGAAACACACATATATTCGAATGATGTGTTTAATATCATGGCGGAGTGTTTTCCTTCCAAATCTATGACAATTGGAGAATGATGGAAGCATGTTTGTAGAATATGAGAAATTTTGGAAAATAATCATTTCTAGTTTTCATTATTCAATGCTCTCTCATATCTAACTTGTTTGTTAATTAGTTCAGCGTTGTTGTTACTCTTAAGTGAGTTTTCATTTTGGCTTCTTCTTTTATTACAAGGCATGTCATTATGTCTTCCAATATACTAAAATCATTAAAGTCTCCCTATATCATCAACTATATTCTCGAAGATCCTATCCCATTAAAAAAGACTAAGACTTGTAGAGACAATAATCAATACTCAAATGAACAAGTTATTTTGGTTATTGAGATGTGTATAAATCACCTTTCGTGTCCTACCCTTCCACATTCAAATATACATAATTCATGTTCGACATAAAAAGAGGCTGTAGTATCTACCAACTTTTATTTTAATGGATGGAAATAGTTTGATCACATTCTTGCTTATTTTACCCTACCCTAGATATTTTTTCAATTTTTACTACTTCACTTGAACCCAATGGAATAGTGGTTGCTCATAATTTAAAATCACTTGCAACTTTGAAACGTATTAGACATCAATAATCATCTTTTACAACTTTCAAGTAATCATTGATCATATCAAAATTTAATAAGAAAGAAGTCATAACCCTTGAATTATTGACCTTCAGCGCATGCACATGATATAATATTCAAATTAGACTGATCCAAAAATTTAATTTCCTAATTGATTTTATGATCATACATGTGAATAAAATTTTCAAATCAACAAATAAAGACTAGATATACATTTGCGGAGTGACATTGAATACTTGCAAGCCGTGGACTGTGGTTCTATACATTTGTACTTTTAGGATTAGAAAAGATTTATGTACCTAGAGATAACTGTACATGAACATATACACCACTAGCTTCCCTCCTTTAACAAGGAAAACATAAGGTTAACAAAGCAAAAGTATTTGACCCCATCAAACTTCCATGCTTGTTTCTTCTTTTTCTAATATTTTACCAGAGCTTACTAGATAGCTACTCCTTCCAAAACCAGCTTAGCTTCCACAGGCTGATATCTTTTTTCTCCGCTTGTAACATATGTATTGAACAACACCTGTTTTTTCTAAGACCTTACTATCAGTAACTTCAGCTCGGTACGGCAGACTAGTTTCATCCTGGCAGCCAAGAGGAGCTTGTTGGTTCACCTGTTCAAAGACCACAAACAATAATACTTAGCATGAGGATCTAAGTAAGAAAATCTGCTGAGACAATGTTCAGAGCAAAGGAAAGTTACCACAATAATGAAAGGAGCTGGAGCATCAATATTATTGCTTTCACATCCTCCAGGTGCACTGACAAATAGTACAACAGTTAAGTTTTATCAGCTGGGAAAGAAATTGCCATGGTTTGGACACAAGAACACAATCAAGTTCTAAGTGCGCATTTGGATCCTAAATGTGTTCACTGTTCCAAGGACAATAAAGACTGAACAGCCTAAAATATAACTAACTACAGGCAGCCTCTGCAACCCAACTTTCTCATACAATAAAATAGATCAATAAGTAAGATGTTCATTTGCTAAATTTTCTAATCCACTATCCCTGGCTCTTCAACGAATAGACATATAACACAAAGACAATAGGGGAGTAAATCCAACTCTCTGATCTTGCATCCGAAAGTTTATGCATCATCCTATGGGTGTACCTGCTAGTATCTATGATTCACCACCTAATCATTGTGTCTGTGTGTGTTACCTATGGAGCAAACTCACTTGAGAACTCTTTTTAACAACTATATTTGCCAAATTGAGTTTTTCTTCACCTATCTGAAGCGAAATTGAAAATGAAGAAATCGCCAGACAAGCTAAGTTCACATCTTTGTTCCTTCTTTACACACTCTGGTGGTTGGGGGTGGAGTTAATCATATGGCATTCTAACAGGATCCGCTGCAAAGTTCTTGTGAGGTCTTTAGAAGAAGGCTTGAATTTAGAGCTTCTAATTCTGCAAAATAACTTTTATTTCCGACACCTATAACTCAGATGTACTCTCTCACCAAGAAGAAGAATCAAGAATATCAAGCCTTTCAAGTTGGCAATTGCTACGATATTCTTGATCCACATGTAGTCCTAAAGAAACCCTTTTGTGAACCAGTAAAATAACAACAATTTTTACACCCTTTGTTGGGTATACATCATCTCAATGAGCAGGTTGATAGACCACTTTTCTCAAGCTGATACCTCGTACACTTCTTAAGCAAGAATATTAAATGGTACACACAAGAGACCTCCTTATTCCTTAAGCAGAATGTACCGTAATTTGACAACGAAAAATGAAGTGACCGTGCCAAAGTTAACATGATGATACAAGCTAAGTACACAGTTTAGTGCCTCCTATTCATACTGTGGATTGGTTAGGGGCATTGTGGTGGTTTGTGCTAATCAGATGACATTCAAAACAGGATCTTTTGCACTGTTTTTGTTAGGTTTCTGGAAGCAGGTTTGAATTCCCTTGCTAAGCGAGCTGGTAAATACACCTTGGTTGGGGCAAACATCATCTCAATGAGCAAGTTGAAAGACCATTTGCCCTCAAGCAGCATACTTAATCAACATTTGAAGCAAAAACATTAAATGATGCATACCAGAAATCTGCTCATCCCTTAAGTGGAAAGTTAAAAAAGGCAAGAGTCATTCAATTTGCTTTCTACGTCATCTTCTCTTAAATTGTAATATGTGAAATCTCACCAATAGAACATTAGACATGACCAAATTGAACACTTGATGAATTTTCTTGCAGTGAGCCTAATCAGAACTATTTGAGTAGTACTCCAAATCTGCAACATCAACAATTACGCCTCGATCCCATACATGCTGGGTATGAATCCCTGACTGACCATGTTTCTTGAGTATTACAGTAAAACAAAGAAATAACACCAACGAAATAAAAATTGTTTCACTGAGATAACTCCTACTTAAATGTGTAAAACATAGTTTTTTCTACATGTTGGAAACTAAAGCCTAAAGGCATCCTCACATACAGACAAATTGTAGTTTATTCTCAATTAATAGAAATTTGAATCTTTCACATCTCATACACAGTAATTTCAAGCCCAATAAAACATGCCCCTACCCTCACCTTATATTGCAGAAGAGGATTAGCTGAGACACATTAATATGTGATTAGAATGATCAGTCTCCTTAAGACATAGAGACTCGGAGCACTTCCCAGTTGAGATGGGGCTGCACCAGGGATCAGTTCTAGCCCTTCCCTAATCGCCTTGGTGATGGATGAGTTGACACGGTCTATTCAGGAGGAGGTTCCATGGAGTATGTTATTTTGCGGACGACATTGTATTGATTGATGAGACACGGGACAGAGTTAATGCTAGTTTTGAGGTTTGGAGACAAACTCTGGACTCCAAAGTGTTCAGGTTGAGCGGGGCCAAAACAGAAAATTTGGAGTGCAAATTCAGTGTTGCGTTGGATGAAGCAGACGGGAGTAAGGCTTGCCACACAGACTATTCCCAAGAGAGAAAGTTTTAAATATCTTGGGCCCATGATCCAGGGAAGTGGGGACATCAACGATGATCGCATTGGCACGGCTTGGATGAGATGCAAGCTTGCCTCTAGAGTCTTTTGTGATAAAAATGTACCACCTAAACTTAAAGGAAGTTCTACAGAGCGGTGGTTAGACCATCATTGTTGTATAGGGTGGAGTGATGGCCAGTCAAAAACTCACATGTTCAGAAGATGCGTGTTGCGGAGATGAGGATGTTGAGATGGATGTGTGGGCACACTAGGAGCGACAAGATTAGGAATGAGATTACTTGAGAGAAGGTGGGAGAGGCCCCTGTGCTGACAACATGAGAAAAGCGAGACTGAGATGGATTGGGCATGTGAAGACCCAAGAGGAGGTGCACTGACACCCCAGTGGGGAGGTGCGAGAGGTTGGTCATAGGGGGTACGAGGAGGGGTAGAGGTAGGCCGAAAAATATTGGGAAGAGGTGATTAGATAGGATATGGACCAACTTCATATCACTGAGGACATGACCCTAGATAGGAAAGAGTGGAAATCGTGTATTAGGGTAGAAGGTTAATAGAGGTAAGAGTGTTGTCTTGCCTTTGTTATATTACATCATATATTGTGTGTTGTGTTTCGATCACACTATTTGTTGTGGTATTGCTCCTTTCTTGTAGGAACTACACTGCTTTTCGTATTTACTGTTGTGCTTTCTTCATTGTTTTCTTCTACTGTTACTTGAGTTGGATGCACTTGAGCTGAGGGTCTTTCGGAAACAGCCTCTCTACCTATGCACTTGGTATGTTGTTGTTATAGTCTCCTAAAGACATAATGATCAAGCTTGAATAGGTTATCAAAGTCATATTACAATTTTCATGTTATGTTCTGCATGATTTGAATGTTATATCTCCCTGATTACCTTCTTCAGTCCTTAGAAAACAGAAATCAAAGGGGAAACATACTCTGTAGATCCTTGGTCCACAATTTCACTCTCCTCAATTTGCTCAGCTTGGAAGACCTCAGAAAGCGCACTGTTTCCATCCAACTCAACATTCTCCTTGCTGTTTATGTGGTCAAATTGAGTTTGATAAGCTTCTGGATAAAAATGAAGTTTTAGTCCATCCATATCAAATCTCCATCTCCTTCCACAGTAAATGAAGAGTTTTACATACCTGTTGATTCACTTGATACCTCTGGAGGGATATTCTGGAGAAGTTTCTGACACAATATTGTACCCTGGAAATCAAGGAAAGTGTAATTCAAGAAGTTTAACCTCTGAGATTCTTTCACCATTGAGAAACCAAATGAAGTGGTCCATGTGTTTAGCACGGTGGGGACAGCAGGCAAAACTAGCCTCTCAACTCCTAATTCCATGAGTTTCTGGAATGAAGAACAAAATAGCTTTAGTTGAAAGAAAAAGCAGATCAGATGACAAGCATATTCAATCTATGTCAAAGCATGTTCATCATAATCCGCAATTCCCCACCTATGTAGCAGCTGACTCAGAGAAATTAAAAGGTTTAATATTTTGTTTCGGTATCACAAGAAAGAAATAAAACCAAATAAATAGCCATAGTTATCAGGATCATTGCAATTCTCACCGTCATACATGTGCCTCATATCATCACCTATTCTAACGAGAATTGAAGTCCTTTTGTTTCGATAGGTAACCAGAACTTGACATCGATGTAGCATAACTGACCATTTAAGCCAAAAATAAAGAGCCCTAAGAGTGCTGCTTATATGATATCTAGAGAGCCAAACTAACCATGTCCAAAGGTTTTTCTCCTATAAAAATGCATGTTTATACTTCTGATAAGGAGAACAAGCTGATGTCCCAACAGTCAACTCAAATGCATAGCCTCAAAAATGTTAATATTATAACCATGGAAGGAAAGAAGCACATGACTAAGAAATAAAAACTCAAAGATATCTCCTACAAATTATAGCTTTCATGATCAGAACATCCCTGCTTAATAAAGTAATTATTGGGGATCTTTTAAAAACATACATTATGTACATCCTCAGCAACAACTCTTCCTTCCTCTCCCTGAAGAAGGTAAATGAAAGAAAGTAGATTTGCATACCTTTTCAAGCTCATTCATTAAGATGCGACACATTCCAAGTCGGCGGTACTGAAATCTTGTTGCCACAAGAGGAACCTCGGCTACCTTTTCTCCATAAACCCTATGAGCATGACAATTGTTAGCTTACTATCGATAAAATTCAATCACATTGTTCAACTAATTTTAAAGAGAATTTACTGAAATAAAAAGTAGAGAAAACTTCACTTGAATGAATAGTACTAATATATAATGGTTGGATACCTTACAGTTGCTACTGAAATAACTTCATCATTTCTTTCCAGAAGCACAGTATAGAAACCCTGAAAATTTAAGCGATGCAGCTCTGACCTGCAATTTCGAATTACAACTTTTTGTCAGAGCATAAATAATTAAAACATATGTCTGTACTCAAGTTGAGATATACCATGTCATCTATAGATTTTTTCTATACAGAGTACCATGTTATCTATAGTTACAAATAATAAACTAAACTTCTATTTATGGCAAGTCTAAAATCAAGAGTGATTAAGTTCATGAATTGTGTAAGGTCTACTCTAACCTTTGATGAAAGAGTGTGTCAACAATGAAAGTGTCATATGAAATGCATAATTTTGTTTTGCATAAATTATGTGGTTGAACAAGAATATTTGCACATAATTCAACAATGATAGCTCAAGAATTTCTAAAGCTGGATATTACCATCTATTAAAGATAACATCTTCCATAAGATCTCTCCTTGTGTAAGGTTCTTTGACAGGCTCAAAGCATTCATGCATCACATCCAGAGCGACACTAAGTTTACTATAAGTCTCCAAGATGAACTCATCATTAGCAGCATCCAAATCAAAATCATCAGGTTTCACGTATTTCAATAAAGTCCAAGTGAGGTTATCAATTCCCACCATAACTGGCTTTGCCAAAAGTTGGCGGATACCCAAACATATCTGCAACAGATATTTCAGTTGACTTAGACAAAATGTTTCTTAAAAGTAAAACTCAATAGACAAAGAGGATACTGGTGCAGGTCAACATGATGCTTTTCCCGCATTTAACATTTCCCTAGGATCAATAACATGGGAATAATCAGTAAGAAAGTTTTCTAAGATCCGACTGGTGAACTTCATTTTACACTGAAATAACTTCTCAATGAGACAATTGACAAGAAATGGTAGCTTTGCTCTCTACTCATGATGCCAATGTTTTATGTTCCTGTGTTAGGCATGAAATCAAATACCTGCTCACATCTCTTATTGCAAAACCAACTTCCTACAGGATAATAATCCAGCTTTTGAAGACCCTTATTTCTCACGCACCGAGCATGATCTGTACAAAAAGGATCAACATCAGTAATGCCACACATTCACAGAATTCTGTATGCCTAAGATAAGCTGTTGTAGGGACATAAAAAACTATCAAAAGAGCTACTTACACTTGTGATCACACTGACTGCAGATAAGTAGACTGCTGTCGGTAAAGTGGTCTTTGTTTTTATCAAATCTGCTCTGGCCACAGGTTTCACAACAGCATGATGGGCAAAACCACTCTCCATCTGGGATCTCCTATTTAAGCAATAACCTTAAGTTGGTATCAAACCAGGTGTAGAACCAATATGCAAAATGCTCTCTCTCTCTCAGTCTAACCAATAAATTGACAATACCTTGACGACAATATGGATCTTTAAGAGGAGAAAGAAACAAAAGTACGATATATATATATATATATAGAGAGAGAGAGAGATACCTTCATTCCAAGGCAACCAGTATGAAAGGAAGATGGGCATTCATCACACAGAAGTAATTCACCACCATAATGGCACACGGAACACACATAGTCATTTGTGCCCAAATGGCTGCGCTTCTTCAACAAAGGTGGTCTCTTCCTCGTGTGTCTTAAACTAGCCTTTTCTTTCATCTGCAGTTGACAATCAAGAAGGGATCGTCCATCTTCCAAAAATATATTTGCTGAAGGTCGGTGATAACTGCTTCCAGCATGCACCTCAAAACTGCTAATTCCATAAACTTTTTGGCAGCACTTGCATTTGATCCCTGCACGAGTGATCCGCCCTTCTGCCATTGGACGGCCATCTCTTTTCCCACGATACTGCACTTTCGCACGCGGCAGAACCACATTATTGTCAATCAACCAAGATAAAACTGTTCGAGGTGTATGATGCAAGGAAGAAGAAAGTGTTCCCTGCCGAGCTTTTTTACTGGATCGCAACAGACCAACTGAAGACTGAGATTCTGTACCATCTGTTACTGTTCTTGAAGATCTAGATTCATTTCCTTTTCTCAACATGCCACCTGCATGATTAGTCTTCTTTCTTGTTTTGCTGATTTCACAAACTGTGACTTTATTAAGTTGAGCAGGTTCTTTCGCATGTGGCAGGACAGAAAATGTCGCCGCTGATAACTTCTCACATGAGGTTTTTTGAGGTGCCGAATTCCCCTGATATTCCAGAACAGTTGACCGGGAAAATAATTCAGGCATCTGTTCCTCAGCTTTCCACTGCTGCATACACCATCTGCATGCCGCTAGAAGAGTGTTGAATGTTTTCCCATGAGGAGAATGGTACCGCAATTCTCTCTTGTCCCTTCCCCGATAATAATAAAATATCCATCCTATTGCAACTAGGTGCTTCTTAGCTTTCATGATCATAAACTTCTTTTCCCCACTGTTCAACTTCTTATAGGCAGGATTATCTGGTGATCCCAGTGAACAATATTCAATTACAGCTTCACGGCAAATTTCAGGATCAATGATTGGTTCTTGAGAAGTATATGGCAGCTCAGACACCTCACTGCATGTCTTTGTTTTTGCCAGGCAAGTAGACAAGTTGAGGTCATCAGATGAACCATCATATGATGTTTTTTGGCCTTCTGCCCAAGTTTCTGACTTTTCCAACATCTTACAAACTTGACGAAGTGATTGGAATATTTTTCCATCAGGAGCAATGTACCGTGTCCTAGTGATGCTGCAATCCTTTGGTTGCTCAATTTTCCATCCTAAGTGAAACAAATGTTTCTTAAGTTTTTGCAAGGACTCTGGGGACCTATGGTTCGACATATAATTATCATTGTACTCGGAAACTGCATCAGGACAAAGCTCAGCTACATGGGCGATGGTCATCCACTCAACTCGCTTCCTCTTTCTAGAATGTATCTTATTGGAAGACTCAAAATTCAGTCTCTCACTCGTAGTAATTGACAAAGTACCAGAAATTTCATTTTTAGGGGGATGTAAAACTGGTGAAGCATTAGGTGATACAGTCTGTTGTTCTTCTTGGATTGGCAGAACTGAGCTAAATAAAGCACTACCACTCAATGGAACATCCTCTGAGATTGGTCCAAAACCCTCCGAAACAAGTTGTTTTTCTATAGGCTGAAGACATGATACATCCCGATCCATACACAACATCTCCCCACTAATTGATTTGCATATGGCTTCAATAAAAGGTACAATGGCTGAGTTATCAAAATATGTTTCAACCTGAATAGTGGGTTGTGAAAATTCTAGCAATGGACCTCCCTCTAGAAAGTCTGGTGAAGTGTTGGACTCACAAAAAATATGCTTGACGGTTAACATGGCGTTTTCATGCACAACTTCCTTGATCAAGTTCCTCCAGCTATCAGCCGAAGTAGATGTCCATTCCTTGAGGTATTGGTAGCCATTCTTCTCCCGGATTTGATACCAAATTTGTTTGAGTGAGACGAAAAGGGGGTGGAGATTCTCAATCTCCTGAATAATTTGAAGAAACATCCAGCTACCACGAGGCTTCCATTGTTGTGAAACCTCATCCCAATCTTGAGTTATACGTAGATTGTGGAGTTGAGCATTGATTTCATCACCCATATCTGGAAAGAAAACTCTGCGGTTTAGGGCACCATTTTGATGATCAAATATAACTCCTTCCCACCAAGCATCTTGATAAAACAAATCAACACATTGTCCATAAGATAGAAGGGATGTGTGAAATTGAAGTGGAGGTGGGAAAGGCCTAATTGGAGAAAGCTTAACAGATTCAATCAAGTTGATAGAAGCATCGTCATCAGAGAGAAGGTGATGGTATTGAACTTGTGGAACAAAATTATCAAAAGCAATGATAGTAGCTAAGTGCCATGAACCCAGGAATCCACTTTCAATACTCCTCACCTGAATAAATAGCAATGCAATTCACAAAAACCCGAAAAAAGAAGCACATGCAAATGCAATTCAATATGAAAAAAAAAACCTTACCTCAACGTTCTGATGAAGTTGTAGTTTGGAAGCCATAGACATAGTTATATCAAAACTTCACTACCCAATTTTCCTTCACTAAATTATCAAAATCCAACACCAAAACATCAAACACAAGGACAAAGTTGAGAATAAATTAAGATTTTATTATTCACTACAACACAAAACAAAAAGAAAGACCTCTTCAATCTCTGCATTCAACAACATAGATGACACTTCTGTTCTCACCCTTTACCAAGCCGCTGTTCTCCTTTTTACTTTTCTTCTCTAATTTTAGGGTCTCTCTAAATTATACTTTTTTATTTATTTATTTATTACTGCTCTTTTACTTTTACATGATTTTTCTCTATCATACTTATTATTTGGGGTGTTCACGGGTTGATTTGGATCGATTATTGGTTAAAATCAAAATCAAATCAACTTAATCGGTTTTAAAATTATCAAAACCAAATCAAACCAAATATAATATACATTTATCGGTTTGGTGATTATCGGTTTCGGTTTGGTTTGGTTCGGTTATTCGGTTATTAACCATACACAAAAATAAAAGAAACAATTCATTTAAAATGTGAAAAAAGTGACAACAATCCATTCAAAACGAAAAAATAGTTAGAATGACTTAAATTACTGAACTTTCGATCACTAAATTTACTATCAATAAAGCTTTAAAATTCACTATATTGGCCTAGAAGGAAGAGACAATAACATTTTCAGTCCCACAAAGAATTGTCATAGACACTCATATACATGAAATCAATAAGATAAATGTTTCATCTTGGGCATTTTTGCTTTCAATAAGTAAATTATAAAGAAATTTTAATGAAAATATGTATAAGATCTTTAAAATTGTTTATAAAAACAATATATGTATATTAATAAAATATATGTATATAATTCATCGGTTCGGTTCGGTTATTTCTTCGGTTTTTTTCGAATAAAACCATAACCAAACCAAATACTATCGGTTTTCAAAAATCTAAAACCAAACCAAACCAAACCCAAATAAAATCGATTTTATTTTATCGGTTTTAATAAAATCATAATCAAACCAATTACTATCGGTTTTCAAAAATCTAAAACCAAACCCAAATAAAATTGGTTTTATTTTATCGATTTGGTTTGATTTTTCGGTTTGGATCGGTTTTTATCCAAACCGTGAACACCCCTACTTATTATTATGAACAAAATATATAAACACAACAAACACTCATAAATCACAAGTTATTATTATCAAGAAAATATAAACACTCATAAATTTCACATGTTTTTTTTGGGAAAATTATACACAATAACAAACATTAGCCTTCTTTATTAGGTACTATAGCTATAGTTTAAGAAAATTGTAATTCACAGCTATAGCTTTCCCAATTTTTGTTATTCGTCTGATTTGTATAAATCTAGAATTTGTATAATTTGTTCCTGATTGTATAAATCCAGAATTTTGTATATGCTGACCCTAACTATTTGTATATGATTTATGAAAAAATTATAATAAATAACCTTGTTAAAATATTGGCACACGAAATATACAAACGGAGTTCTAAAAAATTCTTAAATGTATAAATATAGATTTTGTATATTTTGTGCATTCGCAAGGGAAATATACAAATTGGTAGAAATATACAAACTGCAATCTCCATAGCAAAAAAACTATACATATGGAGCATAACTATGGAAAATATAGTTATAGGGCTTTATTAATTGAAAGAGGGTCGATTTTTTTCTTTAACACCACTCCTAGGCAGTCTACAATTCGTGTCAACTTCAGCCTTACACTCCTCACGAATTTAACTAAGTAAAGAAATACTTAACTTAGTTTTTAGGCAACGAATCAAAGTAACAACACAGCCAACATACGGGAACTCTTCCCAACCTTTATTAATATCAAAATCAATACAAGGAAAGGTTTCATAAATTAGTCTAAGGCCAGAATCGTTCTCTACTTTCCTTAGACGAATTTCCACCCCTTTATAAAATTTCTGCACAAGGCAGTTACAACAGTTACATCGGCGGTTGCATTTGACATGTGTCTAACACTTGTCTTTACAGAATTCAAACTAAGTTCCAGCACTAAATATTCTAAGAGATAGAATATATTTCGAATTTAAAATACATTCTAACACTTAACCGAAATTACAACATTCTAACACTTAGAATAATTTAGCCTACTTTCAACACTTAGAATATTTCAGCTTCATTCCAACACTTAGAATTATTTCAGCCTGCTTCCAACACTTAGAATATTTCAGCATGCTTCCAACACTTAGTTTTATTTCAGAACGTCAAGTCCACAGCCTTGCCTTGCCAAGCCAACATACCGCCTTGTCTTGCCGACGACTCTGCCCACACGTAAGCCTTGTACGTTCAAGTTGCCTTGCCAACACTCAAGCGTCTTGAACTCTTTGCCGTTCACTAACTCTTAGTTACACAGCTGCACTGTTTTGCTCCCATACATGCCAAGACCAATGCCCAAGTCCTTGCCATGCCTGCACATTGCTAGCTTAAGTAGACTACGGGTCTAACAAACCACCCGCACCACTTGAACTCGATGTCCTCATCGAGACTGTTTTAAGATAGTCTTTGTATCCTTTGCTTTTTCCCAAACTGCATCCGCTACACTATTGCCTTTCCAATGAATCAAGAATTCTGTCTTCGTATTCTTCTTACTTGTGCCCACAACCCGGTGATTAAGAATCTTCTCAATCTCAGCATCAAACTGTGTAGGTATTGATGGAGGAGCCCTCTTTGATCTGCTCCTATCCGGATCTTCTACATCTGCAAAGTAAGGTTTTAGAAAACTCACATGGAATGTGAGATGTATCTTCAACCTTTCTGGCAATTTCAGTCTGTAAGCAACTTCACCCATTCTTTTCACCACTTCAAATGGGCCATCATATTTAGGAATCAAACCCCGATGTCTTGTCTTGCTTACAATCTGTTTCCATATTTGGGGAGTAAGTTTCAGCAACACTTTGTCTCCCACATTAAACTCTACTGAGCGACGATGTTGATCAGCATATTTCTTCATGCGTCGCTGAGCCTTGCGCAGGCTTTCTTGGGCCTCAGAAAACATCTCAAGTCTGTCCCTTGCAACCCTGTATGCTGCTGGACACTTCCCTTGATTCTTACTTTTGGCAACATCTAATGGCGTCACAGGCTGTTTGCCCAAGACGATTTCGAAAGGACTCATCTCTGTTGACAGACGACTTGTGCAGATTGTAACAAAACTGCGCAGTGTCCAACAGAGCAAGACAGTTCCGTTGACTTGCTGTCATATAGTGTCTCAAGTATTCTTCTAGTAAGTGATTTATTCTTTCCGTCTATCTATTTGTTTGTGGATGATTTGCAGTAGAGAATTTTAACTCACTCCCCATCATATTGAACAATGTTGTCCAAAATCTGCCTGTGAACCTTGTATCCCTATCACTCACAATATC
>NW_006238984.1:1465591-1468476 GCF_000226075.1 Solanum tuberosum | reverse complement strand
TTTGTTCTGCATCATTCAATTTTCGACTTTCAAAGGCCACTGGATGACCTTCCTGCACTAACACGCTGCCTTTAGCTTTATCAGACGCATCAGTATGTACCTCAAATGGTAATTCAAAATCAGGCAATTTAAGTATAGGTTCAGACGCCAAAGCTTCCTTCAAATTTTGAAAAGCTTCTTGACATCGTACTGACCACACCCACTTAACATCTTTCTTCAACAAATCAGTCAAAGCCGCTGCCCTTTTTGAATAACCAGCAATAAACTTTTTGTAATAGTTAGCTAACCCAAGAAACGATCTGAAATCCTTCACGCTGCGAGGTGCTTGCCAATCAATAATGGCCTGCACTTTCTTAGGATCCATCCTAACTTGGTTTTTACTAACAAGATGCCCCAAAAATTTTATCTCTTGTTGAGCAAATTCACACTTTTCCATTTTAACATAAAGCGTGTGTTTCCTCAATTGAGACAGAACCATACTTAAATGATTGATATGTTCATCCAATGTTCGACTATAGATAACGATATCATCAAGATAGACAACCACGAAA
This sequence comes from Solanum tuberosum, assembly GCF_000226075.1. Lineage (NCBI taxonomy): Eukaryota > Viridiplantae > Streptophyta > Magnoliopsida > Solanales > Solanaceae > Solanum > Solanum tuberosum. The sequence goes on along the minus strand of NW_006238984.1, from coordinate 1,467,925 downwards.
TCATCAAGATAGTTAAACAACACATTGTTCATTAAGTTGCAAAAGGTAGCCGGAGCATTTGTTAACCCAAACGGCATTACAACGAATTCATAAGAACCATATCTAGTTACACAAGTAGTCTTAGGTTCATCACCTTCAGCTATTCTTACCTTCCAGTAGCCTGCCCTTAGATCTAGTTTAGTGAACCAGCATGCCTTGCTCAACCTATCCATCAAATCTTGTACCAATGGAACCGGATATTTGTTCTTCACAGTTACTTTGTTCAGCGTCCTGTATTCTACACACATTCTCATCGTCCCATCCTGTTTCTTTTGGAATAAAACAGGTGCACCATAGGGAGCTTTTGATGGTTGAATCAGTCCAGCATCTAACAATTCGTTTAACTGTTTACGTAACTCAGCCAACTCCTTATAGGCCATACGATAGGGAGCTTGTGCAGGAGCAATAGTTCCTGGCAGCAATTCAATCTTATGATCAATGTCCCTCCTTGGTGGTAATTTTTTTGGTAATTCAGGCGGCACCACATCAGCAAATTTTTCCAACAATTTAGCCAGACGATCAGGCATATCTACCTTAACATCAGTCTTCAATTCGATTAAGGCAGTAAGTATAGTTTCATCCCCTTTCTTCAACCCTTTGTCGATTGACATAGCAGAAAGCAACATCCCCTTGTCTTTCTTCTTTGCAACTTTGTTGACCTTTCCAAACGGATAAACACCTTTCACAAACCCAGCATTGTCCTCATTCATAATCATCATCCCATCTAAGTGTGGGAAAGGAACAAACTGGAATTTCCTCAAAAAATCAATTCCAAGTATGATCTCAAAATCTCCTAACGGCATCACCATCAAGTTATGTTTTCCTACCCACTTTTCAGTCGACATAGACACCCCATAAGCCATGTCCACAATGGCTTGTGCCTTAGCATTAACTGTTTTGACGTAGGAAAGACTTTTAGTCAACTTAAGTCCCAATTTTGCAGCAATGTTAACATCAATGAACGTATGAGTAGCCCCTGTATCAGCCATGGCCATCACACGTTTTTCTTTAATTTGCATTTCTATGTGAATCAATGAAGCATGTGGATTTGAAGTCTTGGACGCCCCTTCAATATTATTAACCAACGTAATATAATTGAAAGACAAACCTAACGGATTCACCATAGCAGCCACGACTTCTTCTTCCTCTTCATCTTGATTCAATTTTCCAGCAAGCAAAGCGTTCACCCTCTCCCGGTTTGGACAAGACTTAGCCAAATGAGGACCACCACAAGTCCAACAGCCCTTCGAACTGCCATCCTTGTTCTTTGGTCTGTTTTCTTTATTTCATTCCTTCATTGGTGCTTTCCCTTTATCATTAGCATAGACTTTGCGATTCTCCCTTTTCCAGTCCCTTTTCTTCTCACTCTTTTTCTTAAGTTTTGAAGTAGAAGGAATATCAGCAATAGGTCGAGTCGTCCGGAAATCCATTAACGAATCTGCAGCAGCAATTGCCCCTGGCAAATCCTTGACATTCTGCCTTCGAAGTTCGTTTTGAGCCCAACCTTGCATACCCGAAATGAAGTTATGTAATTTATCCTCATCAGACATATTTTGGATGTCTAACATAACTGAGGTAAATTCTTTAATGTAATCCCGCACCGAACCAGTTTGCCTCAGCCTTTTCAATTTGTCCCTAGCAAGCCATGAAGCATTGCTAGGAAGAAATTGATCGCGCATTTCTTTCATCAACTTGGTCCACGTATCGATTCTGGATCGTCCAGCACTTACATCGTCTGCATTCCGAGTCCTCCACCAAAGTTTAGCATCACCAGTCAAATACATTGTAGTGATATTTAACTTATCCGTTTCAGGCACCCTTGCAGTAGTAAAATATTGTTCCATATCCCAGATGAAGTTTTCCAGTTCTTTAGCACTCCTTGCGCCACCAAAAGCTTTTGGTTTCGGAATTTTAACCTTAGACGATTCCCTATGGATTGAGCCTACCGCTGCCATAGCCCGACATAATACAACTACTTCTGCACGAAGATTTTCATTTTCCTTGTGCAGTCCCTCTAATTGTAATGTCGTTGCCTCACGAAAATTCAAGTCTTCAACCATGCGTTCATCTATATCATTACGATACCCATTGATTTCAGACTTTGTATTCTCAGCGTCCAGTCTCAAGGTAATTATCTGCGTCAAGAGATCCACCAACATTGGGTCATCCATTCTTTCATCAGTAATCCCAATGAAGGCCTCTACTCTGTGCACCGACTCCCGAAGTTTTGCGTTCGTCACCATCGTTAAACCGTGCTCTGATACCAATTGAAAGAGGGTCGATTTTTTTCTTTAA
>NW_006238984.1:1465477-1465551 GCF_000226075.1 Solanum tuberosum | reverse complement strand
GCATCGGCGGTTGTATTTGACATGTGTCTAACACTTCTCTTTACAGAATTCAAACTAAGTTCCAGCACTAAATA